>NW_026775484.1:2500-348388 GCF_963259705.1 Myotis daubentonii | reverse complement strand
TGGTAAAACTGTTAAAATACACAATGAGATTTCCCAGAAATGATTAAGAACGTTTAATAAACACCTCAAGGACCTGTAAATAGATTCTTACTACATTTACTGTCGAATTCAATCACGGAGGTTTCGAGTGGAAAGCTGTGAAATGCCGTAATTCTGGTAATGTTTACAAGTCCGGGTACTTTGGGTGGCGTTTTCACGGGACTGTGCTTTCAATTATTAAGAGTTCATGTTTACAGAGCTCAGATTTGGTGTCTAAAGCCTTGGAATGACGAGAATAGTTTTTATGTTTACAATTTAGGAGGATTGGCTTTGGCGTTTTTTTTGTGTGAATCAGTTAAAATGGTGGCGGTTCCAGTAAACAGTTCTAAGCAAACTGTCTAATTGTGGTAAAACTATTAACATACACAATGAGAGTTCCCGGAAATGATTAAGAACGTGTAATAAACATCTCAAGTACACGTAAATAGATTCTTACTTCATTTACTGTCGAATTCAATCACCGAGGTTTCCAGTGGAAAGCTGTGAAATGACGAAAATACTGGTAATGTTTACAAGTACGGGTACTTCTGGTGGCGTTTTCACGGGACTGTGCTTTCAAATATTAAGAGTTCATGTTTACAGAGCTCAGAATTGGTGTCTAAAGCCTTGGAATGACGAGAATATTGTTTATGTTTACAATTTAGGAGGATTGGCTTTGGCGTGTTTTTTGTGTGAATCAGTTAAAATGGTGGCGGTTCCAGTAAATACTTCTAAGCAAACTGTCTAATTGTGGTAAAACTGTTAAAATACACAATGAGAGTTACCAGAAATGATTAAGAACGTGTAATAAACACCTCAAGTACACGTAAATAGATTCTAACTACATTTACTGTCGAATTTAATCACGGAGGTTTCGAGTGGAAAGCTGTGAAATGACGTAATTCTGGTAATGTTTACAAGTCCGGGTACTTTGGGTGGCGTTTTCACGGGACTGTGCTTTCAATTATTAAGAGTTCATGTTTACAGAGCTCAGATTTGGTGTCTAAAGCCTTGGAATGACGAGAATAGTTTTTATGTTTACAATTTAGGAGGATTGGCTTTGGCGTGTTTTTTGGTGTGAATCAGTTAAAATGGTGGCGGTTCCAGTAAATACTTCTAAGCAAACTGTCTAATTGTGGTAAAACTGTTAAAATACACAATGAGAGTTACCAGAAATGATTAAGAACGTGTAATAAACACCTCAAGTACACATAAATAGATTCTTACTACATTTACTGTCGAATTTAATCACGGAGGTTTCGAGTGGAAAGCTGTGAAATAACGTAATTCTGGTAATGTTTACCAGTCCGGGTACTTTCGGTGGCGTTTTCACGGGACTGTGCTTTCAATTATTAAGAGTTCATGTTTACAGAGCTCAGATTTGGTGTCTAAAGCCTTGGAATGACGAGAATAGTTTTTATGTTTACAATTTAGGAGGATGGGCTTTGGCGTTTTTTTTGTGTGAATCAGTTAAAATGGTGGCGGTTCCAGTAAACAGTTCTAAGCAAACTGTCTAATTGTGGTCAAACTATTAACATACACAATGAGAGTTCCCGGAAATGATTAAGAACGTGTAATAAACATCTCAAGTACACGTAAATAGATTCTTACTTCATTTACTGTCGAATTCAATCACCGAGGTTTCCCTTGGAAAGCTGTGAAATGACGAAAATACTGGTAATGTTTACAAGTACGGGTACTTCTGGTGGCGTTTTCACGGGACTGTGCTTTCAAATATTAAGAGTTCATGTTTACAGAGCTCAGAATTGGTGTCTAAAGCCTTGGAATGACGAGAATAGTTTTTATGTTTACAATTTAGGAGGATTGGCTTTGGCGTTTTTTTTGTGTGAATCAGTTAAAATGGTGGCGGTTCCAGTAAATACTTCTAAGCAAACTGTCTAATTGTGGTTAAACTCTTAAAATACACAATGATAGTCCCCAGAAATGATTAAGAACGTGTAATGAACACCTCAAGTACACGTAAATAGATTCTTACTACATTTACTGTCGAATTCAATCACGGAGGTTTCCCTTGGAAAGCTGTGAAATGACGAAAATACTGGTTATATTTAAAACTCCGGGTATTTCGGGTGGCGTTTTCACGGGACGGTGCTTTCAAATATTAAGAGTTCATGTTTACAGAGCTCAGAATTGGTGTCTAAAGCCTTGGAATGAGGAGAATATTGTTTATGTTTACAATTTAGGAGGATTGGCTTCGGCGCTTTTTTGTGCCTATCATTTAAAATGGTGACGGTTCCAGGAACTACTTCTAAGCAAACTGACTAATTGTGGTAAAACTGTTAAAATACACAATGAGAGTTCCCAGAAATGATTAAGAACGTTTAATAAACACCTCAAGGACCTGTAAATAGATTCTTACTACATTTACTGTCGAATTCAATCACGGAGGTTTCGAGTGGAAAGCTGTGAAATGCCGTAATTCTGGTAATGTTTACAAGTCGGGGTACTTTGTGTGGCGTTTTCACGGGACTGTGCTTTCAATTATTAAGAGTTCATGTTTACAGAGCTCAGAATTGGTGTCTAAAGCCTTGGAATGACGAGAATAGTTTTTATGTTTACAATTTAGGAGGATTGGCTTTGTCGTTTCTTTGTGCGAATCAGTTAAAATGGTGGCGGTTCCAGTAAATACTTCTAAGCAAACTGTCTAATTGTGGTAAAACTGTTAAAATACACAATGAGAGTTACCAGAAATGATTAAGAACGTGTAATAAACACCTCAAGTACACGTAAATAGATTCTTACTACATTTACTGTCGAATTTAATCACGGAGGTTTCGAGTGGAAAGCTGTGAAATGACGTAATTCTGGTAATGTTTACCAGTCCTGGTACTTTCGGTGGCGTTTTCACGGGACTGTGCTTTCAATTATTAAGAGTTCATGTTTACAGAGCTCAGATTTGGTGTCTAAAGCCTTGGAATGAGGAGAATATTGTTTATGTTTACAATTTAGGAGGATTGGCTTCGGCGCTTTTTTGTGCGTATCATTTAAAATGGTGACGGTTCCAGGAACTACTTCTAAGCAAACTGTCTAATTCTGGTAAAACTGTTAAAATACACAATGAGAGTTACCAGAAATGATTAAGAACGTGTAATAAACACCTCAAGTACACGTAAATAGATTCTTACTACATTTACTGTCGAATTCAATCACGGAGGTTTCCCTTGGAAAGCTGTGAAATGACGAAAATAATGGTTATATTTACAACTCCGGGTACTTCGGGTGGCGTTTTCACGGGACTTTGCTTTCAAATATTAAGAGTTCATGTTTACAGAGCTCAGAATTGGTGTCTAAAGCCTTGGAATGACGAGAATAGTTTTTATGTTTACAATTTAGGAGGATTGGCTTTGGCGTTTCTTTGTGTGAATCAGTTAAAATGGTGGCGGTTCCAGTAAATACTTCTAAGCAAACTGTCTAATTGTGGTAAAACTGTTAAAATACACAATGAGATTTCCCAGAAATGATTAAGAACGTTTAATAAACACCTCAAGGACCTGTAAATAGATTCTTACTACATTTACTGTCGAATTCAATCACGGAGGTTTCGAGTGGAAAGCTGTGAAATGCCGTAATTCTGGTAATGTTTACAAGTCCGGGTACTTTGGGTGGCGTTTTCACGGGACTGTGCTTTCAATTATTAAGAGTTCATGTTTACAGAGCTCAGATTTGGTGTCTAAAGCCTTGGAATGACGAGAATAGTTTTTATGTTTACAATTTAGGAGGATTGGCTTTGGCGTTTTTTTTGTGTGAATCAGTTAAAATGGTGGCGGTTCCAGTAAACAGTTCTAAGCAAACTGTCTAATTGTGGTAAAACTATTAACATACACAATGAGAGTTCCCGGAAATGATTAAGAACGTGTAATAAACATCTCAAGTACACGTAAATAGATTCTTACTTCATTTACTGTCGAATTCAATCACCGAGGTTTCCAGTGGAAAGCTGTGAAATGACGAAAATACTGGTAATGTTTACAAGTACGGGTACTTCTGGTGGCGTTTTCACGGGACTGTGCTTTCAAATATTAAGAGTTCATGTTTACAGAGCTCAGAATTGGTGTCTAAAGCCTTGGAATGACGAGAATATTGTTTATGTTTACAATTTAGGAGGATTGGCTTTGGCGTGTTTTTTGTGTGAATCAGTTAAAATGGTGGCGGTTCCAGTAAATACTTCTAAGCAAACTGTCTAATTGTGGTAAAACTGTTAAAATACACAATGAGAGTTACCAGAAATGATTAAGAACGTGTAATAAACACCTCAAGTACACGTAAATAGATTCTAACTACATTTACTGTCGAATTTAATCACGGAGGTTTCGAGTGGAAAGCTGTGAAATGACGTAATTCTGGTAATGTTTACAAGTCCGGGTACTTTGGGTGGCGTTTTCACGGGACTGTGCTTTCAATTATTAAGAGTTCATGTTTACAGAGCTCAGATTTGGTGTCTAAAGCCTTGGAATGACGAGAATAGTTTTTATGTTTACAATTTAGGAGGATTGGCTTTGGCGTGTTTTTTGGTGTGAATCAGTTAAAATGGTGGCGGTTCCAGTAAATACTTCTAAGCAAACTGTCTAATTGTGGTAAAACTGTTAAAATACACAATGAGAGTTACCAGAAATGATTAAGAACGTGTAATAAACACCTCAAGTACACATAAATAGATTCTTACTACATTTACTGTCGAATTTAATCACGGAGGTTTCGAGTGGAAAGCTGTGAAATAACGTAATTCTGGTAATGTTTACCAGTCCGGGTACTTTCGGTGGCGTTTTCACGGGACTGTGCTTTCAATTATTAAGAGTTCATGTTTACAGAGCTCAGATTTGGTGTCTAAAGCCTTGGAATGACGAGAATAGTTTTTATGTTTACAATTTAGGAGGATGGGCTTTGGCGTTTTTTTTGTGTGAATCAGTTAAAATGGTGGCGGTTCCAGTAAACAGTTCTAAGCAAACTGTCTAATTGTGGTCAAACTATTAACATACACAATGAGAGTTCCCGGAAATGATTAAGAACGTGTAATAAACATCTCAAGTACACGTAAATAGATTCTTACTTCATTTACTGTCGAATTCAATCACCGAGGTTTCCCTTGGAAAGCTGTGAAATGACGAAAATACTGGTAATGTTTACAAGTACGGGTACTTCTGGTGGCGTTTTCACGGGACTGTGCTTTCAAATATTAAGAGTTCATGTTTACAGAGCTCAGAATTGGTGTCTAAAGCCTTCGAATGACGAGAATAGTTTTTATGTTTACAATTTAGGAGGATTGGCTTTGGCGTTTTTTTTGTGTGAATCAGTTAAAATGGTGGCGGTTCCAGTAAATACTTCTAAGCAAACTGTCTAATTGTGGTTAAACTCTTAAAATACACAATGATAGTCCCCAGAAATGATTAAGAACGTGTAATGAACACCTCAAGTACACGTAAATAGATTCTTACTACATTTACTGTCGAATTCAATCACGGAGGTTTCCCTTGGAAAGCTGTGAAATGACGAAAATACTGGTTATATTTAAAACTCCGGGTATTTCGGGTGGCGTTTTCACGGGACGGTGCTTTCAAATATTAAGAGTTCATGTTTACAGAGCTCAGAATTGGTGTCTAAAGCCTTGGAATGAGGAGAATATTGTTTATGTTTACAATTTAGGAGGATTGGCTTCGGCGCTTTTTTGTGCCTATCATTTAAAATGGTGACGGTTCCAGGAACTACTTCTAAGCAAACTGACTAATTGTGGTAAAACTGTTAAAATACACAATGAGAGTTCCCAGAAATGATTAAGAACGTTTAATAAACACCTCAAGGACCTGTAAATAGATTCTTACTACATTTACTGTCGAATTCAATCACGGAGGTTTCGAGTGGAAAGCTGTGAAATGCCGTAATTCTGGTAATGTTTACAAGTCGGGGTACTTTGTGTGGCGTTTTCACGGGACTGTGCTTTCAATTATTAAGAGTTCATGTTTACAGAGCTCAGAATTGGTGTCTAAAGCCTTGGAATGACGAGAATAGTTTTTATGTTTACAATTTAGGAGGATTGGCTTTGTCGTTTCTTTGTGCGAATCAGTTAAAATGGTGGCGGTTCCAGTAAATACTTCTAAGCAAACTGTCTAATTGTGGTAAAACTGTTAAAATACACAATGAGAGTTACCAGAAATGATTAAGAACGTGTAATAAACACCTCAAGGACCTGTAAATAGATTCTTACTACATTTACTGTCGAATTCAATCACGGAGGTTTCGAGTGGAAAGCTGTGAAATGCCGTAATTCTGGTAATGTTTACAAGTCGGGGTACTTTGTGTGGCGTTTTCACGGGACTGTGCTTTCAATTATTAAGAGTTCATGTTAACAGAGCTCAGATTTGGTGTCTAAAGCCTTGGAATGACGAGAATAGTTTTTATGTTTACAATTTAGGAGGATTGGCTTTGGCGTGTTTTTTGTGTGAATCAGTTAAAATGGTGGCGGTTCCAGTAAATACTTCTAAGCAAACTGTCTAATTCTGGTAAAACTGTTAAAATACACAATGAGAGTTACCAGAAATGATTAAGAACGTGTAATAAACACCTCAAGTACACGTAAATAGATTCTTACTACATTTACTGTCGAATTCAATCACGGAGGTTTCCCTTGGAAAGCTGTGAAATGACGAAAATAATGGTTATATTTACAACTCCGGGTACTTCGGGTGGCGTTTTCACGGGACTTTGCTTTCAAATATTAAGAGTTCATGTTTACAGAGCTCAGAATTGGTGTCTAAAGCCTTGGAATGACGAGAATAGTTTTTATGTTTACAATTTAGGAGGATTGGCTTTGGCGTTTCTTTGTGTGAATCAGTTAAAATGGTGGCGGTTCCAGTAAATACTTCTAAGCAAACTGTCTAATTGTGGTAAAACTGTTAAAATACACAATGAGATTTCCCAGAAATGATTAAGAACGTTTAATAAACACCTCAAGGACCTGTAAATAGATTCTTACTACATTTACTGTCGAATTCAATCACGGAGGTTTCGAGTGGAAAGCTGTGAAATGCCGTAATTCTGGTAATGTTTACAAGTCCGGGTACTTTGGGTGGCGTTTTCACGGGACTGTGCTTTCAATTATTAAGAGTTCATGTTTACAGAGCTCAGATTTGGTGTCTAAAGCCTTGGAATGACGAGAATAGTTTTTATGTTTACAATTTAGGAGGATTGGCTTTGGCGTTTTTTTTGTGTGAATCAGTTAAAATGGTGGCGGTTCCAGTAAATACTTCTAAGCAAACTGTCTAATTGTGGTAAAACTGTTAAAATACACAATGAGAGTTACCAGAAATGATTAAGAACGTGTAATAAACACCTCAAGTACACATAAATAGATTCTTACTACATTTACTGTCGAATTTAATCACGGAGGTTTCGAGTGGAAAGCTGTGAAATAACGTAATTCTGGTAATGTTTACCAGTCCGGGTACTTTCGGTGGCGTTTTCACGGGACTGTGCTTTCAATTATTAAGAGTTCATGTTTACAGAGCTCAGATTTGGTGTCTAAAGCCTTGGAATGACGAGAATAGTTTTTATGTTTACAATTTAGGAGGATGGGCTTTGGCGTTTTTTTTGTGTGAATCAGTTAAAATGGTGGCGGTTCCAGTAAACAGTTCTAAGCAAACTGTCTAATTGTGGTCAAACTATTAACATACACAATGAGAGTTCCCGGAAATGATTAAGAACGTGTAATAAACATCTCAAGTACACGTAAATAGATTCTTACTTCATTTACTGTCGAATTCAATCACCGAGGTTTCCCTTGGAAAGCTGTGAAATGACGAAAATACTGGTAATGTTTACAAGTACGGGTACTTCTGGTGGCGTTTTCACGGGACTGTGCTTTCAAATATTAAGAGTTCATGTTTACAGAGCTCAGAATTGGTGTCTAAAGCCTTGGAATGACGAGAATAGTTTTTATGTTTACAATTTAGGAGGATTGGCTTTGGCGTTTTTTTTGTGTGAATCAGTTAAAATGGTGGCGGTTCCAGTAAATACTTCTAAGCAAACTGTCTAATTGTGGTTAAACTCTTAAAATACACAATGATAGTCCCCAGAAATGATTAAGAACGTGTAATGAACACCTCAAGTACACGTAAATAGATTCTTACTACATTTACTGTCGAATTCAATCACGGAGGTTTCGAGTGGAAAGCTGTGAAATGCCGTAATTCTGGTAATGTTTACAAGTCGGGGTACTTTGTGTGGCGTTTTCACGGGACTGTGCTTTCAATTATTAAGAGTTCATGTTAACAGAGCTCAGATTTGGTGTCTAAAGCCTTGGAATGACGAGAATAGTTTTTATGTTTACAATTTAGGAGGATTGGCTTTGGCGTGTTTTTTGTGTGAATCAGTTAAAATGGTGGCGGTTCCAGTAAATACTTCTAAGCAAACTGTCTAATTCTGGTAAAACTGTTAAAATACACAATGAGAGTTACCAGAAATGATTAAGAACGTGTAATAAACACCTCAAGTACACGTAAATAGATTCTTACTACATTTACTGTCGAATTC
This sequence comes from Myotis daubentonii, assembly GCF_963259705.1. Taxonomy (NCBI): domain Eukaryota; kingdom Metazoa; phylum Chordata; class Mammalia; order Chiroptera; family Vespertilionidae; genus Myotis; species Myotis daubentonii. The sequence goes on along the minus strand of NW_026775484.1, from coordinate 339,826 downwards.
AATCACGGAGGTTTCCCTTGGAAAGCTGTGAAATGACGAAAATAATGGTTATATTTACAACTCCGGGTACTTCGGGTGGCGTTTTCACGGGACTTTGCTTTCAAATATTAAGAGTTCATGTTTACAGAGCTCAGAATTGGTGTCTAAAGCCTTGGAATGACGAGAATAGTTTTTATGTTTACAATTTAGGAGGATTGGCTTTGGCGTTTCTTTGTGTGAATCAGTTAAAATGGTGGCGGTTCCAGTAAATACTTCTAAGCAAACTGTCTAATTGTGGTAAAACTGTTAAAATACACAATGAGATTTCCCAGAAATGATTAAGAACGTTTAATAAACACCTCAAGGACCTGTAAATAGATTCTTACTACATTTACTGTCGAATTCAATCACGGAGGTTTCGAGTGGAAAGCTGTGAAATGCCGTAATTCTGGTAATGTTTACAAGTCCGGGTACTTTGGGTGGCGTTTTCACGGGACTGTGCTTTCAATTATTAAGAGTTCATGTTTACAGAGCTCAGATTTGGTGTCTAAAGCCTTGGAATGACGAGAATAGTTTTTATGTTTACAATTTAGGAGGATTGGCTTTGGCGTTTTTTTTGTGTGAATCAGTTAAAATGGTGGCGGTTCCAGTAAACAGTTCTAAGCAAACTGTCTAATTGTGGTAAAACTATTAACATACACAATGAGAGTTCCCGGAAATGATTAAGAACGTGTAATAAACATCTCAAGTACACGTAAATAGATTCTTACTTCATTTACTGTCGAATTCAATCACCGAGGTTTCCAGTGGAAAGCTGTGAAATGACGAAAATACTGGTAATGTTTACAAGTACGGGTACTTCTGGTGGCGTTTTCACGGGACTGTGCTTTCAAATATTAAGAGTTCATGTTTACAGAGCTCAGAATTGGTGTCTAAAGCCTTGGAATGACGAGAATATTGTTTATGTTTACAATTTAGGAGGATTGGCTTTGGCGTGTTTTTTGTGTGAATCAGTTAAAATGGTGGCGGTTCCAGTAAATACTTCTAAGCAAACTGTCTAATTGTGGTAAAACTGTTAAAATACACAATGAGAGTTACCAGAAATGATTAAGAACGTGTAATAAACACCTCAAGTACACGTAAATAGATTCTAACTACATTTACTGTCGAATTTAATCACGGAGGTTTCGAGTGGAAAGCTGTGAAATGACGTAATTCTGGTAATGTTTACAAGTCCGGGTACTTTGGGTGGCGTTTTCACGGGACTGTGCTTTCAATTATTAAGAGTTCATGTTTACAGAGCTCAGATTTGGTGTCTAAAGCCTTGGAATGACGAGAATAGTTTTTATGTTTACAATTTAGGAGGATTGGCTTTGGCGTGTTTTTTGGTGTGAATCAGTTAAAATGGTGGCGGTTCCAGTAAATACTTCTAAGCAAACTGTCTAATTGTGGTAAAACTGTTAAAATACACAATGAGAGTTACCAGAAATGATTAAGAACGTGTAATAAACACCTCAAGTACACATAAATAGATTCTTACTACATTTACTGTCGAATTTAATCACGGAGGTTTCGAGTGGAAAGCTGTGAAATAACGTAATTCTGGTAATGTTTACCAGTCCGGGTACTTTCGGTGGCGTTTTCACGGGACTGTGCTTTCAATTATTAAGAGTTCATGTTTACAGAGCTCAGATTTGGTGTCTAAAGCCTTGGAATGACGAGAATAGTTTTTATGTTTACAATTTAGGAGGATGGGCTTTGGCGTTTTTTTTGTGTGAATCAGTTAAAATGGTGGCGGTTCCAGTAAACAGTTCTAAGCAAACTGTCTAATTGTGGTCAAACTATTAACATACACAATGAGAGTTCCCGGAAATGATTAAGAACGTGTAATAAACATCTCAAGTACACGTAAATAGATTCTTACTTCATTTACTGTCGAATTCAATCACCGAGGTTTCCCTTGGAAAGCTGTGAAATGACGAAAATACTGGTAATGTTTACAAGTACGGGTACTTCTGGTGGCGTTTTCACGGGACTGTGCTTTCAAATATTAAGAGTTCATGTTTACAGAGCTCAGAATTGGTGTCTAAAGCCTTGGAATGACGAGAATAGTTTTTATGTTTACAATTTAGGAGGATTGGCTTTGGCGTTTTTTTTGTGTGAATCAGTTAAAATGGTGGCGGTTCCAGTAAATACTTCTAAGCAAACTGTCTAATTGTGGTTAAACTCTTAAAATACACAATGATAGTCCCCAGAAATGATTAAGAACGTGTAATGAACACCTCAAGTACACGTAAATAGATTCTTACTACATTTACTGTCGAATTCAATCACGGAGGTTTCCCTTGGAAAGCTGTGAAATGACGAAAATACTGGTTATATTTAAAACTCCGGGTATTTCGGGTGGCGTTTTCACGGGACGGTGCTTTCAAATATTAAGAGTTCATGTTTACAGAGCTCAGAATTGGTGTCTAAAGCCTTGGAATGAGGAGAATATTGTTTATGTTTACAATTTAGGAGGATTGGCTTCGGCGCTTTTTTGTGCCTATCATTTAAAATGGTGACGGTTCCAGGAACTACTTCTAAGCAAACTGACTAATTGTGGTAAAACTGTTAAAATACACAATGAGAGTTCCCAGAAATGATTAAGAACGTTTAATAAACACCTCAAGGACCTGTAAATAGATTCTTACTACATTTACTGTCGAATTCAATCACGGAGGTTTCGAGTGGAAAGCTGTGAAATGCCGTAATTCTGGTAATGTTTACAAGTCGGGGTACTTTGTGTGGCGTTTTCACGGGACTGTGCTTTCAATTATTAAGAGTTCATGTTAACAGAGCTCAGATTTGGTGTCTAAAGCCTTGGAATGACGAGAATAGTTTTTATGTTTACAATTTAGGAGGATTGGCTTTGGCGTGTTTTTTGTGTGAATCAGTTAAAATGGTGGCGGTTCCAGTAAATACTTCTAAGCAAACTGTCTAATTCTGGTAAAACTGTTAAAATACACAATGAGAGTTACCAGAAATGATTAAGAACGTGTAATAAACACCTCAAGTACACGTAAATAGATTCTTACTACATTTACTGTCGAATTCAATCACGGAGGTTTCCCTTGGAAAGCTGTGAAATGACGAAAATAATGGTTATATTTACAACTCCGGGTACTTCGGGTGGCGTTTTCACGGGACTTTGCTTTCAAATATTAAGAGTTCATGTTTACAGAGCTCAGAATTGGTGTCTAAAGCCTTGGAATGACGAGAATAGTTTTTATGTTTACAATTTAGGAGGATTGGCTTTGGCGTTTCTTTGTGTGAATCAGTTAAAATGGTGGCGGTTCCAGTAAATACTTCTAAGCAAACTGTCTAATTGTGGTAAAACTGTTAAAATACACAATGAGATTTCCCAGAAATGATTAAGAACGTTTAATAAACACCTCAAGGACCTGTAAATAGATTCTTACTACATTTACTGTCGAATTCAATCACGGAGGTTTCGAGTGGAAAGCTGTGAAATGCCGTAATTCTGGTAATGTTTACAAGTCCGGGTACTTTGGGTGGCGTTTTCACGGGACTGTGCTTTCAATTATTAAGAGTTCATGTTTACAGAGCTCAGATTTGGTGTCTAAAGCCTTGGAATGACGAGAATAGTTTTTATGTTTACAATTTAGGAGGATTGGCTTTGGCGTTTTTTTTGTGTGAATCAGTTAAAATGGTGGCGGTTCCAGTAAATACTTCTAAGCAAACTGTCTAATTGTGGTAAAACTGTTAAAATACACAATGAGAGTTACCAGAAATGATTAAGAACGTGTAATAAACACCTCAAGTACACATAAATAGATTCTTACTACATTTACTGTCGAATTTAATCACGGAGGTTTCGAGTGGAAAGCTGTGAAATAACGTAATTCTGGTAATGTTTACCAGTCCGGGTACTTTCGGTGGCGTTTTCACGGGACTGTGCTTTCAATTATTAAGAGTTCATGTTTACAGAGCTCAGATTTGGTGTCTAAAGCCTTGGAATGACGAGAATAGTTTTTATGTTTACAATTTAGGAGGATGGGCTTTGGCGTTTTTTTTGTGTGAATCAGTTAAAATGGTGGCGGTTCCAGTAAACAGTTCTAAGCAAACTGTCTAATTGTGGTCAAACTATTAACATACACAATGAGAGTTCCCGGAAATGATTAAGAACGTGTAATAAACATCTCAAGTACACGTAAATAGATTCTTACTTCATTTACTGTCGAATTCAATCACCGAGGTTTCCCTTGGAAAGCTGTGAAATGACGAAAATACTGGTAATGTTTACAAGTACGGGTACTTCTGGTGGCGTTTTCACGGGACTGTGCTTTCAAATATTAAGAGTTCATGTTTACAGAGCTCAGAATTGGTGTCTAAAGCCTTGGAATGACGAGAATAGTTTTTATGTTTACAATTTAGGAGGATTGGCTTTGGCGTTTTTTTTGTGTGAATCAGTTAAAATGGTGGCGGTTCCAGTAAATACTTCTAAGCAAACTGTCTAATTGTGGTTAAACTCTTAAAATACACAATGATAGTCCCCAGAAATGATTAAGAACGTGTAATGAACACCTCAAGTACACGTAAATAGATTCTTACTACATTTACTGTCGAATTCAATCACGGAGGTTTCGAGTGGAAAGCTGTGAAATGCCGTAATTCTGGTAATGTTTACAAGTCGGGGTACTTTGTGTGGCGTTTTCACGGGACTGTGCTTTCAATTATTAAGAGTTCATGTTAACAGAGCTCAGATTTGGTGTCTAAAGCCTTGGAATGACGAGAATAGTTTTTATGTTTACAATTTAGGAGGATTGGCTTTGGCGTGTTTTTTGTGTGAATCAGTTAAAATGGTGGCGGTTCCAGTAAATACTTCTAAGCAAACTGTCTAATTCTGGTAAAACTGTTAAAATACACAATGAGAGTTACCAGAAATGATTAAGAACGTGTAATAAACACCTCAAGTACACGTAAATAGATTCTTACTACATTTACTGTCGAATTCAATCACGGAGGTTTCCCTTGGAAAGCTGTGAAATGACGAAAATAATGGTTATATTTACAACTCCGGGTACTTCGGGTGGCGTTTTCACGGGACTTTGCTTTCAAATATTAAGAGTTCATGTTTACAGAGCTCAGAATTGGTGTCTAAAGCCTTGGAATGACGAGAATAGTTTTTATGTTTACAATTTAGGAGGATTGGCTTTGGCGTTTCTTTGTGTGAATCAGTTAAAATGGTGGCGGTTCCAGTAAATACTTCTAAGCAAACTGTCTAATTGTGGTAAAACTGTTAAAATACACAATGAGATTTCCCAGAAATGATTAAGAACGTTTAATAAACACCTCAAGGACCTGTAAATAGATTCTTACTACATTTACTGTCGAATTCAATCACGGAGGTTTCGAGTGGAAAGCTGTGAAATGCCGTAATTCTGGTAATGTTTACAAGTCCGGGTACTTTGGGTGGCGTTTTCACGGGACTGTGCTTTCAATTATTAAGAGTTCATGTTTACAGAGCTCAGATTTGGTGTCTAAAGCCTTGGAATGACGAGAATAGTTTTTATGTTTACAATTTAGGAGGATTGGCTTTGGCGTTTTTTTTGTGTGAATCAGTTAAAATGGTGGCGGTTCCAGTAAACAGTTCTAAGCAAACTGTCTAATTGTGGTAAAACTATTAACATACACAATGAGAGTTCCCGGAAATGATTAAGAACGTGTAATAAACATCTCAAGTACACGTAAATAGATTCTTACTTCATTTACTGTCGAATTCAATCACCGAGGTTTCCAGTGGAAAGCTGTGAAATGACGAAAATACTGGTAATGTTTACAAGTACGGGTACTTCTGGTGGCGTTTTCACGGGACTGTGCTTTCAAATATTAAGAGTTCATGTTTACAGAGCTCAGAATTGGTGTCTAAAGCCTTGGAATGACGAGAATATTGTTTATGTTTACAATTTAGGAGGATTGGCTTTGGCGTGTTTTTTGTGTGAATCAGTTAAAATGGTGGCGGTTCCAGTAAATACTTCTAAGCAAACTGTCTAATTGTGGTAAAACTGTTAAAATACACAATGAGAGTTACCAGAAATGATTAAGAACGTGTAATAAACACCTCAAGTACACGTAAATAGATTCTAACTACATTTACTGTCGAATTTAATCACGGAGGTTTCGAGTGGAAAGCTGTGAAATGACGTAATTCTGGTAATGTTTACAAGTCCGGGTACTTTGGGTGGCGTTTTCACGGGACTGTGCTTTCAATTATTAAGAGTTCATGTTTACAGAGCTCAGATTTGGTGTCTAAAGCCTTGGAATGACGAGAATAGTTTTTATGTTTACAATTTAGGAGGATTGGCTTTGGCGTGTTTTTTGGTGTGAATCAGTTAAAATGGTGGCGGTTCCAGTAAATACTTCTAAGCAAACTGTCTAATTGTGGTAAAACTGTTAAAATACACAATGAGAGTTACCAGAAATGATTAAGAACGTGTAATAAACACCTCAAGTACACATAAATAGATTCTTACTACATTTACTGTCGAATTTAATCACGGAGGTTTCGAGTGGAAAGCTGTGAAATAACGTAATTCTGGTAATGTTTACCAGTCCGGGTACTTTCGGTGGCGTTTTCACGGGACTGTGCTTTCAATTATTAAGAGTTCATGTTTACAGAGCTCAGATTTGGTGTCTAAAGCCTTGGAATGACGAGAATAGTTTTTATGTTTACAATTTAGGAGGATGGGCTTTGGCGTTTTTTTTGTGTGAATCAGTTAAAATGGTGGCGGTTCCAGTAAACAGTTCTAAGCAAACTGTCTAATTGTGGTCAAACTATTAACATACACAATGAGAGTTCCCGGAAATGATTAAGAACGTGTAATAAACATCTCAAGTACACGTAAATAGATTCTTACTTCATTTACTGTCGAATTCAATCACCGAGGTTTCCCTTGGAAAGCTGTGAAATGACGAAAATACTGGTAATGTTTACAAGTACGGGTACTTCTGGTGGCGTTTTCACGGGACTGTGCTTTCAAATATTAAGAGTTCATGTTTACAGAGCTCAGAATTGGTGTCTAAAGCCTTGGAATGACGAGAATAGTTTTTATGTTTACAATTTAGGAGGATTGGCTTTGGCGTTTTTTTTGTGTGAATCAGTTAAAATGGTGGCGGTTCCAGTAAATACTTCTAAGCAAACTGTCTAATTGTGGTTAAACTCTTAAAATACACAATGATAGTCCCCAGAAATGATTAAGAACGTGTAATGAACACCTCAAGTACACGTAAATAGATTCTTACTACATTTACTGTCGAATTCAATCACGGAGGTTTCCCTTGGAAAGCTGTGAAATGACGAAAATACTGGTTATATTTAAAACTCCGGGTATTTCGGGTGGCGTTTTCACGGGACGGTGCTTTCAAATATTAAGAGTTCATGTTTACAGAGCTCAGAATTGGTGTCTAAAGCCTTGGAATGAGGAGAATATTGTTTATGTTTACAATTTAGGAGGATTGGCTTCGGCGCTTTTTTGTGCCTATCATTTAAAATGGTGACGGTTCCAGGAACTACTTCTAAGCAAACTGACTAATTGTGGTAAAACTGTTAAAATACACAATGAGAGTTCCCAGAAATGATTAAGAACGTTTAATAAACACCTCAAGGACCTGTAAATAGATTCTTACTACATTTACTGTCGAATTCAATCACGGAGGTTTCGAGTGGAAAGCTGTGAAATGCCGTAATTCTGGTAATGTTTACAAGTCGGGGTACTTTGTGTGGCGTTTTCACGGGACTGTGCTTTCAATTATTAAGAGTTCATGTTTACAGAGCTCAGAATTGGTGTCTAAAGCCTTGGAATGACGAGAATAGTTTTTATGTTTACAATTTAGGAGGATTGGCTTTGTCGTTTCTTTGTGCGAATCAGTTAAAATGGTGGCGGTTCCAGTAAATACTTCTAAGCAAACTGTCTAATTGTGGTAAAACTGTTAAAATACACAATGAGAGTTACCAGAAATGATTAAGAACGTGTAATAAACACCTCAAGTACACGTAAATAGATTCTTACTACATTTACTGTCGAATTTAATCACGGAGGTTTCCAGTGGAAAGCTGTGAAATGACGTAATTCTGGTAATGTTTACCAGTCCTGGTACTTTCGGTGGCGTTTTCACGGGACTGTGCTTTCAATTATTAAGAGTTCATGTTTACAGAGCTCAGATTTGGTGTCTAAAGCCTTGGAATGAGGAGAATATTGTTTATGTTTACAATTTAGGAGGATTGGCTTCGGCGCTTTTTTGTGCGTATCATTTAAAATGGTGACGGTTCCAGGAACTACTTCTAAGCAAACTGTCTAATTCTGGTAAAACTGTTAAAATACACAATGAGAGTTACCAGAAATGATTAAGAACGTGTAATAAACACCTCAAGTACACGTAAATAGATTCTTACTACATTTACTGTCGAATTCAATCACGGAGGTTTCCCTTGGAAAGCTGTGAAATGACGAAAATAATGGTTATATTTACAACTCCGGGTACTTCGGGTGGCGTTTTCACGGGACTTTGCTTTCAAATATTAAGAGTTCATGTTTACAGAGATCAGAATTGGTGTCTAAAGCCTTGGAATGACGAGAATAGTTTTTATGTTTACAATTTAGGAGGATTGGCTTTGGCGTTTCTTTGTGTGAATCAGTTAAAATGGTGGCGGTTCCAGTAAATACTTCTAAGCAAACTGTCTAATTGTGGTAAAACTGTTAAAATACACAATGAGATTTCCCAGAAATGATTAAGAACGTTTAATAAACACCTCAAGGACCTGTAAATAGATTCTTACTACATTTACTGTCGAATTCAATCACGGAGGTTTCGAGTGGAAAGCTGTGAAATGCCGTAATTCTGGTAATGTTTACAAGTCCGGGTACTTTGGGTGGCGTTTTCACGGGACTGTGCTTTCAATTATTAAGAGTTCATGTTTACAGAGCTCAGATTTGGTGTCTAAAGCCTTGGAATGACGAGAATAGTTTTTATGTTTACAATTTAGGAGGATTGGCTTTGGCGTTTTTTTTGTGTGAATCAGTTAAAATGGTGGCGGTTCCAGTATACAGTTCTAAGCAAACTGTCTAATTGTGGTAAAACTATTAACATACACAATGAGAGTTCCCGGAAATGATTAAGAACGTGTAATAAACATCTCAAGTACACGTAAATAGATTCTTACTTCATTTACTGTCGAATTCAATCACCGAGGTTTCCAGTGGAAAGCTGTGAAATGACGAAAATACTGGTAATGTTTACAAGTACGGGTACTTCTGGTGGCGTTTTCACGGGACTGTGCTTTCAAATATTAAGAGTTCATGTTTACAGAGCTCAGAATTGGTGTCTAAAGCCTTGGAATGACGAGAATATTGTTTATGTTTACAATTTAGGAGGATTGGCTTTGGCGTGTTTTTTGTGTGAATCAGTTAAAATGGTGGCGGTTCCAGTAAATACTTCTAAGCAAACTGTCTAATTGTGGTAAAACTGTTAAAATACACAATGAGAGTTACCAGAAATGATTAAGAACGTGTAATAAACACCTCAAGTACACGTAAATAGATTCTAACTACATTTACTGTCGAATTTAATCACGGAGGTTTCGAGTGGAAAGCTGTGAAATGACGTAATTCTGGTAATGTTTACAAGTCCGGGTACTTTGGGTGGCGTTTTCACGGGACTGTGCTTTCAATTATTAAGAGTTCATGTTTACAGAGCTCAGATTTGGTGTCTAAAGCCTTGGAATGACGAGAATAGTTTTTATGTTTACAATTTAGGAGGATTGGCTTTGGCGTGTTTTTTGGTGTGAATCAGTTAAAATGGTGGCGGTTCCAGTAAATACTTCTAAGCAAACTGTCTAATTGTGGTAAAACTGTTAAAATACACAATGAGAGTTACCAGAAATGATTAAGAACGTGTAATAAACACCTCAAGTACACATAAATAGATTCTTACTACATTTACTGTCGAATTTAATCACGGAGGTTTCGAGTGGAAAGCTGTGAAATAACGTAATTCTGGTAATGTTTACCAGTCCGGGTACTTTCGGTGGCGTTTTCACGGGACTGTGCTTTCAATTATTAAGAGTTCATGTTTACAGAGCTCAGATTTGGTGTCTAAAGCCTTGGAATGACGAGAATAGTTTTTATGTTTACAATTTAGGAGGATGGGCTTTGGCGTTTTTTTTGTGTGAATCAGTTAAAATGGTGGCGGTTCCAGTAAACAGTTCTAAGCAAACTGTCTAATTGTGGTCAAACTATTAACATACACAATGAGAGTTCCCGGAAATGATTAAGAACGTGTAATAAACATCTCAAGTACACGTAAATAGATTCTTACTTCATTTACTGTCGAATTCAATCACCGAGGTTTCCCTTGGAAAGCTGTGAAATGACGAAAATACTGGTAATGTTTACAAGTACGGGTACTTCTGGTGGCGTTTTCACGGGACTGTGCTTTCAAATATTAAGAGTTCATGTTTACAGAGCTCAGAATTGGTGTCTAAAGCCTTGGAATGACGAGAATAGTTTTTATGTTTACAATTTAGGAGGATTGGCTTTGGCGTTTGTTTTGTGTGAATCAGTTAAAATGGTGGCGGTTCCAGTAAATACTTCTAAGCAAACTGTCTAATTGTGGTTAAACTCTTAAAATACACAATGATAGTCCCCAGAAATGATTAAGAACGTGTAATGAACACCTCAAGTACACGTAAATAGATTCTTACTACATTTACTGTCGAATTCAATCACGGAGGTTTCCCTTGGAAAGCTGTGAAATGACGAAAATACTGGTTATATTTAAAACTCCGGGTATTTCGGGTGGCGTTTTCACGGGACGGTGCTTTCAAATATTAAGAGTTCATGTTTACAGAGCTCAGAATTGGTGTCTAAAGCCTTGGAATGAGGAGAATATTGTTTATGTTTACAATTTAGGAGGATTGGCTTCGGCGCTTTTTTGTGCCTATCATTTAAAATGGTGACGGTTCCAGGAACTACTTCTAAGCAAACTGACTAATTGTGGTAAAACTGTTAAAATACACAATGAGAGTTCCCAGAAATGATTAAGAACGTTTAATAAACACCTCAAGGACCTGTAAATAGATTCTTACTACATTTACTGTCGAATTCAATCACGGAGGTTTCGAGTGGAAAGCTGTGAAATGCCGTAATTCTGGTAATGTTTACAAGTCGGGGTACTTTGTGTGGCGTTTTCACGGGACTGTGCTTTCAATTATTAAGAGTTCATGTTTACAGAGCTCAGAATTGGTGTCTAAAGCCTTGGAATGACGAGAATAGTTTTTATGTTTACAATTTAGGAGGATTGGCTTTGTCGTTTCTTTGTGCGAATCAGTTAAAATGGTGGCGGTTCCAGTAAATACTTCTAAGCAAACTGTCTAATTGTGGTAAAACTGTTAAAATACACAATGAGAGTTACCAGAAATGATTAAGAACGTGTAATAAACACCTCAAGTACACGTAAATAGATTCTTACTACATTTACTGTCGAATTCAATCACGGAGGTTTCCCTTGGAAAGCTGTGAAATGACGAAAATAATGGTTATATTTACAACTCCGGGTACTTCGGGTGGCGTTTTCACGGGACTTTGCTTTCAAATATTAAGAGTTCATGTTTACAGAGCTCAGAATTGGTGTCTAAAGCCTTGGAATGACGAGAATAGTTTTTATGTTTACAATTTAGGAGGATTGGCTTTGGCGTTTCTTTGTGTGAATCAGTTAAAATGGTGGCGGTTCCAGTAAATACTTCTAAGCAAACTGTCTAATTGTGGTAAAACTGTTAAAATACACAATGAGATTTCCCAGAAATGATTAAGAACGTTTAATAAACACCTCAAGGACCTGTAAATAGATTCTTACTACATTTACTGTCGAATTCAATCACGGAGGTTTCGAGTGGAAAGCTGTGAAATGCCGTAATTCTGGTAATGTTTACAAGTCCGGGTACTTTGGGTGGCGTTTTCACGGGACTGTGCTTTCAATTATTAAGAGTTCATGTTTACAGAGCTCAGATTTGGTGTCTAAAGCCTTGGAATGACGAGAATAGTTTTTATGTTTACAATTTAGGAGGATTGGCTTTGGCGTTTTTTTTGTGTGAATCAGTTAAAATGGTGGCGGTTCCAGTAAACAGTTCTAAGCAAACTGTCTAATTGTGGTAAAACTATTAACATACACAATGAGAGTTCCCGGAAATGATTAAGAACGTGTAATAAACATCTCAAGTACACGTAAATAGATTCTTACTTCATTTACTGTCGAATTCAATCACCGAGGTTTCCAGTGGAAAGCTGTGAAATGACGAAAATACTGGTAATGTTTACAAGTACGGGTACTTCTGGTGGCGTTTTCACGGGACTGTGCTTTCAAATATTAAGAGTTCATGTTTACAGAGCTCAGAATTGGTGTCTAAAGCCTTGGAATGACGAGAATATTGTTTATGTTTACAATTTAGGAGGATTGGCTTTGGCGTGTTTTTTGTGTGAATCAGTTAAAATGGTGGCGGTTCCAGTAAATACTTCTAAGCAAACTGTCTAATTGTGGTAAAACTGTTAAAATACACAATGAGAGTTACCAGAAATGATTAAGAACGTGTAATAAACACCTCAAGTACACGTAAATAGATTCTAACTACATTTACTGTCGAATTTAATCACGGAGGTTTCGAGTGGAAAGCTGTGAAATGACGTAATTCTGGTAATGTTTACAAGTCCGGGTACTTTGGGTGGCGTTTTCACGGGACTGTGCTTTCAATTATTAAGAGTTCATGTTTACAGAGCTCAGATTTGGTGTCTAAAGCCTTGGAATGACGAGAATAGTTTTTATGTTTACAATTTAGGAGGATTGGCTTTGGCGTGTTTTTTGGTGTGAATCAGTTAAAATGGTGGCGGTTCCAGTAAATACTTCTAAGCAAACTGTCTAATTGTGGTAAAACTGTTAAAATACACAATGAGAGTTACCAGAAATGATTAAGAACGTTTAATAAACACCTCAAGTACACATAAATAGATTCTTACTACATTTACTGTCGAATTTAATCACGGAGGTTTCGAGTGGAAAGCTGTGAAATAACGTAATTCTGGTAATGTTTACCAGTCCGGGTACTTTCGGTGGCGTTTTCACGGGACTGTGCTTTCAATTATTAAGAGTTCATGTTTACAGAGCTCAGATTTGGTGTCTAAAGCCTTGGAATGACGAGAATAGTTTTTATGTTTACAATTTAGGAGGATGGGCTTTGGCGTTTTTTTTGTGTGAATCAGTTAAAATGGTGGCGGTTCCAGTAAACAGTTCTAAGCAAACTGTCTAATTGTGGTCAAACTATTAACATACACAATGAGAGTTCCCGGAAATGATTAAGAACGTGTAATAAACATCTCAAGTACACGTAAATAGATTCTTACTTCATTTACTGTCGAATTCAATCACCGAGGTTTCCCTTGGAAAGCTGTGAAATGACGAAAATACTGGTAATGTTTACAAGTACGGGTACTTCTGGTGGCGTTTTCACGGGACTGTGCTTTCAAATATTAAGAGTTCATGTTTACAGAGCTCAGAATTGGTGTCTAAAGCCTTGGAATGACGAGAATAGTTTTTATGTTTACAATTTAGGAGGATTGGCTTTGGCGTTTTTTTTGTGTGAATCAGTTAAAATGGTGGCGGTTCCAGTAAATACTTCTAAGCAAACTGTCTAATTGTGGTTAAACTCTTAAAATACACAATGATAGTCCCCAGAAATGATTAAGAACGTGTAATGAACACCTCAAGTACACGTAAATAGATTCTTACTACATTTACTGTCGAATTCAATCACGGAGGTTTCCCTTGGAAAGCTGTGAAATGACGAAAATACTGGTTATATTTAAAACTCCGGGTATTTCGGGTGGCGTTTTCACGGGACGGTGCTTTCAAATATTAAGAGTTCATGTTTACAGAGCTCAGAATTGGTGTCTAAAGCCTTGGAATGAGGAGAATATTGTTTATGTTTACAATTTAGGAGGATTGGCTTCGGCGCTTTTTTGTGCCTATCATTTAAAATGGTGACGGTTCCAGGAACTACTTCTAAGCAAACTGACTAATTGTGGTAAAACTGTTAAAATACACAATGAGAGTTCCCAGAAATGATTAAGAACGTTTAATAAACACCTCAAGGACCTGTAAATAGATTCTTACTACATTTACTGTCGAATTCAATCACGGAGGTTTCGAGTGGAAAGCTGTGAAATGCCGTAATTCTGGTAATGTTTACAAGTCGGGGTACTTTGTGTGGCGTTTTCACGGGACTGTGCTTTCAATTATTAAGAGTTCATGTTTACAGAGCTCAGAATTGGTGTCTAAAGCCTTGGAATGACGAGAATAGTTTTTATGTTTACAATTTAGGAGGATTGGCTTTGTCGTTTCTTTGTGCGAATCAGTTAAAATGGTGGCGGTTCCAGTAAATACTTCTAAGCAAACTGTCTAATTGTGGTAAAACTGTTAAAATACACAATGAGAGTTACCAGAAATGATTAAGAACGTGTAATAAACACCTCAAGTACACGTAAATAGATTCTTACTACATTTACTGTCGAATTCAATCACGGAGGTTTCCCTTGGAAAGCTGTGAAATGACGAAAATAATGGTTATATTTACAACTCCGGGTACTTCGGGTGGCGTTTTCACGGGACTTTGCTTTCAAATATTAAGAGTTCATGTTTACAGAGCTCAGAATTGGTGTCTAAAGCCTTGGAATGACGAGAATAGTTTTTATGTTTACAATTTAGGAGGATTGGCTTTGGCGTTTCTTTGTGTGAATCAGTTAAAATGGTGGCGGTTCCAGTAAATACTTCTAAGCAAACTGTCTAATTGTGGTAAAACTGTTAAAATACACAATGAGATTTCCCAGAAATGATTAAGAACGTTTAATAAACACCTCAAGGACCTGTAAATAGATTCTTACTACATTTACTGTCGAATTCAATCACGGAGGTTTCGAGTGGAAAGCTGTGAAATGCCGTAATTCTGGTAATGTTTACAAGTCCGGGTACTTTGGGTGGCGTTTTCACGGGACTGTGCTTTCAATTATTAAGAGTTCATGTTTACAGAGCTCAGATTTGGTGTCTAAAGCCTTGGAATGACGAGAATAGTTTTTATGTTTACAATTTAGGAGGATTGGCTTTGGCGTTTTTTTTGTGTGAATCAGTTAAAATGGTGGCGGTTCCAGTAAACAGTTCTAAGCAAACTGTCTAATTGTGGTAAAACTATTAACATACACAATGAGAGTTCCCGGAAATGATTAAGAACGTGTAATAAACATCTCAAGTACACGTAAATAGATTCTTACTTCATTTACTGTCGAATTCAATCACCGAGGTTTCCAGTGGAAAGCTGTGAAATGACGAAAATACTGGTAATGTTTACAAGTACGGGTACTTCTGGTGGCGTTTTCACGGGACTGTGCTTTCAAATATTAAGAGTTCATGTTTACAGAGCTCAGAATTGGTGTCTAAAGCCTTGGAATGACGAGAATATTGTTTATGTTTACAATTTAGGAGGATTGGCTTTGGCGTGTTTTTTGTGTGAATCAGTTAAAATGGTGGCGGTTCCAGTAAATACTTCTAAGCAAACTGTCTAATTGTGGTAAAACTGTTAAAATACACAATGAGAGTTACCAGAAATGATTAAGAACGTGTAATAAACACCTCAAGTACACGTAAATAGATTCTAACTACATTTACTGTCGAATTTAATCACGGAGGTTTCGAGTGGAAAGCTGTGAAATGACGTAATTCTGGTAATGTTTACAAGTCCGGGTACTTTGGGTGGCGTTTTCACGGGACTGTGCTTTCAATTATTAAGAGTTCATGTTTACAGAGCTCAGATTTGGTGTCTAAAGCCTTGGAATGACGAGAATAGTTTTTATGTTTACAATTTAGGAGGATTGGCTTTGGCGTGTTTTTTGGTGTGAATCAGTTAAAATGGTGGCGGTTCCAGTAAATACTTCTAAGCAAACTGTCTAATTGTGGTAAAACTGTTAAAATACACAATGAGAGTTACCAGAAATGATTAAGAACGTGTAATAAACACCTCAAGTACACATAAATAGATTCTTACTACATTTACTGTCGAATTTAATCACGGAGGTTTCGAGTGGAAAGCTGTGAAATAACGTAATTCTGGTAATGTTTACCAGTCCGGGTACTTTCGGTGGCGTTTTCACGGGACTGTGCTTTCAATTATTAAGAGTTCATGTTTACAGAGCTCAGATTTGGTGTCTAAAGCCTTGGAATGACGAGAATAGTTTTTATGTTTACAATTTAGGAGGATGGGCTTTGGCGTTTTTTTTGTGTGAATCAGTTAAAATGGTGGCGGTTCCAGTAAACAGTTCTAAGCAAACTGTCTAATTGTGGTCAAACTATTAACATACACAATGAGAGTTCCCGGAAATGATTAAGAACGTGTAATAAACATCTCAAGTACACGTAAATAGATTCTTACTTCATTTACTGTCGAATTCAATCACCGAGGTTTCCCTTGGAAAGCTGTGAAATGACGAAAATACTGGTAATGTTTACAAGTACGGGTACTTCTGGTGGCGTTTTCACGGGACTGTGCTTTCAAATATTAAGAGTTCATGTTTACAGAGCTCAGAATTGGTGTCTAAAGCCTTGGAATGACGAGAATAGTTTTTATGTTTACAATTTAGGAGGATTGGCTTTGGCGTTTTTTTTGTGTGAATCAGTTAAAATGGTGGCGGTTCCAGTAAATACTTCTAAGCAAACTGTCTAATTGTGGTTAAACTCTTAAAATACACAATGATAGTCCCCAGAAATGATTAAGAACGTGTAATGAACACCTCAAGTACACGTAAATAGATTCTTACTACATTTACTGTCGAATTCAATCACGGAGGTTTCCCTTGGAAAGCTGTGAAATGACGAAAATACTGGTTATATTTAAAACTCCGGGTATTTCGGGTGGCGTTTTCACGGGACGGTGCTTTCAAATATTAAGAGTTCATGTTTACAGAGCTCAGAATTGGTGTCTAAAGCCTTGGAATGAGGAGAATATTGTTTATGTTTACAATTTAGGAGGATTGGCTTCGGCGCTTTTTTGTGCCTATCATTTAAAATGGTGACGGTTCCAGGAACTACTTCTAAGCAAACTGACTAATTGTGGTAAAACTGTTAAAATACACAATGAGAGTTCCCAGAAATGATTAAGAACGTTTAATAAACACCTCAAGGACCTGTAAATAGATTCTTACTACATTTACTGTCGAATTCAATCACGGAGGTTTCGAGTGGAAAGCTGTGAAATGCCGTAATTCTGGTAATGTTTACAAGTCGGGGTACTTTGTGTGGCGTTTTCACGGGACTGTGCTTTCAATTATTAAGAGTTCATGTTTACAGAGCTCAGAATTGGTGTCTAAAGCCTTGGAATGACGAGAATAGTTTTTATGTTTACAATTTAGGAGGATTGGCTTTGTCGTTTCTTTGTGCGAATCAGTTAAAATGGTGGCGGTTCCAGTAAATACTTCTAAGCAAACTGTCTAATTGTGGTAAAACTGTTAAAATACACAATGAGAGTTACCAGAAATGATTAAGAACGTGTAATAAACACCTCAAGTACACGTAAATAGATTCTTACTACATTTACTGTCGAATTTAATCACGGAGGTTTCGAGTGGAAAGCTGTGAAATGACGTAATTCTGGTAATGTTTACCAGTCCTGGTACTTTCGGTGGCGTTTTCACGGGACTGTGCTTTCAATTATTAAGAGTTCATGTTTACAGAGCTCAGATTTGGTGTCTAAAGCCTTGGAATGAGGAGAATATTGTTTATGTTTACAATTTAGGAGGATTGGCTTCGGCGCTTTTTTGTGCGTATCATTTAAAATGGTGACGGTTCCAGGAACTACTTCTAAGCAAACTGTCTAATTCTGGTAAAAC
This sequence comes from Myotis daubentonii, assembly GCF_963259705.1. NCBI lineage: Eukaryota > Metazoa > Chordata > Mammalia > Chiroptera > Vespertilionidae > Myotis > Myotis daubentonii. Next base: position 321,869 of record NW_026775484.1, on the reverse strand, counting down.
TGTTAAAATACACAATGAGAGTTACCAGAAATGATTAAGAACGTGTAATAAACACCTCAAGTACACGTAAATAGATTCTTACTACATTTACTGTCGAATTCAATCACGGAGGTTTCCCTTGGAAAGCTGTGAAATGACGAAAATAATGGTTATATTTACAACTCCGGGTACTTCGGGTGGCGTTTTCACGGGACTTTGCTTTCAAATATTAAGAGTTCATGTTTACAGAGCTCAGAATTGGTGTCTAAAGCCTTGGAATGACGAGAATAGTTTTTATGTTTACAATTTAGGAGGATTGGCTTTGGCGTTTCTTTGTGTGAATCAGTTAAAATGGTGGCGGTTCCAGTAAATACTTCTAAGCAAACTGTCTAATTGTGGTAAAACTGTTAAAATACACAATGAGATTTCCCAGAAATGATTAAGAACGTTTAATAAACACCTCAAGGACCTGTAAATAGATTCTTACTACATTTACTGTCGAATTCAATCACGGAGGTTTCGAGTGGAAAGCTGTGAAATGCCGTAATTCTGGTAATGTTTACAAGTCCGGGTACTTTGGGTGGCGTTTTCACGGGACTGTGCTTTCAATTATTAAGAGTTCATGTTTACAGAGCTCAGATTTGGTGTCTAAAGCCTTGGAATGACGAGAATAGTTTTTATGTTTACAATTTAGGAGGATTGGCTTTGGCGTTTTTTTTGTGTGAATCAGTTAAAATGGTGGCGGTTCCAGTAAACAGTTCTAAGCAAACTGTCTAATTGTGGTAAAACTATTAACATACACAATGAGAGTTCCCGGAAATGATTAAGAACGTGTAATAAACATCTCAAGTACACGTAAATAGATTCTTACTTCATTTACTGTCGAATTCAATCACCGAGGTTTCCAGTGGAAAGCTGTGAAATGACGAAAATACTGGTAATGTTTACAAGTACGGGTACTTCTGGTGGCGTTTTCACGGGACTGTGCTTTCAAATATTAAGAGTTCATGTTTACAGAGCTCAGAATTGGTGTCTAAAGCCTTGGAATGACGAGAATATTGTTTATGTTTACAATTTAGGAGGATTGGCTTTGGCGTGTTTTTTGTGTGAATCAGTTAAAATGGTGGCGGTTCCAGTAAATACTTCTAAGCAAACTGTCTAATTGTGGTAAAACTGTTAAAATACACAATGAGAGTTACCAGAAATGATTAAGAACGTGTAATAAACACCTCAAGTACACGTAAATAGATTCTAACTACATTTACTGTCGAATTTAATCACGGAGGTTTCGAGTGGAAAGCTGTGAAATGACGTAATTCTGGTAATGTTTACAAGTCCGGGTACTTTGGGTGGCGTTTTCACGGGACTGTGCTTTCAATTATTAAGAGTTCATGTTTACAGAGCTCAGATTTGGTGTCTAAAGCCTTGGAATGACGAGAATAGTTTTTATGTTTACAATTTAGGAGGATTGGCTTTGGCGTGTTTTTTGGTGTGAATCAGTTAAAATGGTGGCGGTTCCAGTAAATACTTCTAAGCAAACTGTCTAATTGTGGTAAAACTGTTAAAATACACAATGAGAGTTACCAGAAATGATTAAGAACGTGTAATAAACACCTCAAGTACACATAAATAGATTCTTACTACATTTACTGTCGAATTTAATCACGGAGGTTTCGAGTGGAAAGCTGTGAAATAACGTAATTCTGGTAATGTTTACCAGTCCGGGTACTTTCGGTGGCGTTTTCACGGGACTGTGCTTTCAATTATTAAGAGTTCATGTTTACAGAGCTCAGATTTGGTGTCTAAAGCCTTGGAATGACGAGAATAGTTTTTATGTTTACAATTTAGGAGGATGGGCTTTGGCGTTTTTTTTGTGTGAATCAGTTAAAATGGTGGCGGTTCCAGTAAACAGTTCTAAGCAAACTGTCTAATTGTGGTCAAACTATTAACATACACAATGAGAGTTCCCGGAAATGATTAAGAACGTGTAATAAACATCTCAAGTACACGTAAATAGATTCTTACTTCATTTACTGTCGAATTCAATCACCGAGGTTTCCCTTGGAAAGCTGTGAAATGACGAAAATACTGGTAATGTTTACAAGTACGGGTACTTCTGGTGGCGTTTTCACGGGACTGTGCTTTCAAATATTAAGAGTTCATGTTTACAGAGCTCAGAATTGGTGTCTAAAGCCTTGGAATGACGAGAATAGTTTTTATGTTTACAATTTAGGAGGATTGGCTTTGGCGTTTTTTTTGTGTGAATCAGTTAAAATGGTGGCGGTTCCAGTAAATACTTCTAAGCAAACTGTCTAATTGTGGTTAAACTCTTAAAATACACAATGATAGTCCCCAGAAATGATTAAGAACGTGTAATGAACACCTCAAGTACACGTAAATAGATTCTTACTACATTTACTGTCGAATTCAATCACGGAGGTTTCCCTTGGAAAGCTGTGAAATGACGAAAATACTGGTTATATTTAAAACTCCGGGTATTTCGGGTGGCGTTTTCACGGGACGGTGCTTTCAAATATTAAGAGTTCATGTTTACAGAGCTCAGAATTGGTGTCTAAAGCCTTGGAATGAGGAGAATATTGTTTATGTTTACAATTTAGGAGGATTGGCTTCGGCGCTTTTTTGTGCCTATCATTTAAAATGGTGACGGTTCCAGGAACTACTTCTAAGCAAACTGACTAATTGTGGTAAAACTGTTAAAATACACAATGAGAGTTCCCAGAAATGATTAAGAACGTTTAATAAACACCTCAAGGACCTGTAAATAGATTCTTACTACATTTACTGTCGAATTCAATCACGGAGGTTTCGAGTGGAAAGCTGTGAAATGCCGTAATTCTGGTAATGTTTACAAGTCGGGGTACTTTGTGTGGCGTTTTCACGGGACTGTGCTTTCAATTATTAAGAGTTCATGTTTACAGAGCTCAGAATTGGTGTCTAAAGCCTTGGAATGACGAGAATAGTTTTTATGTTTACAATTTAGGAGGATTGGCTTTGTCGTTTCTTTGTGCGAATCAGTTAAAATGGTGGCGGTTCCAGTAAATACTTCTAAGCAAACTGTCTAATTGTGGTAAAACTGTTAAAATACACAATGAGAGTTACCAGAAATGATTAAGAACGTGTAATAAACACCTCAAGTACACGTAAATAGATTCTTACTACATTTACTGTCGAATTTAATCACGGAGGTTTCGAGTGGAAAGCTGTGAAATGACGTAATTCTGGTAATGTTTACCAGTCCTGGTACTTTCGGTGGCGTTTTCACGGGACTGTGCTTTCAATTATTAAGAGTTCATGTTTACAGAGCTCAGATTTGGTGTCTAAAGCCTTGGAATGAGGAGAATATTGTTTATGTTTACAATTTAGGAGGATTGGCTTCGGCGCTTTTTTGTGCGTATCATTTAAAATGGTGACGGTTCCAGGAACTACTTCTAAGCAAACTGTCTAATTCTGGTAAAACTGTTAAAATACACAATGAGAGTTACCAGAAATGATTAAGAACGTGTAATAAACACCTCAAGTACACGTAAATAGATTCTTACTACATTTACTGTCGAATTCAATCACGGAGGTTTCCCTTGGAAAGCTGTGAAATGACGAAAATAATGGTTATATTTACAACTCCGGGTACTTCGGGTGGCGTTTTCACGGGACTTTGCTTTCAAATATTAAGAGTTCATGTTTACAGAGCTCAGAATTGGTGTCTAAAGCCTTGGAATGACGAGAATAGTTTTTATGTTTACAATTTAGGAGGATTGGCTTTGGCGTTTCTTTGTGTGAATCAGTTAAAATGGTGGCGGTTCCAGTAAATACTTCTAAGCAAACTGTCTAATTGTGGTAAAACTGTTAAAATACACAATGAGATTTCCCAGAAATGATTAAGAACGTTTAATAAACACCTCAAGGACCTGTAAATAGATTCTTACTACATTTACTGTCGAATTCAATCACGGAGGTTTCGAGTGGAAAGCTGTGAAATGCCGTAATTCTGGTAATGTTTACAAGTCCGGGTACTTTGGGTGGCGTTTTCACGGGACTGTGCTTTCAATTATTAAGAGTTCATGTTTACAGAGCTCAGATTTGGTGTCTAAAGCCTTGGAATGACGAGAATAGTTTTTATGTTTACAATTTAGGAGGATTGGCTTTGGCGTTTTTTTTGTGTGAATCAGTTAAAATGGTGGCGGTTCCAGTAAACAGTTCTAAGCAAACTGTCTAATTGTGGTAAAACTATTAACATACACAATGAGAGTTCCCGGAAATGATTAAGAACGTGTAATAAACATCTCAAGTACACGTAAATAGATTCTTACTTCATTTACTGTCGAATTCAATCACCGAGGTTTCCAGTGGAAAGCTGTGAAATGACGAAAATACTGGTAATGTTTACAAGTACGGGTACTTCTGGTGGCGTTTTCACGGGACTGTGCTTTCAAATATTAAGAGTTCATGTTTACAGAGCTCAGAATTGGTGTCTAAAGCCTTGGAATGACGAGAATATTGTTTATGTTTACAATTTAGGAGGATTGGCTTTGGCGTGTTTTTTGTGTGAATCAGTTAAAATGGTGGCGGTTCCAGTAAATACTTCTAAGCAAACTGTCTAATTGTGGTAAAACTGTTAAAATACACAATGAGAGTTACCAGAAATGATTAAGAACGTGTAATAAACACCTCAAGTACACGTAAATAGATTCTAACTACATTTACTGTCGAATTTAATCACGGAGGTTTCGAGTGGAAAGCTGTGAAATGACGTAATTCTGGTAATGTTTACAAGTCCGGGTACTTTGGGTGGCGTTTTCACGGGACTGTGCTTTCAATTATTAAGAGTTCATGTTTACAGAGCTCAGATTTGGTGTCTAAAGCCTTGGAATGACGAGAATAGTTTTTATGTTTACAATTTAGGAGGATTGGCTTTGGCGTGTTTTTTGGTGTGAATCAGTTAAAATGGTGGCGGTTCCAGTAAATACTTCTAAGCAAACTGTCTAATTGTGGTAAAACTGTTAAAATACACAATGAGAGTTACCACAAATGATTAAGAACGTGTAATAAACACCTCAAGTACACATAAATAGATTCTTACTACATTTACTGTCGAATTTAATCACGGAGGTTTCGAGTGGAAAGCTGTGAAATAACGTAATTCTGGTAATGTTTACCAGTCCGGGTACTTTCGGTGGCGTTTTCACGGGACTGTGCTTTCAATTATTAAGAGTTCATGTTTACAGAGCTCAGATTTGGTGTCTAAAGCCTTGGAATGACGAGAATAGTTTTTATGTTTACAATTTAGGAGGATTGGCTTTGGCGTTTTTTTTGTGTGAATCAGTTAAAATGGTGGCGGTTCCAGTAAACAGTTCTAAGCAAACTGTCTAATTGTGGTCAAACTATTAACATACACAATGAGAGTTCCCGGAAATGATTAAGAACGTGTAATAAACATCTCAAGTACACGTAAATAGATTCTTACTTCATTTACTGTCGAATTCAATCACCGAGGTTTCCCTTGGAAAGCTGTGAAATGACGAAAATACTGGTAATGTTTACAAGTACGGGTACTTCTGGTGGCGTTTTCACGGGACTGTGCTTTCAAATATTAAGAGTTCATGTTTACAGAGCTCAGAATTGGTGTCTAAAGCCTTGGAATGACGAGAATAGTTTTTATGTTTACAATTTAGGAGGATTGGCTTTGGCGTTTTTTTTGTGTGAATCAGTTAAAATGGTGGCGGTTCCAGTAAATACTTCTAAGCAAACTGTCTAATTGTGGTTAAACTCTTAAAATACACAATGATAGTCCCCAGAAATGATTAAGAACGTGTAATGAACACCTCAAGTACACGTAAATAGATTCTTACTACATTTACTGTCGAATTCAATCACGGAGGTTTCCCTTGGAAAGCTGTGAAATGACGAAAATACTGGTTATATTTAAAACTCCGGGTATTTCGGGTGGCGTTTTCACGGGACTGTGCTTTCAAATATTAAGAGTTCATGTTTACAGAGCTCAGAATTGGTGTCTAAAGCCTTGGAATGAGGAGAATATTGTTTATGTTTACAATTTAGGAGGATTGGCTTCGGCGCTTTTTTGTGCCTATCATTTAAAATGGTGACGGTTCCAGGAACTACTTCTAAGCAAACTGACTAATTGTGGTAAAACTGTTAAAATACACAATGAGAGTTCCCAGAAATGATTAAGAACGTTTAATAAACACCTCAAGGACCTGTAAATAGATTCTTACTACATTTACTGTCGAATTCAATCACGGAGGTTTCGAGTGGAAAGCTGTGAAATGCCGTAATTCTGGTAATGTTTACAAGTCGGGGTACTTTGTGTGGCGTTTTCACGGGACTGTGCTTTCAATTATTAAGAGTTCATGTTTACAGAGCTCAGAATTGGTGTCTAAAGCCTTGGAATGACGAGAATAGTTTTTATGTTTACAATTTAGGAGGATTGGCTTTGTCGTTTCTTTGTGCGAATCAGTTAAAATGGTGGCGGTTCCAGTAAATACTTCTAAGCAAACTGTCTAATTGTGGTAAAACTGTTAAAATACACAATGAGAGTTACCAGAAATGATTAAGAACGTGTAATAAACACCTCAAGTACACGTAAATAGATTCTTACTACATTTACTGTCGAATTTAATCACGGAGGTTTCGAGTGGAAAGCTGTGAAATGACGTAATTCTGGTAATGTTTACCAGTCCTGGTACTTTCGGTGGCGTTTTCACGGGACTGTGCTTTCAATTATTAAGAGTTCATGTTTACAGAGCTCAGATTTGGTGTCTAAAGCCTTGGAATGACGAGAATAGTTTTTATGTTTACAATTTAGGAGGATTGGCTTTGGCGTTTTTTTTGTGTGAATCAGTTAAAATGGTGGCGGTTCCAGTAAACAGTTCTAAGCAAACTGTCTAATTGTGGTAAAACTATTAACATACACAATGAGAGTTCCCGGAAATGATTAAGAACGTGTAATAAACATCTCAAGTACACGTAAATAGATTCTTACTTCATTTACTGTCGAATTCAATCACCGAGGTTTCCAGTGGAAAGCTGTGAAATGACGAAAATACTGGTAATGTTTACAAGTACGGGTACTTCTGGTGGCGTTTTCACGGGACTGTGCTTTCAAATATTAAGAGTTCATGTTTACAGAGCTCAGAATTGGTGTCTAAAGCCTTGGAATGACGAGAATATTGTTTATGTTTACAATTTAGGAGGATTGGCTTTGGCGTGTTTTTTGTGTGAATCAGTTAAAATGGTGGCGGTTCCAGTAAATACTTCTAAGCAAACTGTCTAATTGTGGTAAAACTGTTAAAATACACAATGAGAGTTACCAGAAATGATTAAGAACGTGTAATAAACACCTCAAGTACACGTAAATAGATTCTAACTACATTTACTGTCGAATTTAATCACGGAGGTTTCGAGTGGAAAGCTGTGAAATGACGTAATTCTGGTAATGTTTACAAGTCCGGGTACTTTGGGTGGCGTTTTCACGGGACTGTGCTTTCAATTATTAAGAGTTCATGTTTACAGAGCTCAGATTTGGTGTCTAAAGCCTTGGAATGACGAGAATAGTTTTTATGTTTACAATTTAGGAGGATTGGCTTTGGCGTGTTTTTTGGTGTGAATCAGTTAAAATGGTGGCGGTTCCAGTAAATACTTCTAAGCAAACTGTCTAATTGTGGTAAAACTGTTAAAATACACAATGAGAGTTACCAGAAATGATTAAGAACGTGTAATAAACACCTCAAGTACACATAAATAGATTCTTACTACATTTACTGTCGAATTTAATCACGGAGGTTTCGAGTGGAAAGCTGTGAAATAACGTAATTCTGGTAATGTTTACCAGTCCGGGTACTTTCGGTGGCGTTTTCACGGGACTGTGCTTTCAATTATTAAGAGTTCATGTTTACAGAGCTCAGATTTGGTGTCTAAAGCCTTGGAATGACGAGAATAGTTTTTATGTTTACAATTTAGGAGGATGGGCTTTGGCGTTTTTTTTGTGTGAATCAGTTAAAATGGTGGCGGTTCCAGTAAACAGTTCTAAGCAAACTGTCTAATTGTGGTCAAACTATTAACATACACAATGAGAGTTCCCGGAAATGATTAAGAACGTGTAATAAACATCTCAAGTACACGTAAATAGATTCTTACTTCATTTACTGTCGAATTCAATCACCGAGGTTTCCCTTGGAAAGCTGTGAAATGACGAAAATACTGGTAATGTTTACAAGTACGGGTACTTCTGGTGGCGTTTTCACGGGACTGTGCTTTCAAATATTAAGAGTTCATGTTTACAGAGCTCAGAATTGGTGTCTAAAGCCTTGGAATGACGAGAATAGTTTTTATGTTTACAATTTAGGAGGATTGGCTTTGGCGTTTTTTTTTGTGTGAATCAGTTAAAATGGTGGCGGTTCCAGTAAATACTTCTAAGCAAACTGTCTAATTGTGGTTAAACTCTTAAAATACACAATGATAGTCCCCAGAAATGATTAAGAACGTGTAATGAACACCTCAAGTACACGTAAATAGATTCTTACTACATTTACTGTCGAATTCAATCACGGAGGTTTCCCTTGGAAAGCTGTGAAATGACGAAAATACTGGTTATATTTAAAACTCCGGGTATTTCGGGTGGCGTTTTCACGGGACGGTGCTTTCAAATATTAAGAGTTCATGTTTACAGAGCTCAGAATTGGTGTCTAAAGCCTTGGAATGAGGAGAATATTGTTTATGTTTACAATTTAGGAGGATTGGCTTCGGCGCTTTTTTGTGCCTATCATTTAAAATGGTGACGGTTCCAGGAACTACTTCTAAGCAAACTGACTAATTGTGGTAAAACTGTTAAAATACACAATGAGAGTTCCCAGAAATGATTAAGAACGTTTAATAAACACCTCAAGGACCTGTAAATAGATTCTTACTACATTTACTGTCGAATTCAATCACGGAGGTTTCGAGTGGAAAGCTGTGAAATGCCGTAATTCTGGTAATGTTTACAAGTCGGGGTACTTTGTGTGGCGTTTTCACGGGACTGTGCTTTCAATTATTAAGAGTTCATGTTTACAGAGCTCAGAATTGGTGTCTAAAGCCTTGGAATGACGAGAATAGTTTTTATGTTTACAATTTAGGAGGATTGGCTTTGTCGTTTCTTTGTGCGAATCAGTTAAAATGGTGGCGGTTCCAGTAAATACTTCTAAGCAAACTGTCTAATTGTGGTAAAACTGTTAAAATACACAATGAGAGTTACCAGAAATGATTAAGAACGTGTAATAAACACCTCAAGTACACGTAAATAGATTCTTACTACATTTACTGTCGAATTTAATCACGGAGGTTTCGAGTGGAAAGCTGTGAAATGACGTAATTCTGGTAATGTTTACCAGTCCTGGTACTTTCGGTGGCGTTTTCACGGGACTGTGCTTTCAATTATTAAGAGTTCATGTTTACAGAGCTCAGATTTGGTGTCTAAACCCTTGGAATGAGGAGAATATTGTTTATGTTTACAATTTAGGAGGATTGGCTTCGGCGCTTTTTTGTGCGTATCATTTAAAATGGTGACGGTTCCAGGAACTACTTCTAAGCAAACTGTCTAATTCTGGTAAAACTGTTAAAATACACAATGAGAGTTACCAGAAATGATTAAGAACGTGTAATAAACACCTCAAGTACACGTAAATAGATTCTTACTACATTTACTGTCGAATTCAATCACGGAGGTTTCCCTTGGAAAGCTGTGAAATGACGAAAATAATGGTTATATTTACAACTCCGGGTACTTCGGGTGGCGTTTTCACGGGACTTTGCTTTCAAATATTAAGAGTTCATGTTTACAGAGCTCAGAATTGGTGTCTAAAGCCTTGGAATGACGAGAATAGTTTTTATGTTTACAATTTAGGAGGATTGGCTTTGGCGTTTCTTTGTGTGAATCAGTTAAAATGGTGGCGGTTCCAGTAAATACTTCTAAGCAAACTGTCTAATTGTGGTAAAACTGTTAAAATACACAATGAGATTTCCCAGAAATGATTAAGAACGTTTAATAAACACCTCAAGGACCTGTAAATAGATTCTTACTACATTTACTGTCGAATTCAATCACGGAGGTTTCGAGTGGAAAGCTGTGAAATGCCGTAATTCTGGTAATGTTTACAAGTCCGGGTACTTTGGGTGGCGTTTTCACGGGACTGTGCTTTCAATTATTAAGAGTTCATGTTTACAGAGCTCAGATTTGGTGTCTAAAGCCTTGGAATGACGAGAATAGTTTTTATGTTTACAATTTAGGAGGATTGGCTTTGGCGTTTTTTTTGTGTGAATCAGTTAAAATGGTGGCGGTTCCAGTAAACAGTTCTAAGCAAACTGTCTAATTGTGGTAAAACTATTAACATACACAATGAGAGTTCCCGGAAATGATTAAGAACGTGTAATAAACATCTCAAGTACACGTAAATAGATTCTTACTTCATTTACTGTCGAATTCAATCACCGAGGTTTCCAGTGGAAAGCTGTGAAATGACGAAAATACTGGTAATGTTTACAAGTACGGGTACTTCTGGTGGCGTTTTCACGGGACTGTGCTTTCAAATATTAAGAGTTCATGTTTACAGAGCTCAGAATTGGTGTCTAAAGCCTTGGAATGACGAGAATATTGTTTATGTTTACAATTTAGGAGGATTGGCTTTGGCGTGTTTTTTGTGTGAATCAGTTAAAATGGTGGCGGTTCCAGTAAATACTTCTAAGCAAACTGTCTAATTGTGGTAAAACTGTTAAAATACACAATGAGAGTTACCAGAAATGATTAAGAACGTGTAATAAACACCTCAAGTACACGTAAATAGATTCTAACTACATTTACTGTCGAATTTAATCACGGAGGTTTCGAGTGGAAAGCTGTGAAATGACGTAATTCTGGTAATGTTTACAAGTCCGGGTACTTTGGGTGGCGTTTTCACGGGACTGTGCTTTCAATTATTAAGAGTTCATGTTTACAGAGCTCAGATTTGGTGTCTAAAGCCTTGGAATGACGAGAATAGTTTTTATGTTTACAATTTAGGAGGATTGGCTTTGGCGTGTTTTTTGGTGTGAATCAGTTAAAATGGTGGCGGTTCCAGTAAATACTTCTAAGCAAACTGTCTAATTGTGGTAAAACTGTTAAAATACACAATGAGAGTTACCAGAAATGATTAAGAACGTGTAATAAACACCTCAAGTACACATAAATAGATTCTTACTACATTTACTGTCGAATTTAATCACGGAGGTTTCGAGTGGAAAGCTGTGAAATAACGTAATTCTGGTAATGTTTACCAGTCCGGGTACTTTCGGTGGCGTTTTCACGGGACTGTGCTTTCAATTATTAAGAGTTCATGTTTACAGAGCTCAGATTTGGTGTCTAAAGCCTTGGAATGACGAGAATAGTTTTTATGTTTACAATTTAGGAGGATTGGCTTTGGCGTTTTTTTTGTGTGAATCAGTTAAAATGGTGGCGGTTCCAGTAAACAGTTCTAAGCAAACTGTCTAATTGTGGTCAAACTATTAACATACACAATGAGAGTTCCCGGAAATGATTAAGAACGTGTAATAAACATCTCAAGTACACGTAAATAGATTCTTACTTCATTTACTGTCGAATTCAATCACCGAGGTTTCCCTTGGAAAGCTGTGAAATGACGAAAATACTGGTAATGTTTACAAGTACGGGTACTTCTGGTGGCGTTTTCACGGGACTGTGCTTTCAAATATTAAGAGTTCATGTTTACAGAGCTCAGAATTGGTGTCTAAAGCCTTGGAATGACGAGAATAGTTTTTATGTTTACAATTTAGGAGGATTGGCTTTGGCGTTTTTTTTGTGTGAATCAGTTAAAATGGTGGCGGTTCCAGTAAATACTTCTAAGCAAACTGTCTAATTGTGGTTAAACTCTTAAAATACACAATGATAGTCCCCAGAAATGATTAAGAACGTGTAATGAACACCTCAAGTACACGTAAATAGATTCTTACTACATTTACTGTCGAATTCAATCACGGAGGTTTCCCTTGGAAAGCTGTGAAATGACGAAAATACTGGTTATATTTAAAACTCCGGGTATTTCGGGTGGCGTTTTCACGGGACTGTGCTTTCAAATATTAAGAGTTCATGTTTACAGAGCTCAGAATTGGTGTCTAAAGCCTTGGAATGAGGAGAATATTGTTTATGTTTACAATTTAGGAGGATTGGCTTCGGCGCTTTTTTGTGCCTATCATTTAAAATGGTGACGGTTCCAGGAACTACTTCTAAGCAAACTGACTAATTGTGGTAAAACTGTTAAAATACACAATGAGAGTTCCCAGAAATGATTAAGAACGTTTAATAAACACCTCAAGGACCTGTAAATAGATTCTTACTACATTTACTGTCGAATTCAATCACGGAGGTTTCGAGTGGAAAGCTGTGAAATGCCGTAATTCTGGTAATGTTTACAAGTCGGGGTACTTTGTGTGGCGTTTTCACGGGACTGTGCTTTCAATTATTAAGAGTTCATGTTTACAGAGCTCAGAATTGGTGTCTAAAGCCTTGGAATGACGAGAATAGTTTTTATGTTTACAATTTAGGAGGATTGGCTTTGTCGTTTCTTTGTGCGAATCAGTTAAAATGGTGGCGGTTCCAGTAAATACTTCTAAGCAAACTGTCTAATTGTGGTAAAACTGTTAAAATACACAATGAGAGTTACCAGAAATGATTAAGAACGTGTAATAAACACCTCAAGTACACGTAAATAGATTCTTACTACATTTACTGTCGAATTTAATCACGGAGGTTTCGAGTGGAAAGCTGTGAAATGACGTAATTCTGGTAATGTTTACCAGTCCTGGTACTTTCGGTGGCGTTTTCACGGGACTGTGCTTTCAATTATTAAGAGTTCATGTTTACAGAGCTCAGATTTGGTGTCTAAAGCCTTGGAATGACGAGAATAGTTTTTATGTTTACAATTTAGGAGGATTGGCTTTGGCGTTTTTTTTGTGTGAATCAGTTAAAATGGTGGCGGTTCCAGTAAACAGTTCTAAGCAAACTGTCTAATTGTGGTAAAACTATTAACATACACAATGAGAGTTCCCGGAAATGATTAAGAACGTGTAATAAACATCTCAAGTACACGTAAATAGATTCTTACTTCATTTACTGTCGAATTCAATCACCGAGGTTTCCAGTGGAAAGCTGTGAAATGACGAAAATACTGGTAATGTTTACAAGTACGGGTACTTCTGGTGGCGTTTTCACGGGACTGTGCTTTCAAATATTAAGAGTTCATGTTTACAGAGCTCAGAATTGGTGTCTAAAGCCTTGGAATGACGAGAATATTGTTTATGTTTACAATTTAGGAGGATTGGCTTTGGCGTGTTTTTTGTGTGAATCAGTTAAAATGGTGGCGGTTCCAGTAAATACTTCTAAGCAAACTGTCTAATTGTGGTAAAACTGTTAAAATACACAATGAGAGTTACCAGAAATGATTAAGAACGTGTAATAAACACCTCAAGTACACGTAAATAGATTCTAACTACATTTACTGTCGAATTTAATCACGGAGGTTTCGAGTGGAAAGCTGTGAAATGACGTAATTCTGGTAATGTTTACAAGTCCGGGTACTTTGGGTGGCGTTTTCACGGGACTGTGCTTTCAATTATTAAGAGTTCATGTTTACAGAGCTCAGATTTGGTGTCTAAAGCCTTGGAATGACGAGAATAGTTTTTATGTTTACAATTTAGGAGGATTGGCTTTGGCGTGTTTTTTGGTGTGAATCAGTTAAAATGGTGGCGGTTCCAGTAAATACTTCTAAGCAAACTGTCTAATTGTGGTAAAACTGTTAAAATACACAATGAGAGTTACCAGAAATGATTAAGAACGTGTAATAAACACCTCAAGTACACATAAATAGATTCTTACTACATTTACTGTCGAATTTAATCACGGAGGTTTCGAGTGGAAAGCTGTGAAATAACGTAATTCTGGTAATGTTTACCAGTCCGGGTACTTTCGGTGGCGTTTTCACGGGACTGTGCTTTCAATTATTAAGAGTTCATGTTTACAGAGCTCAGATTTGGTGTCTAAAGCCTTGGAATGACGAGAATAGTTTTTATGTTTACAATTTAGGAGGATGGGCTTTGGCGTTTTTTTTGTGTGAATCAGTTAAAATGGTGGCGGTTCCAGTAAACAGTTCTAAGCAAACTGTCTAATTGTGGTCAAACTATTAACATACACAATGAGAGTTCCCGGAAATGATTAAGAACGTGTAATAAACATCTCAAGTACACGTAAATAGATTCTTACTTCATTTACTGTCGAATTCAATCACCGAGGTTTCCCTTGGAAAGCTGTGAAATGACGAAAATACTGGTAATGTTTACAAGTACGGGTACTTCTGGTGGCGTTTTCACGGGACTGTGCTTTCAAATATTAAGAGTTCATGTTTACAGAGCTCAGAATTGGTGTCTAAAGCCTTGGAATGACGAGAATAGTTTTTATGTTTACAATTTAGGAGGATTGGCTTTGGCGTTTTTTTTGTGTGAATCAGTTAAAATGGTGGCGGTTCCAGTAAATACTTCTAAGCAAACTGTCTAATTGTGGTTAAACTCTTAAAATACACAATGATAGTCCCCAGAAATGATTAAGAACGTGTAATGAACACCTCAAGTACACGTAAATAGATTCTTACTACATTTACTGTCGAATTCAATCACGGAGGTTTCCCTTGGAAAGCTGTGAAATGACGAAAATACTGGTTATATTTAAAACTCCGGGTATTTCGGGTGGCGTTTTCACGGGACGGTGCTTTCAAATATTAAGAGTTCATGTTTACAGAGCTCAGAATTGGTGTCTAAAGCCTTGGAATGAGGAGAATATTGTTTATGTTTACAATTTAGGAGGATTGGCTTCGGCGCTTTTTTGTGCCTATCATTTAAAATGGTGACGGTTCCAGGAACTACTTCTAAGCAAACTGACTAATTGTGGTAAAACTGTTAAAATACACAATGAGAGTTCCCAGAAATGATTAAGAACGTTTAATAAACACCTCAAGGACCTGTAAATAGATTCTTACTACATTTACTGTCGAATTCAATCACGGAGGTTTCGAGTGGAAAGCTGTGAAATGCCGTAATTCTGGTAATGTTTACAAGTCGGGGTACTTTGTGTGGCGTTTTCACGGGACTGTGCTTTCAATTATTAAGAGTTCATGTTTACAGAGCTCAGAATTGGTGTCTAAAGCCTTGGAATGACGAGAATAGTTTTTATGTTTACAATTTAGGAGGATTGGCTTTGTCGTTTCTTTGTGCGAATCAGTTAAAATGGTGGCGGTTCCAGTAAATACTTCTAAGCAAACTGTCTAATTGTGGTAAAACTGTTAAAATACACAATGAGAGTTACCAGAAATGATTAAGAACGTGTAATAAACACCTCAAGTACACGTAAATAGATTCTTACTACATTTACTGTCGAATTTAATCACGGAGGTTTCGAGTGGAAAGCTGTGAAATGACGTAATTCTGGTAATGTTTACCAGTCCTGGTACTTTCGGTGGCGTTTTCACGGGACTGTGCTTTCAATTATTAAGAGTTCATGTTTACAGAGCTCAGATTTGGTGTCTAAAGCCTTGGAATGAGGAGAATATTGTTTATGTTTACAATTTAGGAGGATTGGCTTCGGCGCTTTTTTGTGCGTATCATTTAAAATGGTGACGGTTCCAGGAACTACTTCTAAGCAAACTGTCTAATTCTGGTAAAACTGTTAAAATACACAATGAGAGTTACCAGAAATGATTAAGAACGTGTAATAAACACCTCAAGTACACGTAAATAGATTCTTACTACATTTACTGTCGAATTCAATCACGGAGGTTTCCCTTGGAAAGCTGTGAAATGACGAAAATAATGGTTATATTTACAACTCCGGGTACTTCGGGTGGCGTTTTCACGGGACTTTGCTTTCAAATATTAAGAGTTCATGTTTACAGAGCTCAGAATTGGTGTCTAAAGCCTTGGAATGACGAG
The DNA here is from genome assembly GCF_963259705.1 of Myotis daubentonii. Lineage (NCBI taxonomy): Eukaryota > Metazoa > Chordata > Mammalia > Chiroptera > Vespertilionidae > Myotis > Myotis daubentonii. Next base: position 305,852 of record NW_026775484.1, on the reverse strand, counting down.
AATAGTTTTTATGTTTACAATTTAGGAGGATTGGCTTTGGCGTTTCTTTGTGTGAATCAGTTAAAATGGTGGCGGTTCCAGTAAATACTTCTAAGCAAACTGTCTAATTGTGGTAAAACTGTTAAAATACACAATGAGAGTTCCCAGAAATGATTAAGAACGTTTAATAAACACCTCAAGGACCTGTAAATAGATTCTTACTACATTTACTGTCGAATTCAATCACGGAGGTTTCGAGTGGAAAGCTGTGAAATGCCGTAATTCTGGTAATGTTTACAAGTCCGGGTACTTTGGGTGGCGTTTTCACGGGACTGTGCTTTCAATTATTAAGAGTTCATGTTTACAGAGCTCAGATTTGGTGTCTAAAGCCTTGGAATGACGAGAATAGTTTTTATGTTTACAATTTAGGAGGATTGGCTTTGGCGTTTTTTTTGTGTGAATCAGTTAAAATGGTGGCGGTTCCAGTAAACAGTTCTAAGCAAACTGTCTAATTGTGGTAAAACTATTAACATACACAATGAGAGTTCCCGGAAATGATTAAGAACGTGTAATAAACACCTCAAGTACACGTAAATAGATTCTTACTTCATTTACTGTCGAATTCAATCACCGAGGTTTCCAGTGGAAAGCTGTGAAATGACGAAAATACTGGTAATGTTTACAAGTACGGGTACTTCTGGTGGCGTTTTCACGGGACTGTGCTTTCAAATATTAAGAGTTCATGTTTACAGAGCTCAGAATTGGTGTCTAAAGCCTTGGAATGACGAGAATATTGTTTATGTTTACAATTTAGGAGGATTGGCTTTGGCGTGTTTTTTGTGTGAATCAGTTAAAATGGTGGCGGTTCCAGTAAATACTTCTAAGCAAACTGTCTAATTGTGGTAAAACTGTTAAAATACACAATGAGAGTTACCAGAAATGATTAAGAACGTGTAATAAACACCTCAAGTACACGTAAATAGATTCTAACTACATTTACTGTCGAATTTAATCACGGAGGTTTCGAGTGGAAAGCTGTGAAATGACGTAATTCTGGTAATGTTTACAAGTCCGGGTACTTTGGGTGGCGTTTTCACGGGACTGTGCTTTCAATTATTAAGAGTTCATGTTTACAGAGCTCAGATTTGGTGTCTAAAGCCTTGGAATGACGAGAATAGTTTTTATGTTTACAATTTAGGAGGATTGGCTTTGGCGTGTTTTTTGGTGTGAATCAGTTAAAATGGTGGCGGTTCCAGTAAATACTTCTAAGCAAACTGTCTAATTGTGGTAAAACTGTTAAAATACACAATGAGAGTTACCAGAAATGATTAAGAACGTGTAATAAACACCTCAAGTACACATAAATAGATTCTTACTACATTTACTGTCGAATTTAATCACGGAGGTTTCGAGTGGAAAGCTGTGAAATAACGTAATTCTGGTAATGTTTACCAGTCCGGGTACTTTCGGTGGCGTTTTCACGGGACTGTGCTTTCAATTATTAAGAGTTCATGTTTACAGAGCTCAGATTTGGTGTCTAAAGCCTTGGAATGACGAGAATAGTTTTTATGTTTACAATTTAGGAGGATTGGCTTTGGCGTTTTTTTTGTGTGAATCAGTTAAAATGGTGGCGGTTCCAGTAAACAGTTCTAAGCAAACTGTCTAATTGTGGTCAAACTATTAACATACACAATGAGAGTTCCCGGAAATGATTAAGAACGTGTAATAAACATCTCAAGTACACGTAAATAGATTCTTACTTCATTTACTGTCGAATTCAATCACCGAGGTTTCCCTTGGAAAGCTGTGAAATGACGAAAATACTGGTAATGTTTACAAGTACGGGTACTTCTGGTGGCGTTTTCACGGGACTGTGCTTTCAAATATTAAGAGTTCATGTTTACAGAGCTCAGAATTGGTGTCTAAAGCCTTGGAATGACGAGAATAGTTTTTATGTTTACAATTTAGGAGGATTGGCTTTGGCGTTTTTTTTGTGTGAATCAGTTAAAATGGTGGCGGTTCCAGTAAATACTTCTAAGCAAACTGTCTAATTGTGGTTAAACTCTTAAAATACACAATGATAGTCCCCAGAAATGATTAAGAACGTGTAATGAACACCTCAAGTACACGTAAATAGATTCTTACTACATTTACTGTCGAATTCAATCACGGAGGTTTCCCTTGGAAAGCTGTGAAATGACGAAAATACTGGTTATATTTAAAACTCCGGGTATTTCGGGTGGCGTTTTCACGGGACTGTGCTTTCAAATATTAAGAGTTCATGTTTACAGAGCTCAGAATTGGTGTCTAAAGCCTTGGAATGAGGAGAATATTGTTTATGTTTACAATTTAGGAGGATTGGCTTCGGCGCTTTTTTGTGCCTATCATTTAAAATGGTGACGGTTCCAGGAACTACTTCTAAGCAAACTGACTAATTGTGGTAAAACTGTTAAAATACACAATGAGAGTTCCCAGAAATGATTAAGAACGTTTAATAAACACCTCAAGGACCTGTAAATAGATTCTTACTACATTTACTGTCGAATTCAATCACGGAGGTTTCGAGTGGAAAGCTGTGAAATGCCGTAATTCTGGTAATGTTTACAAGTCGGGGTACTTTGTGTGGCGTTTTCACGGGACTGTGCTTTCAATTATTAAGAGTTCATGTTTACAGAGCTCAGAATTGGTGTCTAAAGCCTTGGAATGACGAGAATAGTTTTTATGTTTACAATTTAGGAGGATTGGCTTTGTCGTTTCTTTGTGCGAATCAGTTAAAATGGTGGCGGTTCCAGTAAATACTTCTAAGCAAACTGTCTAATTGTGGTAAAACTGTTAAAATACACAATGAGAGTTACCAGAAATGATTAAGAACGTGTAATAAACACCTCAAGTACACGTAAATAGATTCTTACTACATTTACTGTCGAATTTAATCACGGAGGTTTCGAGTGGAAAGCTGTGAAATGACGTAATTCTGGTAATGTTTACCAGTCCTGGTACTTTCGGTGGCGTTTTCACGGGACTGTGCTTTCAATTATTAAGAGTTCATGTTTACAGAGCTCAGATTTGGTGTCTAAAGCCTTGGAATGACGAGAATAGTTTTTATGTTTACAATTTAGGAGGATTGGCTTTGTCGTTTCTTTGTGTGAAGCAGTTAAAATGGTGGCAGTTCCAGTAAATACTTCTAAGCAAACTGTCTAATTGTGGTTAAACTCTTAAAATACACAATGATAGTCCCCAGAAATGATTAAGAACGTGTAATGAACACCTCAAGTACACGTAAATAGATTCTTTCTACCTTTACTTTCGAATTCAATCACGGAGGTTTCCAGTGGAAAGCTGTGAAATGACGAAAATACTGGTAATGTTTACAAGTACGGGTACTTCTGGTGGCGTTTTCACGGGACTGTGCTTTCAAATATTAAGAGTTCATGTTTACAGAGCTCAGAATTGGTGTCTAAAGCCTTGGAATGACGAGAATAGTTTTTATGTTTACAATTTAGGAGGATTGGCTTTGTCGTTTCTTTGTGTGAATCAGTTAAAATGGTGGCGGTTCCAGTAAATACTTCTAAGCAAACTGTCTAATTGTGGTAAAACTGTTAAAATACACAATGAGAGTTACCAGAAATGATTAAGAACATGTAATAAACACCTCAAGTACACGTAAATAGATTCTTACTACATTTACTGTCGAATTCAATCACGGAAGTTTCGAGTGGAAAGCTGTGAAATGCGAAAATAATGGTTATATTTACAACTCCGGGTACTTCGGGTGGCGTTTTCACAGGACTTTGCTTTCAAATATTAAGAGTTCATGTTTACAGAGCTCAGAATTGGTGTCTAAAGCCTTGGAATGACGAGAATAGTTTTTATGTTTACAATTTAGGAGGATTGGCTTTGGCGTTTCTTTGTGTGAAGCAGTTAAAATGGTGGCAGTTCCAGTAAATACTTCTAAGCAAACTGTCTAATTGTGGTTAAACTCTTAAAATACACAATGATAGTCCCCAGGAATGATTAAGAACGTGTAATGAACACCTCAAGTACACGTAAATAGATTCTTTCTACCTTTACTTTCGAATTCAATCACGGAGGTTTCCAGTGGAAAGCTGTGAAATGACGAAAATACTGGTAATGTTTACAAGTACAGGTACTTCTGGTGGCGTTTTCACGGGACTGTGCTTTCAAATATTAAGAGTTCCTGTTTACAGAGCTCAGAGTTGGTGTCTAAAGCCTTGGAATGACGAGAATAGTTTTTATGTTTAAAATTTAGGAGGATTGGCTTTGGCGTGTTTTTTTGTGTGAATCAGTTAAAATGGTGACGGTTCCAGTAAATACTTCTAAGCAAACTGTCTAATTGTGGTTAAACTCTTAAAATACACAATGATAGTCCCCAGAAATGATTAAGAACGTGTAATGAACACCTCAAGTACACGTAAATAGATTCTTACTACATTTACTGTCGAATTCAATCACGGAGGTTTCCCTTGGAAAGCTGTGAAATGACGAAAATACTGGTTATATTTAAAACTCCGGGTATTTCGGGTCGCGTTTTCACGGGACGGTGCTTTCAAATATTAAGAGTTCATGTTTACAGAGCTCAGAATTGGTGTCTAAAGCCTTGGAATGAGGAGAATATTGTTTATGTTTACAATTTAGGAGGATTGGCTTCGGCGCTTTTTTGTGCCTATCATTTAAAATGGTGACGGTTCCAGGAACTACTTCTAAGCAAACTGTCTAATTGTGGTAAAACTGTTAAAATACACAATGAGAGTTCCCAGAAATGATTAAGAACGTTTAATAAACACCTCAAGGACCTGTAAATAGATTCTTACTACATTTACTGTCGAATTCAATCACGGAGGTTTCGAGTGGAAAGCTGTGAAATGCCGTAATTCTGGTAATGTTTACAAGTCGGGGTACTTTGTGTGGCGTTTTCACGGGACTGTGCTTTCAATTATTAAGAGTTCATGTTTACAGAGCTCAGATTTGGTGTCTAAAGCCTTGGAATGACGAGAATAGTTTTTATGTTTACAATTTAGGAGGATTGGCTTTGTCGTTTCTTTGTGTGAAGCAGTTAAAATGGTGGCAGTTCCAGTAAATACTTCTAAGCAAACTGTCTAATTGTGGTTAAACTCTTAAAATACACAATGATAGTCCCCAGAAATGATTAAGAACGTGTAATGAACACCTCAAGTACACGTAAATAGATTCTTTCTACCTTTACTTTCGAATTCAATCACGGAGGTTTCCAGTGGAAAGCTGTGAAATGACGAAAATACTGGTAATGTTTACAAGTACGGGTACTTCTGGTGGCGTTTTCACGGGACTGTGCTTTCAAATATTAAGAGTTCATGTTTACAGAGCTCAGAATTGGTGTCTAAAGCCTTGGAATGACGAGAATAGTTTTTATGTTTACAATTTAGGAGGATTGGCTTTGTCGTTTCTTTGTGTGAATCAGTTAAAATGGTGGCGGTTCCAGTAAATACTTCTAAGCAAACTGTCTAATTGTGGTAAAACTGTTAAAATACACAATGAGAGTTACCAGAAATGATTAAGAACATGTAATAAACACCTCAAGTACACGTAAATAGATTCTTACTACATTTACTGTCGAATTCAATCACGGAAGTTTCGAGTGGAAAGCTGTGAAATGCGAAAATAATGGTTATATTTACAACTCCGGGTACTTCGGGTGGCGTTTTCACAGGACTTTGCTTTCAAATATTAAGAGTTCATGTTTACAGAGCTCAGAATTGGTGTCTAAAGCCTTGGAATGACGAGAATAGTTTTTATGTTTACAATTTAGGAGGATTGGCTTTGGCGTTTCTTTGTGTGAAGCAGTTAAAATGGTGGCAGTTCCAGTAAATACTTCTAAGCAAACTGTCTAATTGTGGTTAAACTCTTAAAATACACAATGATAGTCCCCAGGAATGATTAAGAACGTGTAATGAACACCTCAAGTACACGTAAATAGATTCTTTCTACCTTTACTTTCGAATTCAATCACGGAGGTTTCCAGTGGAAAGCTGTGAAATGACGAAAATACTGGTAATGTTTACAAGTACAGGTACTTCTGGTGGCGTTTTCACGGGACTGTGCTTTCAAATATTAAGAGTTCATGTTTACAGAGCTCAGAGTTGGTGTCTAAAGCCTTGGAATGACGAGAATAGTTTTTATGTTTAAAATTTAGGAGGATTGGCTTTGGCGTGTTTTTTTGTGTGAATCAGTTAAAATGGTGACGGTTCCAGTAAATACTTCTAAGCAAACTGTCTAATTGTGGTTAAACTCTTAAAATACACAATGATAGTCCCCAGAAATGATTAAGAACGTGTAATGAACACCTCAAGTACACGTAAATAGATTCTTACTACATTTACTGTCGAATTCAATCACGGAGGTTTCCCTTGGAAAGCTGTGAAATGACGAAAATACTGGTTATATTTAAAACTCCGGGTATTTCGGGTGGCGTTTTCACGGGACGGTGCTTTCAAATATTAAGAGTTCATGTTTACAGAGCTCAGAATTGGTGTCTAAAGCCTTGGAATGAGGAGAATATTGTTTATGTTTACAATTTAGGAGGATTGGCTTCGGCGCTTTTTTGTGCCTATCATTTAAAATGGTGACGGTTCCAGGAACTACTTCTAAGCAAACTGTCTAATTGTGGTAAAACTGTTAAAATACACAATGAGAGTTCCCAGAAATGATTAAGAACGTTTAATAAACACCTCAAGGACCTGTAAATAGATTCTTACTACATTTACTGTCGAATTCAATCACGGAGGTTTCGAGTGGAAAGCTGTGAAATGCCGTAATTCTGGTAATGTTTACAAGTCGGGGTACTTTGTGTGGCGTTTTCACGGGACTGTGCTTTCAATTATTAAGAGTTCATGTTTACAGAGCTCAGATTTGGTGTCTAAAGCCTTGGAATGACGAGAATAGTTTTTATGTTTACAATTTAGGAGGATTGGCTTTGTCGTTTCTTTGTGTGAAGCAGTTAAAATGGTGGCAGTTCCAGTAAATACTTCTAAGCAAACTGTCTAATTGTGGTTAAACTCTTAAAATACACAATGATAGTCCCCAGAAATGATTAAGAACGTGTAATGAACACCTCAAGTACACGTAAATAGATTCTTTCTACCTTTACTTTCGAATTCAATCACGGAGGTTTCCAGTGGAAAGCTGTGAAATGACGAAAATACTGGTAATGTTTACAAGTACGGGTACTTCTGGTGGCGTTTTCACGGGACTGTGCTTTCAAATATTAAGAGTTCATGTTTACAGAGCTCAGAATTGGTGTCTAAAGCCTTGGAATGACGAGAATAGTTTTTATGTTTACAATTTAGGAGGATTGGCTTTGTCGTTTCTTTGTGTGAATCAGTTAAAATGGTGGCGGTTCCAGTAAATACTTCTAAGCAAACTGTCTAATTGTGGTAAAACTGTTAAAATACACAATGAGAGTTACCAGAAATGATTAAGAACGTGTAATAAACACCTCAAGTACACGTAAATAGATTCTTACTACATTTACTGTCGAATTCAATCACGGAAGTTTCGAGTGGAAAGCTGTGAAATGACGTAATTCTGGTAATGTTTACAAGTACGGGTACTTCTGGTGGCGTTTTCCCGGGACTGTGCTTTCAAATATTAAGAGTTCATGTTTACAGAGCTCAGAATTGGTGTCTAAAGCCTTGGAATGACGAGAATATTGTTTATGTTTACAATTTAGGAGGATTGGCTTTGGCGTGTTTTTTTGTGTGAATCAGTTAAAATGGTGGCGGTTCCAGTAAATACTTCTAAGCAAACTGTCTAATTGTGGTAAAACTGTTAAAATACACAATGAGAGTTACCAGAAATGATTAAGAACATGTAATAAACACCTCAAGTACACATAAATAGATTCTTACTACATTTACTGTCGAATTTAATCACGGAGGTTTCGAGTGGAAAGCTGTGAAATAACGTAATTCTGGTAATGTTTACCAGTCCGGGTACTTTCGGTGGCGTTTTCACGGGACTGTGCTTTCAATTATTAAGAGTTCATGTTTACAGAGCTCAGATTTGGTGTCTAAAGCCTTGGAATGACGAGAATAGTTTTTATGTTTACAATTTAGGAGGATGGGCTTTGGCGTTTTTTTTGTGTGAATCAGTTAAAATGGTGGCGGTTCCAGTAAACAGTTCTAAGCAAACTGTCTAATTGTGGTAAAACTATTAACATACACAATGAGAGTTCCCGGAAATGATTAAGAACGTGTAATAAACATCTCAAGTACACGTAAATAGATTCTTACTTCATTTACTGTCGAATTCAATCACCGAGGTTTCCAGTGGAAAGCTGTGAAATGACGAAAATACTGGTAATGTTTACAAGTACGGGTACTTCTGGTGGCGTTTTCACGGGACTGTGCTTTCAAATATTAAGAGTTCATGTTTACAGAGCTCAGAATTGGTGTCTAAAGCCTTGGAATGACGAGAATAGTTTTTATGTTTACAATTTAGGAGGATTGGCTTTGGCGTTTTTTTTGTGTGAATCAGTTAAAATGGTGGCGGTTCCAGTAAATACTTCTAAGCAAACTGTCTAATTGTGGTTAAACTCTTAAAATACACAATGATAGTCCCCAGAAATGATTAAGAACGTGTAATGAACACCTCAAGTACACGTAAATAGATTCTTACTACATTTACTGTCGAATTCAATCACGGAGGTTTCCCTTGGAAAGCTGTGAAATGACGAAAATACTGGTTATATTTAAAACTCCGGGTATTTCGGGTGGCGTTTTCACGGGACGGTGCTTTCAAATATTAAGAGTTCATGTTTACAGAGCTCAGAATTGGTGTCTAAAGCCTTGGAATGAGGAGAATATTGTTTATGTTTACAATTTAGGAGGATTGGCTTCGGCGCTTTTTTGTGCCTATCATTTAAAATGGTGACGGTTCCAGGAACTACTTCTAAGCAAACTGTCTAATTGTGGTAAAACTGTTAAAATACACAATGAGAGTTCCCAGAAATGATTAAGAACGTTTAATAAACACCTCAAGGACCTGTAAATAGATTCTTACTACATTTACTGTCGAATTCAATCACGGAGGTTTCGAGTGGAAAGCTGTGAAATGCCGTAATTCTGGTAATGTTTACAAGTCGGGGTACTTTGTGTGGCGTTTTCACGGGACTGTGCTTTCAATTATTAAGAGTTCATGTTTACAGAGCTCAGATTTGGTGTCTAAAGCCTTGGAATGACGAGAATAGTTTTTATGTTTACAATTTAGGAGGATTGGCTTTGTCGTTTCTTTGTGTGAAGCAGTTAAAATGGTGGCAGTTCCAGTAAATACTTCTAAGCAAACTGTCTAATTGTGGTTAAACTCTTAAAATACACAATGATAGTCCCCAGAAATGATTAAGAACGTGTAATGAACACCTCAAGTACACGTAAATAGATTCTTTCTACCTTTACTTTCGAATTCAATCACGGAGGTTTCCAGTGGAAAGCTGTGAAATGACGAAAATACTGGTAATGTTTACAAGTACGGGTACTTCTGGTGGCGTTTTCACGGGACTGTGCTTTCAAATATTAAGAGTTCATGTTTACAGAGCTCAGAATTGGTGTCTAAAGCCTTGGAATGACGAGAATAGTTTTTATGTTTACAATTTAGGAGGATTGGCTTTGTCGTTTCTTTGTGTGAATCAGTTAAAATGGTGGCGGTTCCAGTAAATACTTCTAAGCAAACTGTCTAATTGTGGTAAAACTGTTAAAATACACAATGAGAGTTACCAGAAATGATTAAGAACATGTAATAAACACCTCAAGTACACGTAAATAGATTCTTACTACATTTACTGTCGAATTCAATCACGGAAGTTTCGAGTGGAAAGCTGTGAAATGCGAAAATAATGGTTATATTTACAACTCCGGGTACTTCGGGTGGCGTTTTCACAGGACTTTGCTTTCAAATATTAAGAGTTCATGTTTACAGAGCTCAGAATTGGTGTCTAAAGCCTTGGAATGACGAGAATAGTTTTTATGTTTACAATTTAGGAGGATTGGCTTTGGCGTTTCTTTGTGTGAAGCAGTTAAAATGGTGGCAGTTCCAGTAAATACTTCTAAGCAAACTGTCTAATTGTGGTTAAACTCTTAAAATACACAATGATAGTCCCCAGGAATGATTAAGAACATGTAATGAACACCTCAAGTACACGTAAATAGATTCTTTCTACCTTTACTTTCGAATTCAATCACGGAGGTTTCCAGTGGAAAGCTGTGAAATGACGAAAATACTGGTAATGTTTACAAGTACAGGTACTTCTGGTGGCGTTTTCACGGGACTGTGCTTTCAAATATTAAGAGTTCATGTTTACAGAGCTCAGAGTTGGTGTCTAAAGCCTTGGAATGACGAGAATAGTTTTTATGTTTAAAATTTAGGAGGATTGGCTTTGGCGTGTTTTTTTGTGTGAATCAGTTAAAATGGTGACGGTTCCAGTAAATACTTCTAAGCAAACTGTCTAATTGTGGTTAAACTCTTAAAATACACAATGATAGTCCCCAGAAATGATTAAGAACGTGTAATGAACACCTCAAGTACACGTAAATAGATTCTTACTACATTTACTGTCGAATTCAATCACGGAGGTTTCCCTTGGAAAGCTGTGAAATGACGAAAATACTGGTTATATTTAAAACTCCGGGTATTTCGGGTGGCGTTTTCACGGGACGGTGCTTTCAAATATTAAGAGTTCATGTTTACAGAGCTCAGAATTGGTGTCTAAAGCCTTGGAATGAGGAGAATATTGTTTATGTTTACAATTTAGGAGGATTGGCTTCGGCGCTTTTTTGTGCCTATCATTTAAAATGGTGACGGTTCCAGGAACTACTTCTAAGCAAACTGTCTAATTGTGGTAAAACTGTTAAAATACACAATGAGAGTTCCCAGAAATGATTAAGAACGTTTAATAAACACCTCAAGGACCTGTAAATAGATTCTTACTACATTTACTGTCGAATTCAATCACGGAGGTTTCGAGTGGAAAGCTGTGAAATGCCGTAATTCTGGTAATGTTTACAAGTCGGGGTACTTTGTGTGGCGTTTTCACGGGACTGTGCTTTCAATTATTAAGAGTTCATGTTTACAGAGCTCAGATTTGGTGTCTAAAGCCTTGGAATGACGAGAATAGTTTTTATGTTTACAATTTAGGAGGATTGGCTTTGTCGTTTCTTTGTGTGAAGCAGTTAAAATGGTGGCAGTTCCAGTAAATACTTCTAAGCAAACTGTCTAATTGTGGTTAAACTCTTAAAATACACAATGATAGTCCCCAGAAATGATTAAGAACGTGTAATGAACACCTCAAGTACACGTAAATAGATTCTTTCTACCTTTACTTTCGAATTCAATCACGGAGGTTTCCAGTGGAAAGCTGTGAAATGACGAAAATACTGGTAATGTTTACAAGTACGGGTACTTCTGGTGGCGTTTTCACGGGACTGTGCTTTCAAATATTAAGAGTTCATGTTTACAGAGCTCAGAATTGGTGTCTAAAGCCTTGGAATGAGGAGAATATTGTTTATGTTTACAATTTAGGAGGATTGGCTTTGTCTTTTCTTTGTGTGAATCAGTTAAAATGGTGGCGGTTCCAGTAAATACTACTAAGCAAACTGTCTAATTGTGGTAAAACTGTTAAAATACACAATGAGAGTTACCAGAAATGATTAAGAACGTGTAATAAACACCTCAAGTACACGTAAATAGATTCTTACTACATTTACTGTCGAATTCAATCACGGAAGTTTCGAGTGGAAAGCTGTGAAATGACGTAATTCTGGTAATGTTTACAAGTCCGGGTATTTTGGGTGGCGCTTTCACGGGACTGTGCTTTCAATTATTAAGAGTTCATGTTTACTGAGCTCAGATTTGGTGTCTAAAGCCTTGGAATGACGAGAATAGTTTTTATGTTTACAATTTAGGAGGATTGGCTTTGGCGTGTTTTTTGTGTGAATCAGTTAAAATGGTGGCGGTTCCAGTAAATACTTCTAAGCAAACTGTCTAATTGTGGTAAAACTGTTAAAATACACAATGAGAGTTACCAGAAATGATTAAGAACGTGTAATAAACACCTCAAGTACACGTAAATAGATTCTTACTACATTTACTGTCTAATTCAATCACGGAGGTTTCCCTTGGAAAGCTGTTAAATGCGAAAATAATGGTTATATTTACAACTCCGGGTACTTCGGGTGGCGTTTTCACGGGACTTTGCTTTCAAATATTAAGAGTTCATGTTTACAGAGCTCAGAATTGGTGTCTAAAGCCTTGGAATGACGAGAATAGTTTTTATGTTTACAATTTAGGAGGATTGGCTTTGGCGTTTCTTTTTGTGAATCAGTTAAAATGGTGGCGGTTCCAGTAAATACTTCTAAGCAAACTGTCTAATTGTGGTAAAACTGTTAAAATACACAATGAGAGTTACCAGAAATGATTAAGAACATGTAATAAACACCTCAAGTACACGTAAATAGATTCTTACTACATTTACTGTCGAATTCAATCACGGAAGTTTCGAGTGGAAAGCTGTGAAATGCGAAAATAATGGTTATATTTACAACTCCGGGTACTTCGGGTGGCGTTTTCACAGGACTTTGCTTTCAAATATTAAGAGTTCATGTTTACAGAGCTCAGAATTGGTGTCTAAAGCCTTGGAATGACGAGAATAGTTTTTATGTTTACAATTTAGGAGGATTGGCTTTGGCGTTTCTTTGTGTGAAGCAGTTAAAATGGTGGCAGTTCCAGTAAATACTTCTAAGCAAACTGTCTAATTGTGGTTAAACTCTTAAAATACACAATGATAGTCCCCAGGAATGATTAAGAACGTGTAATGAACACCTCAAGTACACGTAAATAGATTCTTTCTACCTTTACTTTCGAATTCAATCACGGAGGTTTCCAGTGGAAAGCTGTGAAATGACGAAAATACTGGTAATGTTTACAAGTACAGGTACTTCTGGTGGCGTTTTCACGGGACTGTGCTTTCAAATATTAAGAGTTCATGTTTACAGAGCTCAGAGTTGGTGTCTAAAGCCTTGGAATGACGAGAATAGTTTTTATGTTTAAAATTTAGGAGGATTGGCTTTGGCGTGTTTTTTTGTGTGAATCAGTTAAAATGGTGACGGTTCCAGTAAATACTTCTAAGCAAACTGTCTAATTGTGGTTAAACTCTTAAAATACACAATGATAGTCCCCAGAAATGATTAAGAACGTGTAATGAACACCTCAAGTACACGTAAATAGATTCTTACTACATTTACTGTCGAATTCAATCACGGAGGTTTCCCTTGGAAAGCTGTGAAATGACGAAAATACTGGTTATATTTAAAACTCCGGGTATTTCGGGTGGCGTTTTCACGGGACGGTGCTTTCAAATATTAAGAGTTCATGTTTACAGAGCTCAGAATTGGTGTCTAAAGCCTTGGAATGAGGAGAATATTGTTTATGTTTACAATTTAGGAGGATTGGCTTCGGCGCTTTTTTGTGCCTATCATTTAAAATGGTGACGGTTCCAGGAACTACTTCTAAGCAAACTGTCTAATTGTGGTAAAACTGTTAAAATACACAATGAGAGTTCCCAGAAATGATTAAGAACGTTTAATAAACACCTCAAGGACCTGTAAATAGATTCTTACTACATTTACTGTCGAATTCAATCACGGAGGTTTCGAGTGGAAAGCTGTGAAATGCCGTAATTCTGGTAATGTTTACAAGTCGGGGTACTTTGTGTGGCGTTTTCACGGGACTGTGCTTTCAATTATTAAGAGTTCATGTTTACAGAGCTCAGATTTGGTGTCTAAAGCCTTGGAATGACGAGAATAGTTTTTATGTTTACAATTTAGGAGGATTGGCTTTGTCGTTTCTTTGTGTGAAGCAGTTAAAATGGTGGCAGTTCCAGTAAATACTTCTAAGCAAACTGTCTAATTGTGGTTAAACTCTTAAAATACACAATGATAGTCCCCAGAAATGATTAAGAACGTGTAATGAACACCTCAAGTACACGTAAATAGATTCTTTCTACCTTTACTTTCGAATTCAATCACGGAGGTTTCCAGTGGAAAGCTGTGAAATGACGAAAATACTGGTAATGTTTACAAGTACGGGTACTTCTGGTGGCGTTTTCACGGGACTGTGCTTTCAAATATTAAGAGTTCATGTTTACAGAGCTCAGAATTGGTGTCTAAAGCCTTGGAATGACGAGAATAGTTTTTATGTTTACAATTTAGGAGGATTGGCTTTGTCGTTTCTTTGTGTGAATCAGTTAAAATGGTGGCGGTTCCAGTAAATACTTCTAAGCAAACTGTCTAATTGTGGTAAAACTGTTAAAATACACAATGAGAGTTACCAGAAATGATTAAGAACATGTAATAAACACCTCAAGTACACATAAATAGATTCTTACTACATTTACTGTCGAATTTAATCACGGAGGTTTCGAGTGGAAAGCTGTGAAATAACGTAATTCTGGTAATGTTTACCAGTCCGGGTACTTTCGGTGGCGTTTTCACAGGACTGTGCTTTCAATTATTAAGAGTTCATGTTTACAGAGCTCAGATTTGGTGTCTAAAGCCTTGGAATGACGAGAATAGTTTTTATGTTTACAATTTAGGAGGATTGGCTTTGGCGTTTTTTTTGTGTGAATCAGTTAAAATGGTGGCGGTTCCAGTAAACAGTTCTAAGCAAACTGTCTAATTGTGGTAAAACTATTAACATACACAATGAGAGTTCCCGGAAATGATTAAGAACGTGTAATAAACATCTCAAGTACACGTAAATAGATTCTTACTTCATTTACTGTCGAATTCAATCACCGAGGTTTCCAGTGGAAAGCTGTGAAATGACGAAAATACTGGTAATGTTTACAAGTACGGGTACTTCTGGTGGCGTTTTCACGGGACTGTGCTTTCAAATATTAAGAGTTCATGTTTACAGAGCTCAGAATTGGTGTCTAAAGCCTTGGAATGACGAGAATAGTTTTTATGTTTACAATTTAGGAGGATTGGCTTTGGCGTTTTTTTTGTGTGAATCAGTTAAAATGGTGGCGGTTCCAGTAAATACTTCTAAGCAAACTGTCTAATTGTGGTTAAACTCTTAAAATACACAATGATAGTCCCCAGAAATCATTAAGAACGTGTAATGAACACCTCAAGTACACGTAAATAGATTCTTACTACATTTACTGTCGAATTCAATCACGGAGGTTTCCCTTGGAAAGCTGTGAAATGACGAAAATACTGGTTATATTTAAAACTCCGGGTATTTCGGGTGGCGTTTTCACGGGACGGTGCTTTCAAATATTAAGAGTTCATGTTTACAGAGCTCAGAATTGGTGTCTAAAGCCTTGGAATGAGGAGAATATTGTTTATGTTTACAATTTAGGAGGATTGGCTTCGGCGCTTTTTTGTGCCTATCATTTAAAATGGTGACGGTTCCAGGAACTACTTCTAAGCAAACTGTCTAATTGTGGTAAAACTGTTAAAATACACAATGAGAGTTCCCAGAAATGATTAAGAACGTTTAATAAACACCTCAAGGACCTGTAAATAGATTCTTACTACATTTACTGTCGAATTCAATCACGGAGGTTTCGAGTGGAAAGCTGTGAAATGCCGTAATTCTGGTAATGTTTACAAGTCGGGGTACTTTGTGTGGCGTTTTCACGGGACTGTGCTTTCAATTATTAAGAGTTCATGTTTACAGAGCTCAGATTTGGTGTCTAAAGCCTTGGAATGACGAGAATAGTTTTTATGTTTACAATTTAGGAGGATTGGCTTTGTCGTTTCTTTGTGTGAAGCAGTTAAAATGGTGGCAGTTCCAGTAAATACTTCTAAGCAAACTGTCTAATTGTGGTTAAACTCTTAAAATACACAATGATAGTCCCCAGAAATGATTAAGAACGTGTAATGAACACCTCAAGTACACGTAAATAGATTCTTTCTACCTTTACTTTCGAATTCAATCACGGAGGTTTCCAGTGGAAAGCTGTGAAATGACGAAAATACTGGTAATGTTTACAAGTACGGGTACTTCTGGTGGCGTTTTCACGGGACTGTGCTTTCAAATATTAAGAGTTCATGTTTACAGAGCTCAGAATTGGTGTCTAAAGCCTTGGAATGACGAGAATAGTTTTTATGTTTACAATTTAGGAGGATTGGCTTTGTCGTTTCTTTGTGTGAATCAGTTAAAATGGTGGCGGTTAAAGTAAATACTTCTAAGCAAACTGTCTAATTGTGGTAAAACTGTTAAAATACACAATGAGAGTTACCAGAAATGATTAAGAACATGTAATAAACACCTCAAGTACACGTAAATAGATTCTTACTACATTTACTGTCAAATTCAATCACGGAAGTTTCGAGTGGAAAGCTGTGAAATGCGAAAATAATGGTTATATTTACAACTCCGGGTACTTCGGGTGGCGTTTTCACAGGACTTTGCTTTCAAATATTAAGAGTTCATGTTTACAGAGCTCAGAATTGGTGTCTAAAGCCTTGGAATGACGAGAATAGTTTTTATGTTTACAATTTAGGAGGATTGGCTTTGGCGTTTCTTTGTGTGAAGCAGTTAAAATGGTGGCAGTTCCAGTAAATACTTCTAAGCAAACTGTCTAATTGTGGTTAAACTCTTAAAATACACAATGATAGTCCCCAGGAATGATTAAGAACGTGTAATGAACACCTCAAGTACACGTAAATAGATTCTTACTACATTTACTGTCGAATTCAATCACGGAGGTTTCCCTTGGAAAGCTGTGAAATGACGAAAATACTGGTTATATTTAAAACTCCGGGTATTTCGGGTGGCGTTTTCACGGGACGGTGCTTTCAAATATTAAGAGTTCATGTTTACAGAGCTCAGAATTGGTGTCTAAAGCCTTGGAATGAGGAGAATATTGTTTATGTTTACAATTTAGGAGGATTGGCTTCGGCGCTTTTTTGTGCCTATCATTTAAAATGGTGACGGTTCCAGGAACTACTTCTAAGCAAACTGTCTAATTGTGGTAAAACTGTTAAAATACACAATGAGAGTTCCCAGAAATGATTAAGAACGTTTAATAAACACCTCAAGGACCTGTAAATAGATTCTTACTACATTTACTGTCGAATTCAATCACGGAGGTTTCGAGTGGAAAGCTGTGAAATGCCGTAATTCTGGTAATGTTTACAAGTCGGGGTACTTTGTGTGGCGTTTTCACGGGACTGTGCTTTCAATTATTAAGAGTTCATGTTTACAGAGCTCAGATTTGGTGTCTAAAGCCTTGGAATGACGAGAATAGTTTTTATGTTTACAATTTAGGAGGATTGGCTTTGTCGTTTCTTTGTGTGAAGCAGTTAAAATGGTGGCAGTTCCAGTAAATACTTCTAAGCAAACTGTCTAATTGTGGTTAAACTCTTAAAATACACAATGATAGTCCCCAGAAATGATTAAGAACGTGTAATGAACACCTCAAGTACACGTAAATAGATTCTTTCTACCTTTACTTTCGAATTCAATCACGGAGGTTTCCAGTGGAAAGCTGTGAAATGACGAAAATACTGGTAATGTTTACAAGTACGGGTACTTCTGGTGGCGTTTTCACGGGACTGTGCTTTCAAATATTAAGAGTTCATGTTTACAGAGCTCAGAATTGGTGTCTAAAGCCTTGGAATGAGGAGAATATTGTTTATGTTTACAATTTAGGAGGATTGGCTTTGTCTTTTCTTTGTGTGAATCAGTTAAAATGGTGGCGGTTCCAGTAAATACTACTAAGCAAACTGTCTAATTGTGGTAAAACTGTTAAAATACACAATGAGAGTTACCAGAAATGATTAAGAACGTGTAATAAACACCTCAAGTACACGTAAATAGATTCTTACTACATTTACTGTCGAATTCAATCACGGAAGTTTCGAGTGGAAAGCTGTGAAATGACGTAATTCTGGTAATGTTTACAAGTCCGGGTATTTTGGGTGGCGCTTTCACGGGACTGTGCTTTCAATTATTAAGAGTTCATGTTTACTGAGCTCAGATTTGGTGTCTAAAGCCTTGGAATGACGAGAATAGTTTTTATGTTTACAATTTAGGAGGATTGGCTTTGGCGTGTTTTTTGTGTGAATCAGTTAAAATGGTGGCGGTTCCAGTAAATACTTCTAAGCAAACTGTCTAATTGTGGTAAAACTGTTAAAATACACAATGAGAGTTACCAGAAATGATTAAGAACGTGTAATAAACACCTCAAGTACACGTAAATAGATTCTTACTACATTTACTGTCTAATTCAATCACGGAGGTTTCCCTTGGAAAGCTGTTAAATGCGAAAATAATGGTTATATTTACAACTCCGGGTACTTCGGGTGGCGTTTTCACGGGACTTTGCTTTCAAATATTAAGAGTTCATGTTTACAGAGCTCAGAATTGGTGTCTAAAGCCTTGGAATGACGAGAATAGTTTTTATGTTTACAATTTAGGAGGATTGGCTTTGGCGTTTCTTTTTGTGAATCAGTTAAAATGGTGGCGGTTCCAGTAAATACTTCTAAGCAAACTGTCTAATTGTGGTAAAACTGTTAAAATACACAATGAGAGTTACCAGAAATGATTAAGAACATGTAATAAACACCTCAAGTACACGTAAATAGATTCTTACTACATTTACTGTCGAATTCAATCACGGAAGTTTCGAGTGGAAAGCTGTGAAATGCGAAAATAATGGTTATATTTACAACTCCGGGTACTTCGGGTGGCGTTTTCACAGGACTTTGCTTTCAAATATTAAGAGTTCATGTTTACAGAGCTCAGAATTGGTGTCTAAAGCCTTGGAATGACGAGAATAGTTTTTATGTTTACAATTTAGGAGGATTGGCTTTGGCGTTTCTTTGTGTGAAGCAGTTAAAATGGTGGCAGTTCCAGTAAATACTTCTAAGCAAACTGTCTAATTGTGGTTAAACTCTTAAAATACACAATGATAGTCCCCAGGAATGATTAAGAACGTGTAATGAACACCTCAAGTACACGTAAATAGATTCTTTCTATCTTTACTTTCGAATTCAATCACGGAGGTTTCCAGTGGAAAGCTGTGAAATGACGAAAATACTGGTAATGTTTACAAGTACAGGTACTTCTGGTGGCGTTTTCACGGGACTGTGCTTTCAAATATTAAGAGTTCATGTTTACAGAGCTCAGAGTTGGTGTCTAAAGCCTTGGAATGACGAGAATAGTTTTTATGTTTAAAATTTAGGAGGATTGGCTTTGGCGTGTTTTTTTGTGTGAATCAGTTAAAATGGTGACGGTTCCAGTAAATACTTCTAAGCAAACTGTCTAATTGTGGTTAAACTCTTAAAATACACAATGATAGTCCCCAGAAATGATTAAGAACGTGTAATGAACACCTCAAGTACACGTAAATAGATTCTTACTACATTTACTGTCGAATTCAATCACGGAGGTTTCCCTTGGAAAGCTGTGAAATGACGAAAATACTGGTTATATTTAAAACTCCGGGTATTTCGGGTGGCGTTTTCACGGGACGGTGCTTTCAAATATTAAGAGTTCATGTTTACAGAGCTCAGAATTGGTGTCTAAAGCCTTGGAATGAGGAGAATATTGTTTATGTTTACAATTTAGGAGGATTGGCTTCGGCGCTTTTTTGTGCCTATCATTTAAAATGGTGACGGTTCCAGGAACTACTTCTAAGCAAACTGTCTAATTGTGGTAAAACTGTTAAAATACACAATGAGAGTTCCCAGAAATGATTAAGAACGTTTAATAAACACCTCAAGGACCTGTAAATAGATTCTTACTACATTTACTGTCGAATTCAATCACGGAGGTTTCGAGTGGAAAGCTGTGAAATGCCGTAATTCTGGTAATGTTTACAAGTCGGGGTACTTTGTGTGGCGTTTTCACGGGACTGTGCTTTCAATTATTAAGAGTTCATGTTTACAGAGCTCAGATTTGGTGTCTAAAGCCTTGGAATGACGAGAATAGTTTTTATGTTTACAATTTAGGAGGATTGGCTTTGTCGTTTCTTTGTGTGAAGCAGTTAAAATGGTGGCAGTTCCAGTAAATACTTCTAAGCAAACTGTCTAATTGTGGTTAAACTCTTAAAATACACAATGATAGTCCCCAGAAATGATTAAGAACGTGTAATGAACACCTCAAGTACACGTAAATAGATTCTTTCTACCTTTACTTTCGAATTCAATCACGGAGGTTTCCAGTGGAAAGCTGTGAAATGACGAAAATACTGGTAATGTTTACAAGTACGGGTACTTCTGGTGGCGTTTTCACGGGACTGTGCTTTCAAATATTAAGAGTTCATGTTTACAGAGCTCAGAATTGGTGTCTAAAGCCTTGGAATGACGAGAATAGTTTTTATGTTTACAATTTAGGAGGATTGGCTTTGTCGTTTCTTTGTGTGAATCAGTTAAAATGGTGGCGGTTCCAGTAAATACTTCTAAGCAAACTGTCTAATTGTGGTAAAACTGTTAAAATACACAATGAGAGTTACCAGAAATGATTAAGAACGTGTAATAAACACCTCAAGTACACGTAAATAGATTCTTACTACATTTACTGTCGAATTCAATCACGGAAGTTTCGAGTGGAAAGCTGTGAAATGACGTAATTCTGGTAATGTTTACAAGTACGGGTACTTCTGGTGGCGTTTTCCCGGGACTGTGCTTTCAAATATTAAGAGTTCATGTTTACAGAGCTCAGAATTGGTGTCTAAAGCCTTGGAATGACGAGAATATTGTTTATGTTTACAATTTAGGAGGATTGGCTTTGGCGTGTTTTTTTGTGTGAATCAGTTAAAATGGTGGCGGTTCCAGTAAATACTTCTAAGCAAACTGTCTAATTGTGGTAAAACTGTTAAAATACACAATGAGAGTTACCAGAAATGATTAAGAACATGTAATAAACACCTCAAGTACACATAAATAGATTCTTACTACATTTACTGTCGAATTTAATCACGGAGGTTTCGAGTGGAAAGCTGTGAAATAACGTAATTCTGGTAATGTTTACCAGTCCGGGTACTTTCGGTGGCGTTTTCACGGGACTGTGCTTTCAATTATTAAGAGTTCATGTTTACAGAGCTCAGATTTGGTGTCTAAAGCCTTGGAATGACGAGAATAGTTTTTATGTTTACAATTTAGGAGGATGGGCTTTGGCGTTTTTTTTGTGTGAATCAGTTAAAATGGTGGCGGTTCCAGTAAACAGTTCTAAGCAAACTGTCTAATTGTGGTAAAACTATTAACATACACAATGAGAGTTCCCGGAAATGATTAAGAACGTGTAATAAACATCTCAAGTACACGTAAATAGATTCTTACTTCATTTACTGTCGAATTCAATCACCGAGGTTTCCAGTGGAAAGCTGTGAAATGACGAAAATACTGGTAATGTTTACAAGTACGGGTACTTCTGGTGGCGTTTTCACGGGACTGTGCTTTCAAATATTAAGAGTTCATGTTTACAGAGCTCAGAATTGGTGTCTAAAGCCTTGGAATGACGAGAATAGTTTTTATGTTTACAATTTAGGAGGATTGGCTTTGGCGTTTTTTTTGTGTGAATCAGTTAAAATGGTGGCGGTTCCAGTAAATACTTCTAAGCAAACTGTCTAATTGTGGTTAAACTCTTAAAATACACAATGATAGTCCCCAGAAATGATTAAGAACGTGTAATGAACACCTCAAGTACACGTAAATAGATTCTTACTACATTTACTGTCGAATTCAATCACGGAGGTTTCCCTTGGAAAGCTGTGAAATGACGAAAATACTGGTTATATTTAAAACTCCGGGTATTTCGGGTGGCGTTTTCACGGGACGGTGCTTTCAAATATTAAGAGTTCATGTTTACAGAGCTCAGAATTGGTGTCTAAAGCCTTGGAATGAGGAGAATATTGTTTATGTTTACAATTTAGGAGGATTGGCTTCGGCGCTTTTTTGTGCCTATCATTTAAAATGGTGACGGTTCCAGGAACTACTTCTAAGCAAACTGTCTAATTGTGGTAAAACTGTTAAAATACACAATGAGAGTTCCCAGAAATGATTAAGAACGTTTAATAAACACCTCAAGGACCTGTAAATAGATTCTTACTACATTTACTGTCGAATTCAATCACGGAGGTTTCGAGTGGAAAGCTGTGAAATGCCGTAATTCTGGTAATGTTTACAAGTCGGGGTACTTTGTGTGGCGTTTTCACGGGACTGTGCTTTCAATTATTAAGAGTTCATGTTTACAGAGCTCAGATTTGGTGTCTAAAGCCTTGGAA
Organism: Myotis daubentonii; assembly: GCF_963259705.1. Lineage (NCBI taxonomy): Eukaryota > Metazoa > Chordata > Mammalia > Chiroptera > Vespertilionidae > Myotis > Myotis daubentonii. Next base: position 283,588 of record NW_026775484.1, on the reverse strand, counting down.
TGACGAGAATAGTTTTTATGTTTACAATTTAGGAGGATTGGCTTTGTCGTTTCTTTGTGTGAAGCAGTTAAAATGGTGGCAGTTCCAGTAAATACTTCTAAGCAAACTGTCTAATTGTGGTTAAACTCTTAAAATACACAATGATAGTCCCCAGAAATGATTAAGAACGTGTAATGAACACCTCAAGTACACGTAAATAGATTCTTTCTACCTTTACTTTCGAATTCAATCACGGAGGTTTCCAGTGGAAAGCTGTGAAATGACGAAAATACTGGTAATGTTTACAAGTACGGGTACTTCTGGTGGCGTTTTCACGGGACTGTGCTTTCAAATATTAAGAGTTCATGTTTACAGAGCTCAGAATTGGTGTCTAAAGCCTTGGAATGACGAGAATAGTTTTTATGTTTACAATTTAGGAGGATTGGCTTTGTCGTTTCTTTGTGTGAATCAGTTAAAATGGTGGCGGTTCCAGTAAATACTTCTAAGCAAACTGTCTAATTGTGGTAAAACTGTTAAAATACACAATGAGAGTTACCAGAAATGATTAAGAACATGTAATAAACACCTCAAGTACACGTAAATAGATTCTTACTACATTTACTGTCGAATTCAATCACGGAAGTTTCGAGTGGAAAGCTGTGAAATGCGAAAATAATGGTTATATTTACAACTCCGGGTACTTCGGGTGGCGTTTTCACAGGACTTTGCTTTCAAATATTAAGAGTTCATGTTTACAGAGCTCAGAATTGGTGTCTAAAGCCTTGGAATGACGAGAATAGTTTTTATGTTTACAATTTAGGAGGATTGGCTTTGGCGTTTCTTTGTGTGAAGCAGTTAAAATGGTGGCAGTTCCAGTAAATACTTCTAAGCAAACTGTCTAATTGTGGTTAAACTCTTAAAATACACAATGATAGTCCCCAGGAATGATTAAGAACGTGTAATGAACACCTCAAGTACACGTAAATAGATTCTTTCTACCTTTACTTTCGAATTCAATCACGGAGGTTTCCAGTGGAAAGCTGTGAAATGACGAAAATACTGGTAATGTTTACAAGTACAGGTACTTCTGGTGGCGTTTTCACGGGACTGTGCTTTCAAATATTAAGAGTTCATGTTTACAGAGCTCAGAGTTGGTGTCTAAAGCCTTGGAATGACGAGAATAGTTTTTATGTTTAAAATTTAGGAGGATTGGCTTTGGCGTGTTTTTTTGTGTGAATCAGTTAAAATGGTGACGGTTCCAGTAAATACTTCTAAGCAAACTGTCTAATTGTGGTTAAACTCTTAAAATACACAATGATAGTCCCCAGAAATGATTAAGAACGTGTAATGAACACCTCAAGTACACGTAAATAGATTCTTACTACATTTACTGTCGAATTCAATCACGGAGGTTTCCCTTGGAAAGCTGTGAAATGACGAAAATACTGGTTATATTTAAAACTCCGGGTATTTCGGGTGGCGTTTTCACGGGACGGTGCTTTCAAATATTAAGAGTTCATGTTTACAGAGCTCAGAATTGGTGTCTAAAGCCTTGGAATGAGGAGAATATTGTTTATGTTTACAATTTAGGAGGATTGGCTTCGGCGCTTTTTTGTGCCTATCATTTAAAATGGTGACGGTTCCAGGAACTACTTCTAAGCAAACTGTCTAATTGTGGTAAAACTGTTAAAATACACAATGAGAGTTCCCAGAAATGATTAAGAACGTTTAATAAACACCTCAAGGACCTGTAAATAGATTCTTACTACATTTACTGTCGAATTCAATCACGGAGGTTTCGAGTGGAAAGCTGTGAAATGCCGTAATTCTGGTAATGTTTACAAGTCGGGGTACTTTGTGTGGCGTTTTCACGGGACTGTGCTTTCAATTATTAAGAGTTCATGTTTACAGAGCTCAGATTTGGTGTCTAAAGCCTTGGAATGACGAGAATAGTTTTTATGTTTACAATTTAGGAGGATTGGCTTTGTCGTTTCTTTGTGTGAAGCAGTTAAAATGGTGGCAGTTCCAGTAAATACTTCTAAGCAAACTGTCTAATTGTGGTTAAACTCTTAAAATACACAATGATAGTCCCCAGAAATGATTAAGAACGTGTAATGAACACCTCAAGTACACGTAAATAGATTCTTTCTACCTTTACTTTCGAATTCAATCACGGAGGTTTCCAGTGGAAAGCTGTGAAATGACGAAAATACTGGTAATGTTTACAAGTACAGGTACTTCTGGTGGCGTTTTCACGGGACTGTGCTTTCAAATATTAAGAGTTCATGTTTACAGAGCTCAGAGTTGGTGTCTAAAGCCTTGGAATGACGAGAATAGTTTTTATGTTTAAAATTTAGGAGGATTGGCTTTGGCGTGTTTTTTTGTGTGAATCAGTTAAAATGGTGACGGTTCCAGTAAATACTTCTAAGCAAACTGTCTAATTGTGGTTAAACTCTTAAAATACACAATGATAGTCCCCAGAAATGATTAAGAACGTGTAATGAACACCTCAAGTACACGTAAATAGATTCTTACTACATTTACTGTCGAATTCAATCACGGAGGTTTCCCTTGGAAAGCTGTGAAATGACGAAAATACTGGTTATATTTAAAACTCCGGGTATTTCGGGTGGCGTTTTCACGGGACGGTGCTTTCAAATATTAAGAGTTCATGTTTACAGAGCTCAGAATTGGTGTCTAAAGCCTTGGAATGAGGAGAATATTGTTTATGTTTACAATTTAGGAGGATTGGCTTCGGCGCTTTTTTGTGCCTATCATTTAAAATGGTGACGGTTCCAGGAACTACTTCTAAGCAAACTGTCTAATTGTGGTAAAACTGTTAAAATACACAATGAGAGTTCCCAGAAATGATTAAGAACGTTTAATAAACACCTCAAGGACCTGTAAATAGATTCTTACTACATTTACTGTCGAATTCAATCACGGAGGTTTCGAGTGGAAAGCTGTGAAATGCCGTAATTCTGGTAATGTTTACAAGTCGGGGTACTTTGTGTGGCGTTTTCACGGGACTGTGCTTTCAATTATTAAGAGTTCATGTTTACAGAGCTCAGATTTGGTGTCTAAAGCCTTGGAATGACGAGAATAGTTTTTATGTTTACAATTTAGGAGGATTGGCTTTGTCGTTTCTTTGTGTGAAGCAGTTAAAATGGTGGCAGTTCCAGTAAATACTTCTAAGCAAACTGTCTAATTGTGGTTAAACTCTTAAAATACACAATGATAGTCCCCAGAAATGATTAAGAACGTGTAATGAACACCTCAAGTACACGTAAATAGATTCTTTCTACCTTTACTTTCGAATTCAATCACGGAGGTTTCCAGTGGAAAGCTGTGAAATGACGAAAATACTGGTAATGTTTACAAGTACGGGTACTTCTGGTGGCGTTTTCACGGGACTGTGCTTTCAAATATTAAGAGTTCATGTTTACAGAGCTCAGAATTGGTGTCTAAAGCCTTGGAATGAGGAGAATATTGTTTATGTTTACAATTTAGGAGGATTGGCTTTGTCTTTTCTTTGTGTGAATCAGTTAAAATGGTGGCGGTTCCAGTAAATACTACTAAGCAAACTGTCTAATTGTGGTAAAACTGTTAAAATACACAATGAGAGTTACCAGAAATGATTAAGAACGTGTAATAAACACCTCAAGTACACGTAAATAGATTCTTACTACATTTACTGTCGAATTCAATCACGGAAGTTTCGAGTGGAAAGCTGTGAAATGACGTAATTCTGGTAATGTTTACAAGTCCGGGTATTTTGGGTGGCGCTTTCACGGGACTGTGCTTTCAATTATTAAGAGTTCATGTTTACTGAGCTCAGATTTGGTGTCTAAAGCCTTGGAATGACGAGAATAGTTTTTATGTTTACAATTTAGGAGGATTGGCTTTGGCGTGTTTTTTGTGTGAATCAGTTAAAATGGTGGCGGTTCCAGTAAATACTTCTAAGCAAACTGTCTAATTGTGGTAAAACTGTTAAAATACACAATGAGAGTTACCAGAAATGATTAAGAACGTGTAATAAACACCTCAAGTACACGTAAATAGATTCTTACTACATTTACTGTCTAATTCAATCACGGAGGTTTCCCTTGGAAAGCTGTTAAATGCGAAAATAATGGTTATATTTACAACTCCGGGTACTTCGGGTGGCGTTTTCACGGGACTTTGCTTTCAAATATTAAGAGTTCATGTTTACAGAGCTCAGAATTGGTGTCTAAAGCCTTGGAATGACGAGAATAGTTTTTATGTTTACAATTTAGGAGGATTGGCTTTGGCGTTTCTTTTTGTGAATCAGTTAAAATGGTGGCGGTTCCAGTAAATACTTCTAAGCAAACTGTCTAATTGTGGTAAAACTGTTAAAATACACAATGAGAGTTACCAGAAATGATTAAGAACGTGTAATAAACACCTCAAGTACACGTAAATAGATTCTTACTACATTTACTGTCGAATTCAATCACGGAGGTTTCCCTTGGAAAGCTGTGAAATGACGAAAATACTGGTTATATTTACAACTCCGGGTACTTCTGGAGGCGTTTTCACGGGACGGTGCTTTCAAATATTACGAGTTCATGTTTACAGAGCTCAGAATTGGTGTCTAAAGCCTTGGAATGAGGAGAATATTGTTTATGTTTACAATTTAGGAGGATTGGCTTCGGCGCTTTTTTGTGCGTATCATTTAAAATGGTGACGGTTCCAGGAACTACTTCTAAGCAAACTGTCTAATTGTGGTAAAACTGTTAAAATACACAATGAGAGTTCCCAGAAATGATTAAGAACGTTTAATAAACACCTCAAGGACCTGTAAATAGATTCTTACTACATTTACTGTCGAATTCAATCACGGAGGTTTCGAGTGGAAAGCTGTGAAATGCCGTAATTCTGGTAATGTTTACAAGTCCGGGTACTTTGGGTGGCGTTTTCACGGGACTGTGCTTTCAATTATTAAGAGTTCATGTTTACAGAGCTCAGATTTGGTGTCTAAAGCCTTGGAATGACGAGAATAGTTTTTATGTTTACAATTTAGGAGGATTGGCTTTGGCGTTTTTTTTGTGTGAATCAGTTAAAATGGTGGCGGTTCCAGTAAGCAGTTCTAAGCAAACTGTCTAATTGTGGTAAAACTATTAACATACACAATGAGAGTTCCCGGAAATGATTAAGAACGTGTAATAAACATCTCAAGTACACGTAAATAGATTCTTACTTCATTTACTGTCGAATTCAATCACCGAGGTTTCCAGTGGAAAGCTGTGAAATGACGAAAATACTGGTAATGTTTACAAGTACGGGTACTTCTGGTGGCGTTTTCACGGGACTGTGCTTTCAAATATTAAGAGTTCATGTTTACAGAGCTCAGAATTGGTGTCTAAAGCCTTGGAATGACGAGAATAGTTTTTATGTTTACAATTTAGGAGGCTTGGCTTTGGCGTGTTTTTTGTGTGAATCAGTTAAAATGGTGGCGGTTCCAGTAAATACTTCTAAGCAAACTGTCTAATTGTGGTTAAACTCTTAAAATACACAATGATAGTCCCCAGAAATGATTAAGAACGTGTAATGAACACCTCAAGTACACGTAAATAGATTCTTACTACATTTACTGTCGAATTCAATCACGGAGGTTTCCCTTGGAAAGCTGTGAAATGACGAAAATACTGGTTATATTTAAAACTCCGGGTATTTCGGATGGCGTTTTCACGGGACGGTGCTTTCAAATATTAAGAGTTCATGTTTACAGAGCTCAGAATTGGTGTCTAAAGCCTTGGAATGAGGAGAATATTGTTTATGTTTACAATTTAGGAGGATTGGCTTCGGCGCTTTTTTGTGCCTATCATTTAAAATGGTGACGGTTCCAGGAACTACTTCTAAGCAAACTGTCTAATTGTGGTAAAACTGTTAAAATACACAATGAGAGTTCCCAGAAATGATTAAGAACGTTTAATAAACACCTCAAGGACCTGTAAATAGATTCTTACTACATTTACTGTCGAATTCAATCACGGAGGTTTCGAGTGGAAAGCTGTGAAATGCCGTAATTCTGGTAATGTTTACAAGTCGGGGTACTTTGTGTGGCGTTTTCACGGGACTGTGCTTTCAATTATTAAGAGTTCATGTTTACAGAGCTCAGATTTGGTGTCTAAAGCCTTGGAATGACGAGAATAGTTTTTATGTTTACAATTTAGGAGGATTGGCTTTGTAGTTTCTTTGTGTGAAGCAGTTAAAATGGTGGCAGTTCCAGTAAATACTTCTAAGCAAACTGTCTAATTGTGGTTAAACTCTTAAAATACACAACGATAGTCCCCAGAAATGATTAAGAACGTGTAATGAACACCTCAAGTACACGTAAATAGATTCTTTCTACCTTTACTTTCGAATTCAATCACGGAGGTTTCCAGTGGAAAGCTGTGAAATGACGAAAATACTGGTAATGTTTACAAGTACGGGTACTTCTGGTGGCGTTTTCACGGGACTGTGCTTTCAAATATTAAGAGTTCATGTTTACAGAGCTCAGAATTGGTGTCTAAAGCCTTGGAATGACGAGAATAGTTTTTATGTTTACAATTTAGGAGGATTGGCTTTGTCGTTTCTTTGTGTGAATCAGTTAAAATGGTGGCGGTTCCAGTAAATACTTCTAAGCAAACTGTCTAATTGTGGTAAAACTGTTAAAATACACAATGAGAGTTACCAGAAATGATTAAGAACATGTAATAAACACCTCAAGTACACGTAAATAGATTCTTACTACATTTACTGTCGAATTCAATCACGGAAGTTTCGAGTGGAAAGCTGTGAAATGCGAAAATAATGGTTATATTTACAACTCCGGGTACTTCGGGTGGCGTTTTCACGGGACTTTGCTTTCAAATATTAAGAGTTCATGTTTACAGAGCTCAGAATTGGTGTCTAAAGCCTTGGAATGACGAGAATAGTTTTTATGTTTACAATTTAGGAGGATTGGCTTTGTCGTTTCTTTGTGTGAAGCAGTTAAAATGGTGGCAGTTCCAGTAAATACTTCTAAGCAAACTGTCTAATTGTGGTTAAACTCTTAAAATACACAATGATAGTCCCCAGGAATGATTAAGAACGTGTAATGAACACCTCAAGTACACGTAAATAGATTCTTTCTACCTTTACTTTCGAATTCAATCACGGAGGTTTCCAGTGGAAAGCTGTGAAATGACGAAAATACTGGTAATGTTTACAAGTACAGGTACTTCTGGTGGCGTTTTCACGGGACTGTGCTTTCAAATATTAAGAGTTCATGTTTACAGAGCTCAGAGTTGGTGTCTAAAGCCTTGGAATGACGAGAATAGTTTTTATGTTTAAAATTTAGGAGGATTGGCTTTGGCGTTTTTTTTGTGTGAATCAGTTAAAATGGTGGCGGTTCCAGTAAATACTTCTAAGCAAACTGTCTAATTGTGGTTAAACTCTTAAAATACACAATGATAGTCCCCAGAAATGATTAAGAACGTGTAATGAACACCTCAAGTACACGTAAATAGATTCTTACTACATTTACTGTCGAATTCAATCACGGAGGTTTCCCTTGGAAAGCTGTGAAATGACGAAAATACTGGTTATATTTAAAACTCCGGGTATTTCGGGTGGCGTTTTCACGGGACGGTGCTTTCAAATATTAAGAGTTCATGTTTACAGAGCTCAGAATTGGTGTCTAAAGCCTTGGAATGAGGAGAATATTGTTTATGTTTACAATTTAGGAGGATTGGCTTCGGCGCTTTTTTGTGCCTATCATTTAAAATGGTGACGGTTCCAGGAACTACTTCTAAGCAAACTGTCTAATTGTGGTAAAACTGTTAAAATACACAATGAGAGTTCCCAGAAATGATTAAGAACGTTTAATAAACACCTCAAGGACCTGTAAATAGATTCTTACTACATTTACTGTCGAATTCAATCACGGAGGTTTCGAGTGGAAAGCTGTGAAATGCCGTAATTCTGGTAATGTTTACAAGTCGGGGTACTTTGTGTGGCGTTTTCACGGGACTGTGCTTTCAATTATTAAGAGTTCATGTTTACAGAGCTCAGATTTGGTGTCTAAAGCCTTGGAATGACGAGAATAGTTTTTATGTTTACAATTTAGGAGGATTGGCTTTGTCGTTTCTTTGTGTGAAGCAGTTAAAATGGTGGCAGTTCCAGTAAATACTTCTAAGCAAACTGTCTAATTGTGGTTAAACTCTTAAAATACACAATGATAGTCCCCAGAAATGATTAAGAACGTGTAATGAACACCTCAAGTACACGTAAATAGATTCTTTCTACCTTTACTTTCGAATTCAATCACGGAGGTTTCCAGTGGAAAGCTGTGAAATGACGAAAATACTGGTAATGTTTACAAGTACGGGTACTTCTGGTGGCGTTTTCACGGGACTGTGCTTTCAAATATTAAGAGTTCATGTTTACAGAGCTCAGAATTGGTGTCTAAAGCCTTGGAATGACGAGAATAGTTTTTATGTTTACAATTTAGGAGGATTGGCTTTGTCGTTTCTTTGTGTGAATCAGTTAAAATGGTGGCGGTTCCAGTAAATACTACTAAGCAAACTGTCTAATTGTGGTAAAACTGTTAAAATACACAATGAGAGTTACCAGAAATGATTAAGAACGTGTAATAAACACCTCAAGTACACGTAAATAGATTCTTACTACATTTACTGTCGAATTCAATCACGGAAGTTTCGAGTGGAAAGCTGTGAAATGACGTAATTCTGGTAATGTTTACAAGTCCGGGTATTTTGGGTGGCGCTTTCACGGGACTGTGCTTTCAATTATTAAGAGTTCATGTTTACTGAGCTCAGATTTGGTGTCTAAAGCCTTGGAATGACGAGAATAGTTTTTATGTTTACAATTTAGGAGGATTGGCTTTGGCGTGTTTTTTGTGTGAATCAGTTAAAATGGTGGCGGTTCCAGTAAATACTTCTAAGCAAACTGTCTAATTGTGGTAAAACTGTTAAAATACACAATGAGAGTTACCAGAAATGATTAAGAACGTGTAATAAACACCTCAAGTACACGTAAATAGATTCTTACTACATTTACTGTCTAATTCAATCACGGAGGTTTCCCTTGGAAAGCTGTGAAATGCGAAAATAATGGTTATATTTACAACTCCGGGTACTTCGGGTGGCATTTTCACGGGACTTTGCTTTCAAATATTAAGAGTTCATGTTTACAGAGCTCAGAATTGGTGTCTAAAGCCTTGGAATGACGAGAATAGTTTTTATGTTTTCAATTTAGGAGGATTGGCTTTGGCGTTTCTTTTTGTGAATCAGTTAAAATGGTGGCGGTTCCAGTAAATACTTCTAAGCAAACTAATTGTGGTAAAACTGTTAAAATACACAATGAGAGTTACCAGAAATGATTAAGAACGTGTAATAAACACCTCAAGTACACGTAAATAGATTCTTACTACATTTACTGTCGAATTCAATCACGGAGGTTTCCCTTGGAAAGCTGTGAAATGACGAAAATACTGGTTATATTTACAACTCCGGGTACTTCTGGAGGCGTTTTCACGGGACGGTGCTTTCAAATATTAAGAGTTCATGTTTACAGAGCTCAGAATTGGTGTCTAAAGCCTTGGAATGAGGAGAATATTGTTTATGTTTACAATTTAGGAGGATTGGCTTCGGCGCTTTTTTGTGCGTATCATTTAAAATGGTGACGGTTCCAGGAACTACTTCTAAGCAAACTGTCTAATTGTGGTAAAACTGTTAAAATACACAATGAGAGTTCCCAGAAATGATTAAGAACGTTTAATAAACACCTCAAGGACCTGTATATAGATTCTTACTACATTTACTGTCGAATTCAATCACGGAGGTTTCGAGTGGAAAGCTGTGAAATGCCGTAATTCTGGTAATGTTTACAAGTCCGGGTACTTTGGGTGGCGTTTTCACGGGACTGTGCTTTCAATTATTAAGAGTTCATGTTTACAGAGCTCAGATTTGGTGTCTAAAGCCTTGGAATGACGAGAATAGTTTTTATGTTTACAATTTAGGAGGATTGGCTTTGGCGTTTTTTTTGTGTGAATCAGTTAAAATGGTGGCGGTTCCAGTAAGCAGTTCTAAGCAAACTGTCTAATTGTGGTAAAACTATTAACATACACAATGAGAGTTCCCGGAAATGATTAAGAACGTGTAATAAACATCTCAAGTACACGTAAATAGATTCTTACTTCATTTACTGTCGAATTCAATCACCGAGGTTTCCAGTGGAAAGCTGTGAAATGACGAAAATACTGGTAATGTTTACAAGTACGGGTACTTCTGGTGGCGTTTTCACGGGACTGCGCTTTCAAATATTAAGAGTTCATGTTTACAGAGCTCAGAATTGGTGTCTAAAGCCTTGGAATGACGAGAATATTGTTTATGTTTACAATTTAGGAGGATTGGCTTTGGCGTGTTTTTTTGTGTGAATCAGTTAAAATGGTGGCGGTTCCAGTAAATACTTCTAAGCAAACTGTCTAATTGTGGTAAAACTGTTAAAATACACAATGAGAGTTACCAGAAATGATTAAGAACGTGTAATAAACACCTCAAGTACACATAAATAGATTCTTACTACATTTACTGTCGAATTTAATCACGGAGGTTTCGAGTGGAAAGCTGTGAAATAACGTAATTCTGGTAATGTTTACCAGTCCGGGTACTTTCGGTGGCGTTTTCACGGGACTGTGCTTTCAATTATTAAGAGTTCATGTTTACAGAGCTCAGATTTGGTGTCTAAAGCCTTGGAATGACGAGAATAGTTTTTATGTTTACAATTTAGGAGGATGGGCTTTGGCGTTTTTTTTGTGTGAATCAGTTAAAATGGTGGCGGTTCCAGTAAACAGTTCTAAGCAAACTGTCTAATTGTGGTAAAACTATTAACATACACAATGAGAGTTCCCGGAAATGATTAAGAACGTGTAATAAACATCTCAAGTACACGTAAATAGATTCTTACTTCATTTACTGTCGAATTCAATCACCGAGGTTTCCAGTGGAAAGCTGTGAAATGACGATAATACTGGTAATGTTTACAAGTACGGGTACTTCTGGTGGCGTTTTCACGGGACTGTGCTTTCAAATATTAAGAGTTCATGTTTACAGAGCTCAGAATTGGTGTCTAAAGCCTTGGAATGACGAGAATAGTTTTTATGTTTACAATTTAGGAGGATTGGCTTTGGCGTTTTTTTTGTGTGAATCAGTTAAAATGGTGGCGGTTCCAGTAAATACTTCTAAGCAAACTGTCTAATTGTGGTTAAACTCTTAAAATACACAATGATAGTCCCCAGAAATGATTAAGAACGTGTAATGAACACCTCAAGTACACGTAAATAGATTCTTACTACATTTACTGTCGAATTCAATCACGGAGGTTTCCCTTGGAAAGCTGTGAAATGACGAAAATACTGGTTATATTTAAAACTCCGGGTATTTCGGGTGGCGTTTTCACGGGACGGTGCTTTCAAATATTAAGAGTTCATGTTTACAGAGCTCAGAATTGGTGTCTAAAGCCTTGGAATGAGGAGAATATTGTTTATGTTTACAATTTAGGAGGATTGGCTTCGGCGCTTTTTTGTGCCTATCATTTAAAATGGTGACGGTTCCAGGAACTACTTCTAAGCAAACTGTCTAATTGTGGTAAAACTGTTAAAATACACAATGAGAGTTCCCAGAAATGATTAAGAACGTTTAATAAACACCTCAAGGACCTGTAAATAGATTCTTACTACATTTACTGTCGAATTCAATCACGGAGGTTTCGAGTGGAAAGCTGTGAAATGCCGTAATTCTGGTAATGTTTACAAGTCGGGGTACTTTGTGTGGCGTTTTCACGGGACTGTGCTTTCAATTATTAAGAGTTCATGTTTACAGAGCTCAGATTTGGTGTCTAAAGCCTTGGAATGACGAGAATAGTTTTTATGTTTACAATTTAGGAGGATTGGCTTTGTCGTTTCTTTGTGTGAAGCAGTTAAAATGGTGGCAGTTCCAGTAAATACTTCTAAGCAAACTGTCTAATTGTGGTTAAACTCTTAAAATACACAATGATAGTCCCCAGAAATGATTAAGAACGTGTAATGAACACCTCAAGTACACGTAAATAGATTCTTTCTACCTTTACTTTCGAATTCAATCACGGAGGTTTCCAGTGGAAAGCTGTGAAATGACGAAAATACTGGTAATGTTTACAAGTACGGGTACTTCTGGTGGCGTTTTCACGGGACTGTGCTTTCAAATATTAAGAGTTCATGTTTACAGAGCTCAGAATTGGTGTCTAAAGCCTTGGAATGACGAGAATAGTTTTTATGTTTACAATTTAGGAGGATTGGCTTTGTCGTTTCTTTGTGTGAATCAGTTAAAATGGTGGCGGTTCCAGTAAATACTTCTAAGCAAACTGTCTAATTGTGGTAAAACTGTTAAAATACACAATGAGAGTTACCAGAAATGATTAAGAACATGTAATAAACACCTCAAGTACACGTAAATAGATTCTTACTACATTTACTGTCGAATTCAATCACGGAAGTTTTGAGTGGAAAGCTGTGAAATGCGAAAATAATGGTTATATTTACAACTCCGGGTACTTCGGGTGGCGTTTTCACGGGACTTTGCTTTCAAATATTAAGAGTTCATGTTTACAGAGCTCAGAATTGGTGTCTAAAGCCTTGGAATGACGAGAATAGTTTTTATGTTTACAATTTAGGAGGATTGGCTTTGGCGTTTCTTTGTGTGAAGCAGTTAAAATGGTGGCAGTTCCAGTAAATACTTCTAAGCAAACTGTCTAATTGTGGTTAAACTCTTAAAATACACAATGATAGTCCCCAGGAATGATTAAGAACGTGTAATGAACACCTCAAGTACACGTAAATAGATTCTTTCTACCTTTACTTTCGAATTCAATCACGGAGGTTTCCCTTGGAAAGCTGTGAAATGACGAAAATACTGGTTATATTTACAACTCCGGGTACTTCTGGAGGCGTTTTCACGGGACGGTGCTTTCAAATATTAAGAGTTCATGTTTACAGAGCTCAGAATTGGTGTCTAAAGCCTTGGAATGAGGAGAATATTGTTTATGTTTGCAATTTAGGAGGATTGGCTTCGGCGCTTTTTTGTGCGTATCATTTAAAATGGTGAGGGTTCCAGGAACTACTTCTAAGCAAACTGTCTAATTGTGGTAAAACTGTTAAAATACACAATGAGAGTTCCCAGAAATGATTAAGAACGTTTAATAAACACCTCAAGGACCTGTATATAGATTCTTACTACATTTACTGTCGAATTCAATCACGGAGGTTTCGAGTGGAAAGCTGTGAAATGCCGTAATTCTGGTAATGTTTACAAGTCCGGGTACTTTGGGTGGCGTTTTCACGGGACTGTGCTTTCAATTATTAAGAGTTCATGTTTACAGAGCTCAGATTTGGTGTCTAAAGCCTTGGAATGACGAGAATAGTTTTTATGTTTACAATTTAGGAGGATTGGCTTTGGCGTTTTTTTTGTGTGAATCAGTTAAAATGGTGGCGGTTCCAGTAAGCAGTTCTAAGCAAACTGTCTAATTGTGGTAAAACTATTAACATACACAATGAGAGTTCCCGGAAATGATTAAGAACGTGTAATAAACATCTCAAGTACACGTAAATAGATTCTTACTTCATTTACTGTCGAATTCAATCACCGAGGTTTCCAGTGGAAAGCTGTGAAATGACGAAAATACTGGTAATGTTTACAAGTACGGGTACTTCTGGTGGCGTTTTCACGGGACTGTGCTTTCAAATATTAAGAGTTCATGTTTACAGAGCTCAGAATTGGTGTCTAAAGCCTTGGAATGACGAGAATATTGTTTATGTTTACAATTTAGGAGGATTGGCTTTGGCGTGTTTTTTTGTGTGAATCAGTTAAAATGGTGGCGGTTCCAGTAAATACTTCTAAGCAAACTGTCTAATTGTGGTAAAACTGTTAAAATACACAATGAGAGTTACCAGAAATGATTAAGAACGTGTAATAAACACCTCAAGTACACATAAATAGATTCTTACTACATTTACTGTCGAATTTAATCACGGAGGTTTCGAGTGGAAAGCTGTGAAATAACGTAATTCTGGTAATGTTTACCAGTCCGGGTACTTTCGGTGGCGTTTTCACGGGACTGTGCTTTCAATTATTAAGAGTTCATGTTTACAGAGCTCAGATTTGGTGTCTAAAGCCTTGGAATGACGAGAATAGTTTTTATGTTTACAATTTAGGAGGATGGGCTTTGGCGTTTTTTTTGTGTGAATCAGTTAAAATGGTGGCGGTTCCAGTAAACAGTTCTAAGCAAACTGTCTAATTGTGGTAAAACTATTAACATACACAATGAGAGTTCCCGGAAATGATTAAGAACGTGTAATAAACATCTCAAGTACACGTAAATAGATTCTTACTTCATTTACTGTCGAATTCAATCACCGAGGTTTCCAGTGGAAAGCTGTGAAATGACGATAATACTGGTAATGTTTACAAGTACGGGTACTTCTGGTGGCGTTTTCACGGGACTGTGCTTTCAAATATTAAGAGTTCATGTTTACAGAGCTCAGAATTGGTGTCTAAAGCCTTGGAATGACGAGAATAGTTTTTATGTTTACAATTTAGGAGGATTGGCTTTGGCGTTTTTTTTGTGTGAATCAGTTAAAATGGTGGCGGTTCCAGTAAATACTTCTAAGCAAACTGTCTAATTGTGGTTAAACTCTTAAAATACACAATGATAGTCCCCAGAAATGATTAAGAACGTGTAATGAACACCTCAAGTACACGTAAATAGATTCTTACTACATTTACTGTCGAATTCAATCACGGAGGTTTCCCTTGGAAAGCTGTGAAATGACGAAAATACTGGTTATATTTAAAACTCCGGGTATTTCGGGTGGCGTTTTCACGGGACGGTGCTTTCAAATATTAAGAGTTCATGTTTACAGAGCTCAGAATTGGTGTCTAAAGCCTTGGAATGAGGAGAATATTGTTTATGTTTACAATTTAGGAGGATTGGCTTCGGCGCTTTTTTGTGCCTATCATTTAAAATGGTGACGGTTCCAGGAACTACTTCTAAGCAAACTGTCTAATTGTGGTAAAACTGTTAAAATACACAATGAGAGTTCCCAGAAATGATTAAGAACGTTTAATAAACACCTCAAGGACCTGTAAATAGATTCTTACTACATTTACTGTCAAATTCAATCACGGAGGTTTCGAGTGGAAAGCTGTGAAATGACGTAATTCTGGTAATGTTTACAAGTCCGGGTACTTTGGGTGGCGTTTTCACGGGACTGTGCTTTCAATTATTAAGAGTTCATGTTTACAGAGCTCAGATTTGGTGTCTAAAGCCTTGGAATGACGAGAATAGTTTTTATGTTTACAATTTAGGAGGATTGGCTTTGTCGTTTCTTTGTGTGAAGCAGTTAAAATGGTGGCAGTTCCAGTAAATACTTCTAAGCAAACTGTCTAATTGTGGTTAAACTCTTAAAATACACAATGATAGTCCCCAGAAATGATTAAGAACGTGTAATGAACACCTCAAGTACACGTAAATAGATTCTTTCTACCTTTACTTTCGAATTCAATCACGGAGGTTTCCAGTGGAAAGCTGTGAAATGACGAAAATACTGGTAATGTTTACAAGTACGGGTACTTCTGGTGGCGTTTTCACGGGACTGTGCTTTCAAATATTAAGAGTTCATGTTTACAGAGCTCAGAATTGGTGTCTAAAGCCTTGGAATGACGAGAATAGTTTTTATGTTTACAATTTAGGAGGATTGGCTTTGTCGTTTCTTTGTGTGAATCAGTTAAAATGGTGGCGGTTCCAGTAAATACTACTAAGCAAACTGTCTAATTGTGGTAAAACTGTTAAAATACACAATGAGAGTTACCAGAAATGATTAAGAACGTGTAATAAACACCTCAAGTACACGTAAATAGATTCTTACTACATTTACTGTCGAATTCAATCACGGAAGTTTCGAGTGGAAAGCTGTGAAATGACGTAATTCTGGTAATGTTTACAAGTCCGGGTATTTTGGGTGGCGCTTTCACGGGACTGTGCTTTCAATTATTAAGAGTTCATGTTTACTGAGCTCAGATTTGGTGTCTAAAGCCTTGGAATGACGAGAATAGTTTTTATGTTTACAATTTAGGAGGATTGGCTTTGGCGTGTTTTTTGTGTGAATCAGTTAAAATGGTGGCGGTTCCAGTAAATACTTCTAAGCAAACTGTCTAATTGTGGTAAAACTGTTAAAATACACAATGAGAGTTACCAGAAATGATTAAGAACGTGTAATAAACACCTCAAGTACACGTAAATAGATTCTTACTACATTTACTGTCTAATTCAATCACGGAGGTTTCCCTTGGAAAGCTGTGAAATGCGAAAATAATGGTTATATTTACAACTCCGGGTACTTCTGGAGGCGTTTTCACGGGACGGTGCTTTCAAATATTAAGAGTTCATGTTTACAGAGCTCAGAATTGGTGTCTAAAGCCTTGGAATGAGGAGAATATTGTTTATGTTTACAATTTAGGAGGATTGGCTTCGGCGCTTTTTTGTGCGTATCATTTAAAATGGTGACGGTTCCAGGAACTACTTCTAAGCAAACTGTCTAATTGTGGTAAAACTGTTAAAATACACAATGAGAGTTCCCAGAAATGATTAAGAACGTGTAATAAACATCTCAAGTACACGTAAATAGATTCTTACTTCATTTACTGTCGAATTCAATCACCGAGGTTTCCAGTGGAAAGCTGTGAAATGACGAAAATACTGGTAATGTTTACAAGTACGGGTACTTCTGGTGGCGTTTTCACGGGACTGTGCTTTCAAATATTAAGAGTTCATGTTTACAGAGCTCAGAATTGGTGTCTAAAGCCTTGGAATGACGAGAATATTGTTTATGTTTACAATTTAGGAGGATTGGCTTTGGCGTGTTTTTTTGTGTGAATCAGTTAAAATGGTGGCGGTTCCAGTAAATACTTCTAAGCAAACTGTCTAATTGTGGTAAAACTGTTAAAATACACAATGAGAGTTACCAGAAATGATTAAGAACGTGTAATAAACACCTCAAGTACACAGAAATAGATTCTTACTACATTTACTGTCGAATTTAATCACGGAGGTTTCGAGTGGAAAGCTGTGAAATAACGTAATTCTGGTAATGTTTACCAGTCCGGGTACTTTCGGTGGCGTTTTCACGGGACTGTGCTTTCAATTATTAAGAGTTCATGTTTACAGAGCTCAGATTTGGTGTCTAAAGCCTTGGAATGACGAGAATAGTTTTTGTGTTTACAATTTAGGAGGATTGGCTTTGGCGTTTTTTTTGTGTGAATCAGTTAAAATGGTGGCGGTTCCAGTAAACAGTTCTAAGCAAACTGTCTAATTGTGGTAAAACTATTAACATACACAATGAGAGTTCCCGGAAATGATTAAGAACGTGTAATAAACATCTCAAGTACACGTAAATAGATTCTTACTTCATTTACTGTCGAATTCAATCACCGAGGTTTCCCTTGGAAAGCTGTGAAATGACGAAAATACTGGTAATGTTTACAAGTACGGGTACTTCTGGTGGCGTTTTCACGGGACTGTGCTTTCAAATATTAAGAGTTCATGTTTACAGAGCTCAGAATTGGTGTCTAAAGCCTTGGAATGACGAGAATAGTTTTTATGTTTACAATTTAGGAGGATTGGCTTTGGCGTTTTTTTTGTGTGAATCAGTTAAAATGGTGGCGGTTCCAGTAAATACTTCTAAGCAAACTGTCTAATTGTGGTTAAACTCTTAAAATACACAATGATAGTCCCCAGAAATGATTAAGAACGTGTAATGAACACCTCAAGTACACGTAAATAGATTCTTACTACATTTACTGTCGAATTCAATCACGGAGGTTTCCCTTGGAAAGCTGTGAAATGACGAAAATACTGGTTATATTTAAAACTCCGGGTATTTCGGGTGGCGTTTTCACGGGACGGTGCTTTCAAATATTAAGAGTTCATGTTTACAGAGCTCAGAATTGGTGTCTAAAGCCTTGGAATGAGGAGAATATTGTTTATGTTTACAATTTAGGAGGATTGGCTTCGGCGCTTTTTTGTGCCTATCATTTAAAATGGTGACGGTTCCAGGAACTACTTCTAAGCAAACTGTCTAATTGTGGTAAAACTGTTAAAATACACAATGAGAGTTCCCAGAAATGATTAAGAACGTTTAATAAACACCTCAAGGACCTGTAAATAGATTCTTACTACATTTACTGTCAAATTCAATCACGGAGGTTTCGAGTGGAAAGCTGTGAAATGCCGTAATTCTGGTAATGTTTACAAGTCGGGGTACTTTGTGTGGCGTTTTCACGGGACTGTGCTTTCAATTATTAAGAGTTCATGTTTACAGAGCTCAGATTTGGTGTCTAAAGCCTTGGAATGACGAGAATAGTTTTTATGTTTACAATTTAGGAGGATTGGCTTTGTCGTTTCTTTGTGTGAAGCAGTTAAAATGGTGGCAGTTCCAGTAAATACTTCTAAGCAAACTCTCTAATTGTGGTTAAACTCTTAAAATACACAATGATAGTCCCCAGAAATGATTAAGAACGTGTAATGAACACCTCAAGTACACGTAAATAGATTCTTTCTACCTTTACTTTCGAATTCAATCACAGAGGTTTCCAGTGGAAAGCTGTGAAATGACGAAAATACTGGTAATGTTTACAAGTACGGGTACTTCTGGTGGCGTTTTCACGGGACTGTGCTTTCAAATATTAAGAGTTCATGTTTACAGAGCTCAGAATTGGTGTCTAAAGCCTTGGAATGACGAGAATAGTTTTTATGTTTACAATTTAGGAGGATTGGCTTTGTCGTTTCTTTGTGTGAATCAGTTAAAATGGTGGCGGTTCCAGTAAATACTTCTAAGCAAACTGTCTAATTGTGGTAAAACTGTTAAAATACACAATGAGAGTTACCAGAAATGATTAAGAACGTGTAATAAACACCTCAAGTACACGTAAATAGATTCTTACTACATTTACTGTCGAATTTAATCACGGAGGTTTCGAGTGGAAAGCTGTGAAATGACGTAATTCTGGTAATGTTTACCAGTCCTGGTACTTTCGGTGGCGTTTTCACGGGACTGTGCTTTCAATTATTAAGAGTTCATGTTTACAGAGCTCAGATTTGGTGTCTAAAGCCTTGGAATGAGGAGAATATTGTTTATGTTTACAATTTAGGAGGATTGGCTTCGGCGCTTTTTTGTGCGTATCATTTAAAATGGTGACGGTTCCAGGAACTACTTCTAAGCAAACTGTCTAATTGTGGTAAAACTGTTAAAATACACAATGAGAGTTCCCAGAAATGATTAAAAACGTTTAATAAACACCTCAAGGACCTGTAAATAGATTCTTACTACATTTACTGTCGAATTCAATCACGGAGGTTTCGAGTGGAAAGCTGTGAAATGCCGTAATTCTGGTAATGTTTACAAGTCCGGGTACTTTGGGTGGCGTTTTCACGGGACTGTGCTTTCAATTATTAAGAGTTCATGTTTACAGAGCTCAGATTTGGTGTCTAAAGCCTTGGAATGACGAGAATAGTTTTTATGTTTACAATTTAGGAGGATTGGCTTTGGCGTTTTTTTTGTGTGAATCAGTTAAAATGGTGGCGGTTCCAGTAAACAGTTCTAAGCAAACTGTCTAATTGTGGTAAAACTATTAACATACACAATGAGAGTTCCCAGAAATGATTAAGAACGTGTAATAAACATCTCAAGTACACGTAAATAGATTCTTACTTCATTTACTGTCGAATTCAATCACCGAGGTTTCCAGTGGAAAGCTGTGAAATGACGAAAATACTGGTAATGTTTACAAGTACGGGTACTTCTGGTGGCGTTTTCACGGGACTGTGCTTTCAAATATTAAGAGTTCATGTTTACAGAGCTCAGAATTGGTGTCTAAAGCCTTGGAATGACGAGAATATTGTTTATGTTTACAATTTAGGAGGATTGGCTTTGGCGTGTTTTTTTGTGTGAATCAGTTAAAATGGTGGCGGTTCCAGTAAATACTTCTAAGCAAACTGTCTAATTGTGGTAAAACTGTTAAAATACACAATGAGAGTTACCTGAAATGATTAAGAACGTGTAATAAACACCTCAAGTACACATAAATAGATTCTTACTACATTTACTGTCGAATTTAATCACGGAGGTTTCGAGTGGAAAGCTGTGAAATAACGTAATTCTGGTAATGTTTACCAGTCCGGGTACTTTCGGTGGCGTTTTCACGGGACTGTGCTTTCAATTATTAAGAGTTCATGTTTACAGAGCTCAGATTTGGTGTCTAAAGCCTTGGAATGACGAGAATAGTTTTTATGTTTACAATTTAGGAGGATGGGCTTTGGCGTTTTTTTTGTGTGAATCAGTTAAAATGGTGGCGGTTCCAGTAAACAGTTCTAAGCAAACTGTCTAATTGTGGTAAAACTATTAACATACACAATGAGAGTTCCCGGAAATGATTAAGAACGTGTAATAAACATCTCAAGTACACGTAAATAGATTCTTACTTCATTTACTGTCGAATTCAATCACGGAGGTTTCCCTTGGAAAGCTGTGAAATGACGAAAATACTGGTTATATTTAAAACTCCGGGTATTTCGGGTGGCGTTTTCACGGGACGGTGCTTTCAAATATTAAGAGTTCATGTTTACAGAGCTCAGAATTGGTGTCTAAAGCCTTGGAATGAGGAGAATATTGTTTATGTTTACAATTTAGGAGGATTGGCTTCGGCGCTTTTTTGTGCCTATCATTTAAAATGGTGACGGTTCCAGGAACTACTTCTAAGCAAACTGTCTAATTGTGGTAAAACTGTTAAAATACACAATGAGAGTTCCCAGAAATGATTAAGAACGTTTAATAAACACCTCAAGGACCTGTAAATAGATTCTTACTACATTTACTGTCGAATTCAATCACGGAGGTTTCGAGTGGAAAGCTGTGAAATGCCGTAATTCTGGTAATGTTTACAAGTCGGGGTACTTTGTGTGGCGTTTTCACGGGACTGTGCTTTCAATTATTAAGAGTTCATGTTTACAGAGCTCAGATTTGGTGTCTAAAGCCTTGGAATGACGAGAATAGTTTTTATGTTTACAATTTAGGAGGATTGGCTTTGTCGTTTCTTTGTGTGAAGCAGTTAAAATGGTGGCAGTTCCAGTAAATACTTCTAAGCAAACTCTCTAATTGTGGTTAAACTCTTAAAATACACAATGATAGTCCCCAGAAATGATTAAGAACGTGTAATGAACACCTCAAGTACACGTAAATAGATTCTTTCTACCTTTACTTTCGAATTCAATCACGGAGGTTTCCAGTGGAAAGCTGTGAAATGACGAAAATACTGGTAATGTTTACAAGTACGGGTACTTCTGGTGGCGTTTTCACGGGACTGTGCTTTCAAATATTAAGAGTTCATGTTTACAGAGCTCAGAATTGGTGTCTAAAGCCTTGGAATGAGGAGAATATTGTTTATGTTTACAATTTAGGAGGATTGGCTTCGGCGCTTTTTTGTGCGTATCATTTAAAATGGTGACGGTTCCAGGAACTACTTCTAAGCAAACTGTCTAATTGTGGTAAAACTGTTAAAATACACAATGAGAGTTCCCAGAAATGATTAAGAACGTGTAATAAACATCTCAAGTACACGTAAATAGATTCTTACTTCATTTACCGTCGAATTCAATCACCGAGGTTTCCAGTGGAAAGCTGTGAAATGACGAAAATACTGGTAATGTTTACAAGTACGGGTACTTCTGGTGGCGTTTTCACGGGACTGTGCTTTCAAATATTAAGAGTTCATGTTTACAGAGCTCAGAATTGGTGTCTAAAGCCTTGGAATGACGAGAATATTGTTTATGTTTACAATTTAGGAGGATTGGCTTTGGCGTGTTTTTTTGTGTGAATCAGTTAAAATGGTGGCGGTTCCAGTAAATACTTCTAAGCAAACTGTCTAATTGTGGTAAAACTGTTAAAATACACAATGAGAGTTACCAGAAATGATTAAGAACGTGTAATAAACACCTCAAGTACACATAAATAGATTCTTACTACATTTACTGTCGAATTTAATCACGGAGGTTTCGAGTGGAAAGCTGTGAAATAACGTAATTCTGGTAATGTTTACCAGTCCTGGGTACTTTCGGTGGCGTTTTCACGGGACTGTGCTTTCAATTATTAAGAGTTCATGTTTACAGAGCTCAGATTTGGTGTCTAAAGCCTTGGAATGACGAGAATAGTTTTTATGTTTACAATTTAGGAGGATGGGCTTTGGCGTTTTTTTTGTGTGAATCAGTTAAAATGGTGGCGGTTCCAGTAAACAGTTCTAAGCAAACTGTCTAATTGTGGTAAAACTATTAACATACACAATGAGAGTTCCCGGAAATGATTAAGAACGTGTAATAAACATCTCAAGTACACGTAAATAGATTCTTACTTCATTTACTGTCGAATTCAATCACCGAGGTTTCCAGTGGAAAGCTGTGAAATGACGATAATACTGGTAATGTTTACAAGTACGGGTACTTCTGGTGGCGTTTTCACGGGACTGTGCTTTCAAATATTAAGAGTTCATGTTTACAGAGCTCAGAATTGGTGTCTAAAGCCTTGGAATGACGAGAATAGTTTTTATGTTTACAATTTAGGAGGATTGGCTTTGGCGTTTTTTTTGTGTGAATCAGTTAAAATGGTGGCGGTTCCAGTAAATACTTCTAAGCAAACTGTCTAATTGTGGTTAAACTCTTAAAATACACAATGATAGTCCCCAGAAATGATTAAGAACGTGTAATGAACACCTCAAGTACACGTAAATAGATTCTTACTACATTTACTGTCGAATTCAATCACGGAGGTTTCCCTTGGAAAGCTGTGAAATGACGAAAATACTGGTTATATTTAAAACTCCGGGTATTTCGGGTGGCGTTTTCACGGGACGGTGCTTTCAAATATTAAGAGTTCATGTTTACAGAGCTCAGAATTGGTGTCTAAAGCCTTGGAATGAGGAGAATATTGTTTATGTTTACAATTTATGAGGATTGGCTTCGGCGCTTTTTTGTGCCTATCATTTAAAATGGTGACGGTTCCAGGAACTACTTCTAAGCAAACTGTCTAATTGTGGTAAAACTGTTAAAATACACAATGAGAGTTCCCAGAAATGATTAAGAACGTTTAATAAACACCTCAAGGACCTGTAAATACATTCTTACTACATTTACTGTCGAATTCAATCACGGAGGTTTCGAGTGGAAAGCTGTGAAATGCCGTAATTCTGGTAATGTTTACAAGTCGGGGTACTTTGTGTGGCGTTTTCACGGGACTGTGCTTTCAATTATTAAGAGTTCATGTTTACAGAGCTCAGATTTGGTGTCTAAAGCCTTGGAATGACGAGAATAGTTTTTATGTTTACAATTTAGGAGGATTGGCTTTGTCGTTTCTTTGTGTGAAGCAGTTAAAATGGTGGCAGTTCCAGTAAATACTTCTAAGCAAACTGTCTAATTGTGGTTAAACTCTTAAAATACACAATGATAGTCCCCAGAAATGATTAAGAACGTGTAATGAACACCTCAAGTACACGTAAATAGATTCTTTCTACCTTTACTTTCGAATTCAATCACGGAGGTTTCCAGTGGAAAGCTGTGAAATGACGAAAATACTGGTAATGTTTACAAGTACGGGTACTTCTGGTGGCGTTTTCACGGGACTGTGCTTTCAAATATTAAGAGTTCATGTTTACAGAGCTCAGAATTGGTGTCTAAAGCCTTGGAATGACGAGAATAGTTTTTATGTTTACAATTTAGGAGGATTGGCTTTGTCGTTTCTTTGTGTGAATCAGTTAAAATGGTGGCGGTTCCAGTAAATACTTCTAAGCAAACTGTCTAATTGTGGTAAAACTGTTAAAATACACAATGAGAGTTACCAGAAATGATTAAGAACATGTAATAAACACCTCAAGTACACGTAAATAGATTCTTACTACATTTACTGTCGAATTCAATCACGGAAGTTTTGAGTGGAAAGCTGTGAAATGCGAAAATAATGGTTATATTTACAACTCCGGGTACTTCGGGTGGCGTTTTCACGGGACTTTGCTTTCAAATATTAAGAGTTCATGTTTACAGAGCTCAGAATTGGTGTCTAAAGCCTTGGAATGACGAGAATAGTTTTTATGTTTACAATTTAGGAGGATTGGCTTTGGCGTTTCTTTGTGTGAAGCAGTTAAAATGGTGGCAGTTCCAGTAAATACTTCTAAGCAAACTGTCTAATTGTGGTTAAACTCTTAAAATACACAATGATAGTCCCCAGGAATGATTAAGAACGTGTAATGAACACCTCAAGTACACGTAAATAGATTCTTTCTACCTTTACTTTCGAATTCAATCACGGAGGTTTCCCTTGGAAAGCTGTGAAATGACGAAAATACTGGTTATATTTACAACTCCGGGTACTTCTGGAGGCGTTTTCACGGGACGGTGCTTTCAAATATTAAGAGTTCATGTTTACAGAGCTCAGAATTGGTGTCTAAAGCCTTGGAATGAGGAGAATATTGTTTATGTTTGCAATTTAGGAGGATTGGCTTCGGCGCTTTTTTGTGCGTATCATTTAAAATGGTGAGGGTTCCAGGAACTACTTCTAAGCAAACTGTCTAATTGTGGTAAAACTGTTAAAATACACAATGAGAGTTCCCAGAAATGATTAAGAACGTTTAATAAACACCTCAAGGACCTGTATATAGATTCTTACTACATTTACTGTCGAATTCAATCACGGAGGTTTCGAGTGGAAAGCTGTGAAATGCCGTAATTCTGGTAATGTTTACAAGTCCGGGTACTTTGGGTGGCGTTTTCACGGGACTGTGCTTTCAATTATTAAGAGTTCATGTTTACAGAGCTCAGATTTGGTGTCTAAAGCCTTGGAATGACGAGAATAGTTTTTATGTTTACAATTTAGGAGGATTGGCTTTGGCGTTTTTTTTGTGTGAATCAGTTAAAATGGTGGCGGTTCCAGTAAGCAGTTCTAAGCAAACTGTCTAATTGTGGTAAAACTATTAACATACACAATGAGAGTTCCCGGAAATGATTAAGAACGTGTAATAAACATCTCAAGTACACGTAAATAGATTCTTACTTCATTTACTGTCGAATTCAATCACCGAGGTTTCCAGTGGAAAGCTGTGAAATGACGAAAATACTGGTAATGTTTACAAGTACGGGTACTTCTGGTGGCGTTTTCACGGGACTGTGCTTTCAAATATTAAGAGTTCATGTTTACAGAGCTCAGAATTGGTGTCTAAAGCCTTGGAATGACGAGAATATTGTTTATGTTTACAATTTAGGAGGATTGGCTTTGGCGTGTTTTTTTGTGTGAATCAGTTAAAATGGTGGCGGTTCCAGTAAATACTTCTAAGCAAACTGTCTAATTGTGGTAAAACTGTTAAAATACACAATGAGAGTTACCAGAAATGATTAAGAACGTGTAATAAACACCTCAAGTACACATAAATAGATTCTTACTACATTTACTGTCGAATTTAATCACGGAGGTTTCGAGTGGAAAGCTGTGAAATAACGTAATTCTGGTAATGTTTACCAGTCCGGGTACTTTCGGTGGCGTTTTCACGGGACTGTGCTTTCAATTATTAAGAGTTCATGTTTACAGAGCTCAGATTTGGTGTCTAAAGCCTTGGAATGACGAGAATAGTTTTTATGTTTACAATTTAGGAGGATGGGCTTTGGCGTTTTTTTTGTGTGAATCAGTTAAAATGGTGGCGGTTCCAGTAAACAGTTCTAAGCAAACTGTCTAATTGTGGTAAAACTATTAACATACACAATGAGAGTTCCCGGAAATGATTAAGAACGTGTAATAAACATCTCAAGTACACGTAAATAGATTCTTACTTCATTTACTGTCGAATTCAATCACCGAGGTTTCCAGTGGAAAGCTGTGAAATGACGATAATACTGGTAATGTTTACAAGTACGGGTACTTCTGGTGGCGTTTTCACGGGACTGTGCTTTCAAATATTAAGAGTTCATGTTTACAGAGCTCAGAATTGGTGTCTAAAGCCTTGGAATGACGAGAATAGTTTTTATGTTTACAATTTAGGAGGATTGGCTTTGGCGTTTTTTTTGTGTGAATCAGTTAAAATGGTGGCGGTTCCAGTAAATACTTCTAAGCAAACTGTCTAATTGTGGTTAAACTCTTAAAATACACAATGATAGTCCCCAGAAATGATTAAGAACGTGTAATGAACACCTCAAGTACACGTAAATAGATTCTTACTACATTTACTGTCGAATTCAATCACGGAGGTTTCCCTTGGAAAGCTGTGAAATGACGAAAATACTGGTTATATTTAAAACTCCGGGTATTTCGGGTGGCGTTTTCACGGGACGGTGCTTTCAAATATTAAGAGTTCATGTTTACAGAGCTCAGAATTGGTGTCTAAAGCCTTGGAATGAGGAGAATATTGTTTATGTTTACAATTTAGGAGGATTGGCTTCGGCGCTTTTTTGTGCGTATCATTTAAAATGGTGACGGTTCCAGGAACTACTTCTAAGCAAACTGTCTAATTGTGGTAAAACTGTTAAAATACACAATGAGAGTTCCCAGAAATGATTAAGAACGTTTAATAAACACCTCAAGGACCTGTAAATAGATTCTTACTACATTTACTGTCAAATTCAATCACGGAGGTTTCGAGTGGAAAGCTGTGAAATGCCGTAATTCTGGTAATGTTTACAAGTCCGGGTACTTTGGGTGGCGTTTTCACGGGACTGTGCTTTCAATTATTAAGAGTTCATGTTTACAGAGCTCAGATTTGGTGTCTAAAGCCTTGGAATGACGAGAATAGTTTTTATGTTTACAATTTAGGAGGATTGGCTTTGTCGTTTCTTTGTGTGAAGCAGTTAAAATGGTGGCAGTTCCAGTAAATACTTCTAAGCAAACTGTCTAATTGTGGTTAAACTCTTAAAATACACAATGATAGTCCCCAGAAATGATTAAGAACGTGTAATGAACACCTCAAGTACACGTAAATAGATTCTTTCTACCTTTACTTTCGAATTCAATCACGGAGGTTTCCAGTGGAAAGCTGTGAAATGACGAAAATACTGGTAATGTTTACAAGTACGGGTACTTCTGGTGGCGTTTTCACGGGACTGTGCTTTCAAATATTAAGAGTTCATGTTTACAGAGCTCAGAATTGGTGTCTAAAGCCTTGGAATGACGAGAATAGTTTTTATGTTTACAATTTAGGAGGATTGGCTTTGTCGTTTCTTTGTGTGAATCAGTTAAAATGGTGGCGGTTCCAGTAAATACTACTAAGCAAACTGTCTAATTGTGGTAAAACTGTTAAAATACACAATGAGAGTTACCAGAAATGATTAAGAACGTGTAATAAACACCTCAAGTACACGTAAATAGATTCTTACTACATTTACTGTCGAATTCAATCACGGAAGTTTCGAGTGGAAAGCTGTGAAATGACGTAATTCTGGTAATGTTTACAAGTCCGGGTATTTTGGGTGGCGCTTTCACGGGACTGTGCTTTCAATTATTAAGAGTTCATGTTTACTGAGCTCAGATTTGGTGTCTAAAGCCTTGGAATGACGAGAATAGTTTTTATGTTTACAATTTAGGAGGATTGGCTTTGGCGTGTTTTTTGTGTGAATCAGTTAAAATGGTGGCGGTTCCAGTAAATACTTCTAAGCAAACTGTCTAATTGTGGTAAAACTGTTAAAATACACAATGAGAGTTACCAGAAATGATTAAGAACGTGTAATAAACACCTCAAGTACACGTAAATAGATTCTTACTACATTTACTGTCTAATTCAATCACGGAGGTTTCCCTTGGAAAGCTGTGAAATGCGAAAATAATGGTTATATTTACAACTCCGGGTACTTCTGGAGGCGTTTTCACGGGACGGTGCTTTCAAATATTAAGAGTTCATGTTTACAGAGCTCAGAATTGGTGTCTAAAGCCTTGGAATGAGGAGAATATTGTTTATGTTTACAATTTAGGAGGATTGGCTTCGGCGCTTTTTTGTGCGTATCATTTAAAATGGTGACGGTTCCAGGAACTACTTCTAAGCAAACTGTCTAATTGTGGTAAAACTGTTAAAATACACAATGAGAGTTCCCAGAAATGATTAAGAACGTGTAATAAACATCTCAAGTACACGTAAATAGATTCTTACTTCATTTACTGTCGAATTCAATCACCGAGGTTTCCAGTGGAAAGCTGTGAAATGACGAAAATACTGGTAATGTTTACAAGTACGGGTACTTCTGGTGGCGTTTTCACGGGACTGTGCTTTCAAATATTAAGAGTTCATGTTTACAGAGCTCAGAATTGGTGTCTAAAGCCTTGGAATGACGAGAATATTGTTTATGTTTACAATTTAGGAGGATTGGCTTTGGCGTGTTTTTTTGTGTGAATCAGTTAAAATGGTGGCGGTTCCAGTAAATACTTCTAAGCAAACTGTCTAATTGTGGTAAAACTGTTAAAATACACAATGAGAGTTACCAGAAATGATTAAGAACGTGTAATAAACACCTCAAGTACACATAAATAGATTCTTACTACATTTACTGTCGAATTTAATCACGGAGGTTTCGAGTGGAAAGCTGTGAAATAACGTAATTCTGGTAATGTTTACCAGTCCGGGTACTTTCGGTGGCGTTTTCACGGGACTGTGCTTTCAATTATTAAGAGTTCATGTTTACAGAGCTCAGATTTGGTGTCTAAAGCCTTGGAATGACGAGAATAGTTTTTGTGTTTACAATTTAGGAGGATTGGCTTTGGCGTTTTTTTTGTGTGAATCAGTTAAAATGGTGGCGGTTCCAGTAAACAGTTCTAAGCAAACTGTCTAATTGTGGTAAAACTATTAACATACACAATGAGAGTTCCCGGAAATGATTAAGAACGTGTAATAAACATCTCAAGTACACGTAAATAGATTCTTACTTCATTTACTGTCGAATTCAATCACCGAGGTTTCCCTTGGAAAGCTGTGAAATGACGAAAATACTGGTAATGTTTACAAGTACGGGTACTTCTGGTGGCGTTTTCACGGGACTGTGCTTTCAAATATTAAGAGTTCATGTTTACAGACCTCAGAATTGGTGTCTAAAGCCTTGGAATGACGAGAATAGTTTTTATGTTTACAATTTAGGAGGATTGGCTTTGGCGTTTTTTTTGTGTGAATCAGTTAAAATGGTGGCGGTTCCAGTAAATACTTCTAAGCAAACTGTCTAATTGTGGTTAAACTCTTAAAATACACAATGATAGTCCCCAGAAATGATTAAGAACGTGTAATGAACACCTCAAGTACACGTAAATAGATTCTTACTACATTTACTGCCGAATTCAATCACGGAGGTTTCCCTTGGAAAGCTGTGAAATGACGAAAATACTGGTTATATTTAAAACTCCGGGTATTTCGGGTGGCGTTTTCACGGGACGGTGCTTTCAAATATTAAGAGTTCATGTTTACAGAGCTCAGAATTGGTGTCTAAAGCCTTGGAATGAGGAGAATATTGTTTATGTTTACAATTTAGGAGGATTGGCTTCGGCGCTTTTTTGTGCCTATCATTTAAAATGGTGACGGTTCCAGGAACTACTTCTAAGCAAACTGTCTAATTGTGGTAAAACTGTTAAAATACACAATGAGAGTTCCCAGAAATGATTAAGAACGTTTAATAAACACCTCAAGGACCTGTAAATAGATTCTTACTACATTTACTGTCGAATTCAATCACGGAGGTTTCGAGTGGAAAGCTGTGAAATGCCGTAATTCTGGTAATGTTTACAAGTCGGGGTACTTTGTGTGGCGTTTTCACGGGACTGTGCTTTCAATTATTAAGAGTTCATGTTTACAGAGCTCAGATTTGGTGTCTAAAGCCTTGGAATGACGAGAATAGTTTTTATGTTTACAATTTAGGAGGATTGGCTTTGTCGTTTCTTTGTGTGAAGCAGTTAAAATGGTGGCAGTTCCAGTAAATACTTCTAAGCAAACTCTCTAATTGTGGTTAAACTCTTAAAATACACAATGATAGTCCCCAGAAATGATTAAGAACGTGTAATGAACACCTCAAGTACACGTAAATAGATTCTTTCTACCTTTACTTTCGAATTCAATCACAGAGGTTTCCAGTGGAAAGCTGTGAAATGACGAAAATACTGGTAATGTTTACAAGTACGGGTACTTCTGGTGGCGTTTTCACGGGACTGTGCTTTCAAATATTAAGAGTTCATGTTTACAGAGCTCAGAATTGGTGTCTAAAGCCTTGGAATGACGAGAATAGTTTTTATGTTTACAATTTAGGAGGATTGGCTTTGTCGTTTCTTTGTGTGAATCAGTTAAAATGGTGGCGGTTCCAGTAAATACTTCTAAGCAAACTGTCTAATTGTGGTAAAACTGTTAAAATACACAATGAGAGTTACCAGAAATGATTAAGAACGTGTAATAAACACCTCAAGTACACGTAAATAGATTGTTACTACATTTACTGTCGAATTTAATCACGGAGGTTTCGAGTGGAAAGCTGTGAAATGACGTAATTCTGGTAATGTTTACCAGTCCTGGTACTTTCGGTGGCGTTTTCACGGGACTGTGCTTTCAATTATTAAGAGTTCATGTTTACAGAGCTCAGATTTGGTGTCTAAAGCCTTGGAATGAGGAGAATATTGTTTATGTTTACAATTTAGGAGGATTGGCTTCGGCGCTTTTTTGTGCGTATCATTTAAAATGGTGACGGTTCCAGGAACTACTTCTAAGCAAACTGTCTAATTGTGGTAAAACTGTTAAAATACACAATGAGAGTTCCCAGAAATGATTAAGAACGTTTAATAAACACCTCAAGGACCTGTAAATAGATTCTTACTACATTTACTGTCGAATTCAATCACGGAGGTTTCGAGTGGAAAGCTGTGAAATGCCGTAATTCTGGTAATGTTTACAAGTCCGGGTACTTTGGGTGGCGTTTTCACGGGACTGTGCTTTCAATTATTAAGAGTTCATGTTTACAGAGCTCAGAATTGGTGTCTAAAGCCTTGGAATGACGAGAATATTGTTTATGTTTACAATTTAGGAGGATTGGCTTTGGCGTGTTTTTTTGTGTGAATCAGTTAAAATGGTGGCGGTTCCAGTAAATACTTCTAAGCGAACTGTCTAATTGTGGTAAAACTGTTAAAATACACAATGAGAGTTACCTGAAATGATTAAGAACGTGTAATAAACACCTCAAGTACACATAAATAGATTCTTACTACATTTACTGTCGAATTTAATCACGGAGGTTTCGAGTGGAAAGCTGTGAAATAACGTAATTCTGGTAATGTTTACCAGTCCGGGTACTTTCGGTGGCGTTTTCACGGGACTGTGCTTTCAATTATTAAGAGTTCATGTTTACAGA
This sequence comes from Myotis daubentonii, assembly GCF_963259705.1. Lineage (NCBI taxonomy): Eukaryota > Metazoa > Chordata > Mammalia > Chiroptera > Vespertilionidae > Myotis > Myotis daubentonii. Next base: position 252,127 of record NW_026775484.1, on the reverse strand, counting down.
GCTCAGATTTGGTGTCTAAAGCCTTGGAATGACGAGAATAGTTTTTATGTTTACAATTTAGGAGGATGGGCTTTGGCGTTTTTTTTGTGTGAATCAGTTAAAATGGTGGCGGTTCCAGTAAACAGTTCTAAGCAAACTGTCTAATTGTGGTAAAACTATTAACATACACAATGAGAGTTCCCGGAAATGATTAAGAACGTGTAATAAACATCTCAAGTACACGTAAATAGATTCTTACTTCATTTACTGTCGAATTCAATCACGGAGGTTTCCCTTGGAAAGCTGTGAAATGACGAAAATACTGGTTATATTTAAAACTCCGGGTATTTCGGGTGGCGTTTTCACGGGACGGTGCTTTCAAATATTAAGAGTTCATGTTTACAGAGCTCAGAATTGGTGTCTAAAGCCTTGGAATGAGGAGAATATTGTTTATGTTTACAATTTAGGAGGATTGGCTTCGGCGCTTTTTTGTGCCTATCATTTAAAATGGTGACGGTTCCAGGAACTACTTCTAAGCAAACTGTCTAATTGTGGTAAAACTGTTAAAATACACAATGAGAGTTCCCAGAAATGATTAAGAACGTTTAATAAACACCTCAAGGACCTGTAAATAGATTCTTACTACATTTACTGTCGAATTCAATCACGGAGGTTTCGAGTGGAAAGCTGTGAAATGCCGTAATTCTGGTAATGTTTACAAGTCGGGGTACTTTGTGTGGCGTTTTCACGGGACTGTGCTTTCAATTATTAAGAGTTCATGTTTACAGAGCTCAGATTTGGTGTCTAAAGCCTTGGAATGACGAGAATAGTTTTTATGTTTACAATTTAGGAGGATTGGCTTTGTCGTTTCTTTGTGTGAAGCAGTTAAAATGGTGGCAGTTCCAGTAAATACTTCTAAGCAAACTCTCTAATTGTGGTTAAACTCTTAAAATACACAATGATAGTCCCCAGAAATGATTAAGAACGTGTAATGAACACCTCAAGTACACGTAAATAGATTCTTTCTACCTTTACTTTCGAATTCAATCACGGAGGTTTCCAGTGGAAAGCTGTGAAATGACGAAAATACTGGTAATGTTTACAAGTACGGGTACTTCTGGTGGCGTTTTCACGGGACTGTGCTTTCAAATATTAAGAGTTCATGTTTACAGAGCTCAGAATTGGTGTCTAAAGCCTTGGAATGAGGAGAATATTGTTTATGTTTACAATTTAGGAGGATTGGCTTCGGCGCTTTTTTGTGCGTATCATTTAAAATGGTGACGGTTCCAGGAACTACTTCTAAGCAAACTGTCTAATTGTGGTAAAACTGTTAAAATACACAATGAGAGTTCCCAGAAATGATTAAGAACGTGTAATAAACATCTCAAGTACACGTAAATAGATTCTTACTTCATTTACCGTCGAATTCAATCACCGAGGTTTCCAGTGGAAAGCTGTGAAATGACGAAAATACTGGTAATGTTTACAAGTACGGGTACTTCTGGTGGCGTTTTCACGGGACTGTGCTTTCAAATATTAAGAGTTCATGTTTACAGAGCTCAGAATTGGTGTCTAAAGCCTTGGAATGACGAGAATATTGTTTATGTTTACAATTTAGGAGGATTGGCTTTGGCGTGTTTTTTTGTGTGAATCAGTTAAAATGGTGGCGGTTCCAGTAAATACTTCTAAGCAAACTGTCTAATTGTGGTAAAACTGTTAAAATACACAATGAGAGTTACCAGAAATGATTAAGAACGTGTAATAAACACCTCAAGTACACATAAATAGATTCTTACTACATTTACTGTCGAATTTAATCACGGAGGTTTCGAGTGGAAAGCTGTGAAATAACGTAATTCTGGTAATGTTTACCAGTCCGGGTACTTTCGGTGGCGTTTTCACGGGACTGTGCTTTCAATTATTAAGAGTTCATGTTTACAGAGCTCAGATTTGGTGTCTAAAGCCTTGGAATGACGAGAATAGTTTTTATGTTTACAATTTAGGAGGATGGGCTTTGGCTTTTTTTTTGTGTGAATCAGTTAAAATGGTGGCGGTTCCAGTAAACAGTTCTAAGCAAACTGTCTAATTGTGGTAAAACTATTAACATACACAATGAGAGTTCCCGGAAATGATTAAGAACGTGTAATAAACATCTCAAGTACACGTAAATAGATTCTTACTTCATTTACTGTCGAATTCAATCACCGAGGTTTCCCTTGGAAAGCTGTGAAATGACGAAAATACTGGTAATGTTTACAAGTACGGGTACTTCTGGTGGCGTTTTCACGGGACTGTGCTTTCAAATATTAAGAGTTCATGTTTACAGAGCTCAGAATTGGTGTCTAAAGCCTTGGAATGACGAGAATAGTTTTTATGTTTACAATTTAGGAGGATTGGCTTTGGCGTTTTTTTTGTGTGAATCAGTTAAAATGGTGGCGGTTCCAGTAAATACTTCTAAGCAAACTGTCTAATTGTGGTTAAACTCTTAAAATACACAATGATAGTCCCCAGAAATGATTAAGAACGTGTAATGAACACCTCAAGTACACGTAAATAGATTCTTACTACATTTACTGTCGAATTCAATCACGGAGGTTTCCCTTGGAAAGCTGTGAAATGACGAAAATACTGGTTATATTTAAAACTCCGGGTATTTCGGGTGGCGTTTTCACGGGACGGTGCTTTCAAATATTAAGAGTTCATGTTTACAGAGCTCAGAATTGGTGTCTAAAGCCTTGGAATGAGGAGAATATTGTTTATGTTTACAATTTAGGAGGATTGGCTTCGGCGCTTTTTTGTGCCTATCATTTAAAATGGTGACGGTTCCAGGAACTACTTCTAAGCAAACTGTCTAATTGTGGTAAAACTGTTAAAATACACAATGAGAGTTCCCAGAAATGATTAAGAACGTTTAATAAACACCTCAAGGACCTGTAAATAGATTCTTACTACATTTACTGTCGAATTCAATCACGGAGGTTTCGAGTGGAAAGCTGTGAAATGCCGTAATTCTGGTAATGTTTACAAGTCGGGGTACTTTGTGTGGCGTTTTCACGGGACTGTGCTTTCAATTATTAAGAGTTCATGTTTACAGAGCTCAGATTTGGTGTCTAAAGCCTTGGAATGACGAGAATAGTTTTTATGTTTACAATTTAGGAGGATTGGCTTTGTCGTTTCTTTGTGTGAAGCAGTTAAAATGGTGGCAGTTCCAGTAAATACTTCTAAGCAAACTCTCTAATTGTGGTTAAACTCTTAAAATACACAATGATAGTCCCCAGAAATGATTAAGAACGTGTAATGAACACCTCAAGTACACGTAAATAGATTCTTTCTACCTTTACTTTCGAATTCAATCACGGAGGTTTCCAGTGGAAAGCTGTGAAATGACGAAAATACTGGTAATGTTTACAAGTACGGGTACTTCTGGTGGCGTTTTCACGGGACTGTGCTTTCAAATATTAAGAGTTCATGTTTACAGAGCTCAGAATTGGTGTCTAAAGCCTTGGAATGACGAGAATAGTTTTTATGTTTACAATTTAGGAGGATTGGCTGTGTCGTTTCTTTGTGTGAATCAGTTAAAATGGTGGCGGTTCCAGTAAATACTTCTAAGCAAACTGTCTAATTGTGGTAAAACTGTTAAAATACACAATGAGAGTTACCAGAAATGATTAAGAACGTGTAATAAACACCTCAAGTACACGTAAATAGATTCTTACTACATTTACTGTCGAATTTAATCACGGAGGTTTCGAGTGGAAAGCTGTGAAATGACGTAATTCTGGTAATGTTTACCAGTCCTGGTACTTTCGGTGGCGTTTTCACGGGACTGTGCTTTCAATTATTAAGAGTTCATGTTTACAGAGCTCAGATTTGGTGTCTAAAGCCTTGGAATGAGGAGAATATTGTTTATGTTTACAATTTAGGAGGATTGGCTTCGGCGCTTTTTTGTGCGTATCATTTAAAATGGTGACGGTTCCAGGAACTACTTCTAAGCAAACTGTCTAATTGTGGTAAAACTGTTAAAATACACAATGAGAGTTACCAGAAATGATTAAGAACATGTAATAAACACCTCAAGTACACGTAAATAGATTCTTACTACATTTACTGTCGAATTCAATCACGGAAGTTTTGAGTGGAAAGCTGTGAAATGCGAAAATAATGGTTATATTTACAACTCCGGGTACTTCGGGTGGCGTTTTCACGGGACTTTGCTTTCAAATATTAAGAGTTCATGTTTACAGAGCTCAGAATTGGTGTCTAAAGCCTTGGAATGACGAGAATAGTTTTTATGTTTACAATTTAGGAGGATTGGCTTTGGCGTTTCTTTGTGTGAAGCAGTTAAAATGGTGGCAGTTCCAGTAAATACTTCTAAGCAAACTGTCTAATTGTGGTTAAACTCTTAAAATACACAATGATAGTCCCCAGGAATGATTAAGAACGTGTAATGAACACCTCAAGTACACGTAAATAGATTCTTTCTACCTTTACTTTCGAATTCAATCACGGAGGTTTCCCTTGGAAAGCTGTGAAATGACGAAAATACTGGTTATATTTACAACTCCGGGTACTTCTGGAGGCGTTTTCACGGGACGGTGCTTTCAAATATTAAGAGTTCATGTTTACAGAGCTCAGAATTGGTGTCTAAAGCCTTGGAATGAGGAGAATATTGTTTATGTTTGCAATTTAGGAGGATTGGCTTCGGCGCTTTTTTGTGCGTATCATTTAAAATGGTGAGGGTTCCAGGAACTACTTCTAAGCAAACTGTCTAATTGTGGTAAAACTGTTAAAATACACAATGAGAGTTCCCAGAAATGATTAAGAACGTTTAATAAACACCTCAAGGACCTGTATATAGATTCTTACTACATTTACTGTCGAATTCAATCACGGAGGTTTCGAGTGGAAAGCTGTGAAATGCCGTAATTCTGGTAATGTTTACAAGTCCGGGTACTTTGGGTGGCGTTTTCACGGGACTGTGCTTTCAATTATTAAGAGTTCATGTTTACAGAGCTCAGATTTGGTGTCTAAAGCCTTGGAATGACGAGAATAGTTTTTATGTTTACAATTTAGGAGGATTGGCTTTGGCGTTTTTTTTGTGTGAATCAGTTAAAATGGTGGCGGTTCCAGTAAGCAGTTCTAAGCAAACTGTCTAATTGTGGTAAAACTATTAACATACACAATGAGAGTTCCCGGAAATGATTAAGAACGTGTAATAAACATCTCAAGTACACGTAAATAGATTCTTACTTCATTTACTGTCGAATTCAATCACCGAGGTTTCCAGTGGAAAGCTGTGAAATGACGAAAATACTGGTAATGTTTACAAGTACGGGTACTTCTGGTGGCGTTTTCACGGGACTGTGCTTTCAAATATTAAGAGTTCATGTTTACAGAGCTCAGAATTGGTGTCTAAAGCCTTGGAATGACGAGAATATTGTTTATGTTTACAATTTAGGAGGATTGGCTTTGGCGTGTTTTTTTGTGTGAATCAGTTAAAATGGTGGCGGTTCCAGTAAATACTTCTAAGCAAACTGTCTAATTGTGGTAAAACTGTTAAAATACACAATGAGAGTTACCAGAAATGATTAAGAACGTGTAATAAACACCTCAAGTACACATAAATAGATTCTTACTACATTTACTGTCGAATTTAATCACGGAGGTTTCGAGTGGAAAGCTGTGAAATAACGTAATTCTGGTAATGTTTACCAGTCCGGGTACTTTCGGTGGCGTTTTCACGGGACTGTGCTTTCAATTATTAAGAGTTCATGTTTACAGAGCTCAGATTTGGTGTCTAAAGCCTTGGAATGACGAGAATAGTTTTTATGTTTACAATTTAGGAGGATGGGCTTTGGCGTTTTTTTTGTGTGAATCAGTTAAAATGGTGGCGGTTCCAGTAAACAGTTCTAAGCAAACTGTCTAATTGTGGTAAAACTATTAACATACACAATGAGAGTTCCCGGAAATGATTAAGAACGTGTAATAAACATCTCAAGTACACGTAAATAGATTCTTACTTCATTTACTGTCGAATTCAATCACCGAGGTTTCCAGTGGAAAGCTGTGAAATGACGATAATACTGGTAATGTTTACAAGTACGGGTACTTCTGGTGGCGTTTTCACGGGACTGTGCTTTCAAATATTAAGAGTTCATGTTTACAGAGCTCAGAATTGGTGTCTAAAGCCTTGGAATGACGAGAATAGTTTTTATGTTTACAATTTAGGAGGATTGGCTTTGGCGTTTTTTTTGTGTGAATCAGTTAAAATGGTGGCGGTTCCAGTAAATACTTCTAAGCAAACTGTCTAATTGTGGTTAAACTCTTAAAATACACAATGATAGTCCCCAGAAATGATTAAGAACGTGTAATGAACACCTCAAGTACACGTAAATAGATTCTTACTACATTTACTGTCGAATTCAATCACGGAGGTTTCCCTTGGAAAGCTGTGAAATGACGAAAATACTGGTTATATTTAAAACTCCGGGTATTTCGGGTGGCGTTTTCACGGGACGGTGCTTTCAAATATTAAGAGTTCATGTTTACAGAGCTCAGAATTGGTGTCTAAAGCCTTGGAATGAGGAGAATATTGTTTATGTTTACAATTTAGGAGGATTGGCTTCGGCGCTTTTTTGTGCCTATCATTTAAAATGGTGACGGTTCCAGGAACTACTTCTAAGCAAACTGTCTAATTGTGGTAAAACTGTTAAAATACACAATGAGAGTTCCCAGAAATGATTAAGAACGTTTAATAAACACCTCAAGGACCTGTAAATAGATTCTTACTACATTTACTGTCAAATTCAATCACGGAGGTTTCGAGTGGAAAGCTGTGAAATGCCGTAATTCTGGTAATGTTTACAAGTCCGGGTACTTTGGGTGGCGTTTTCACGGGACTGTGCTTTCAATTATTAAGAGTTCATGTTTACAGAGCTCAGATTTGGTGTCTAAAGCCTTGGAATGACGAGAATAGTTTTTATGTTTACAATTTAGGAGGATTGGCTTTGTCGTTTCTTTGTGTGAAGCAGTTAAAATGGTGGCAGTTCCAGTAAATACTTCTAAGCAAACTGTCTAATTGTGGTTAAACTCTTAAAATACACAATGATAGTCCCCAGAAATGATTAAGAACGTGTAATGAACACCTCAAGTACACGTAAATAGATTCTTTCTACCTTTACTTTCGAATTCAATCACGGAGGTTTCCAGTGGAAAGCTGTGAAATGACGAAAATACTGGTAATGTTTACAAGTACGGGTACTTCTGGTGGCGTTTTCACGGGACTGTGCTTTCAAATATTAAGAGTTCATGTTTACAGAGCTCAGAATTGGTGTCTAAAGCCTTGGAATGACGAGAATAGTTTTTATGTTTACAATTTAGGAGGATTGGCTTTGTCGTTTCTTTGTGTGAATCAGTTAAAATGGTGGCGGTTCCAGTAAATACTACTAAGCAAACTGTCTAATTGTGGTAAAACTGTTAAAATACACAATGAGAGTTACCAGAAATGATTAAGAACGTGTAATAAACACCTCAAGTACACGTAAATAGATTCTTACTACATTTACTGTCGAATTCAATCACGGAAGTTTCGAGTGGAAAGCTGTGAAATGACGTAATTCTGGTAATGTTTACAAGTCCGGGTATTTTGGGTGGCGCTTTCACGGGACTGTGCTTTCAATTATTAAGAGTTCATGTTTACTGAGCTCAGATTTGGTGTCTAAAGCCTTGGAATGACGAGAATAGTTTTTATGTTTACAATTTAGGAGGATTGGCTTTGGCGTGTTTTTTGTGTGAATCAGTTAAAATGGTGGCGGTTCCAGTAAATACTTCTAAGCAAACTGTCTAATTGTGGTAAAACTGTTAAAATACACAATGAGAGTTACCAGAAATGATTAAGAACGTGTAATAAACACCTCAAGTACACGTAAATAGATTCTTACTACATTTACTGTCTAATTCAATCACGGAGGTTTCCCTTGGAAAGCTGTGAAATGCGAAAATAATGGTTATATTTACAACTCCGGGTACTTCTGGAGGCGTTTTCACGGGACGGTGCTTTCAAATATTAAGAGTTCATGTTTACAGAGCTCAGAATTGGTGTCTAAAGCCTTGGAATGAGGAGAATATTGTTTATGTTTACAATTTAGGAGGATTGGCTTCGGCGCTTTTTTGTGCGTATCATTTAAAATGGTGACGGTTCCAGGAACTACTTCTAAGCAAACTGTCTAATTGTGGTAAAACTGTTAAAATACACAATGAGAGTTCCCAGAAATGATTAAGAACGTGTAATAAACATCTCAAGTACACGTAAATAGATTCTTACTTCATTTACTGTCGAATTCAATCACCGAGGTTTCCAGTGGAAAGCTGTGAAATGACGAAAATACTGGTAATGTTTACAAGTACGGGTACTTCTGGTGGCGTTTTCACGGGACTGTGCTTTCAAATATTAAGAGTTCATGTTTACAGAGCTCAGAATTGGTGTCTAAAGCCTTGGAATGACGAGAATATTGTTTATGTTTACAATTTAGGAGGATTGGCTTTGGCGTGTTTTTTTGTGTGAATCAGTTAAAATGGTGGCGGTTCCAGTAAATACTTCTAAGCAAACTGTCTAATTGTGGTAAAACTGTTAAAATACACAATGAGAGTTACCAGAAATGATTAAGAACGTGTAATAAACACCTCAAGTACACATAAATAGATTCTTACTACATTTACTGTCGAATTTAATCACGGAGGTTTCGAGTGGAAAGCTGTGAAATAACGTAATTCTGGTAATGTTTACCAGTCCGGGTACTTTCGGTGGCGTTTTCACGGGACTGTGCTTTCAATTATTAAGAGTTCATGTTTACAGAGCTCAGATTTGGTGTCTAAAGCCTTGGAATGACGAGAATAGTTTTTGTGTTTACAATTTAGGAGGATTGGCTTTGGCGTTTTTTTTGTGTGAATCAGTTAAAATGGTGGCGGTTCCAGTAAACAGTTCTAAGCAAACTGTCTAATTGTGGTAAAACTATTAACATACACAATGAGAGTTCCCGGAAATGATTAAGAACGTGTAATAAACATCTCAAGTACACGTAAATAGATTCTTACTTCATTTACTGTCGAATTCAATCACCGAGGTTTCCCTTGGAAAGCTGTGAAATGACGAAAATACTGGTAATGTTTACAAGTACGGGTACTTCTGGTGGCGTTTTCACGGGACTGTGCTTTCAAATATTAAGAGTTCATGTTTACAGACCTCAGAATTGGTGTCTAAAGCCTTGGAATGACGAGAATAGTTTTTATGTTTACAATTTAGGAGGATTGGCTTTGGCGTTTTTTTTGTGTGAATCAGTTAAAATGGTGGCGGTTCCAGTAAATACTTCTAAGCAAACTGTCTAATTGTGGTTAAACTCTTAAAATACACAATGATAGTCCCCAGAAATGATTAAGAACGTGTAATGAACACCTCAAGTACACGTAAATAGATTCTTACTACATTTACTGCCGAATTCAATCACGGAGGTTTCCCTTGGAAAGCTGTGAAATGACGAAAATACTGGTTATATTTAAAACTCCGGGTATTTCGGGTGGCGTTTTCACGGGACGGTGCTTTCAAATATTAAGAGTTCATGTTTACAGAGCTCAGAATTGGTGTCTAAAGCCTTGGAATGAGGAGAATATTGTTTATGTTTACAATTTAGGAGGATTGGCTTCGGCGCTTTTTTGTGCCTATCATTTAAAATGGTGACGGTTCCAGGAACTACTTCTAAGCAAACTGTCTAATTGTGGTAAAACTGTTAAAATACACAATGAGAGTTCCCAGAAATGATTAAGAACGTTTAATAAACACCTCAAGGACCTGTAAATAGATTCTTACTACATTTACTGTCGAATTCAATCACGGAGGTTTCGAGTGGAAAGCTGTGAAATGCCGTAATTCTGGTAATGTTTACAAGTCGGGGTACTTTGTGTGGCGTTTTCACGGGACTGTGCTTTCAATTATTAAGAGTTCATGTTTACAGAGCTCAGATTTGGTGTCTAAAGCCTTGGAATGACGAGAATAGTTTTTATGTTTACAATTTAGGAGGATTGGCTTTGTCGTTTCTTTGTGTGAAGCAGTTAAAATGGTGGCAGTTCCAGTAAATACTTCTAAGCAAACTCTCTAATTGTGGTTAAACTCTTAAAATACACAATGATAGTCCCCAGAAATGATTAAGAACGTGTAATGAACACCTCAAGTACACGTAAATAGATTCTTTCTACCTTTACTTTCGAATTCAATCACAGAGGTTTCCAGTGGAAAGCTGTGAAATGACGAAAATACTGGTAATGTTTACAAGTACGGGTACTTCTGGTGGCGTTTTCACGGGACTGTGCTTTCAAATATTAAGAGTTCATGTTTACAGAGCTCAGAATTGGTGTCTAAAGCCTTGGAATGACGAGAATAGTTTTTATGTTTACAATTTAGGAGGATTGGCTTTGTCGTTTCTTTGTGTGAATCAGTTAAAATGGTGGCGGTTCCAGTAAATACTTCTAAGCAAACTGTCTAATTGTGGTAAAACTGTTAAAATACACAATGAGAGTTACCAGAAATGATTAAGAACGTGTAATAAACACCTCAAGTACACGTAAATAGATTGTTACTACATTTACTGTCGAATTTAATCACGGAGGTTTCGAGTGGAAAGCTGTGAAATGACGTAATTCTGGTAATGTTTACCAGTCCTGGTACTTTCGGTGGCGTTTTCACGGGACTGTGCTTTCAATTATTAAGAGTTCATGTTTACAGAGCTCAGATTTGGTGTCTAAAGCCTTGGAATGAGGAGAATATTGTTTATGTTTACAATTTAGGAGGATTGGCTTCGGCGCTTTTTTGTGCGTATCATTTAAAATGGTGACGGTTCCAGGAACTACTTCTAAGCAAACTGTCTAATTGTGGTAAAACTGTTAAAATACACAATGAGAGTTCCCAGAAATGATTAAGAACGTTTAATAAACACCTCAAGGACCTGTAAATAGATTCTTACTACATTTACTGTCGAATTCAATCACGGAGGTTTCGAGTGGAAAGCTGTGAAATGCCGTAATTCTGGTAATGTTTACAAGTCCGGGTACTTTGGGTGGCGTTTTCACGGGACTGTGCTTTCAATTATTAAGAGTTCATGTTTACAGAGCTCAGATTTGGTGTCTAAAGCCTTGGAATGACGAGAATAGTTTTTATGTTTACAATTTAGGAGGATTGGCTTTGGCGTTTTTTTTGTGTGAATCAGTTAAAATGGTGGCGGTTCCAGTAAACAGTTCTAAGCAAACTGTCTAATTGTGGTAAAACTATTAACATACACAATGAGAGTTCCCGGAAATGATTAAGAACGTGTAATAAACATCTCAAGTACACGTAAATAGATTCTTACTTCATTTACTGTCGAATTCAATCACCGAGGTTTCCAGTGGAAAGCTGTGAAATGACGAAAATACTGGTAATGTTTACAAGTACGGGTACTTCTGGTGGCGTTTTCACGGGACTGTGCTTTCAAATATTAAGAGTTCATGTTTACAGAGCTCAGAATTGGTGTCTAAAGCCTTGGAATGACGAGAATATTGTTTATGTTTACAATTTAGGAGGATTGGCTTTGGCGTGTTTTTTTGTGTGAATCAGTTAAAATGGTGGCGGTTCCAGTAAATACTTCTAAGCGAACTGTCTAATTGTGGTAAAACTGTTAAAATACACAATGAGAGTTACCTGAAATGATTAAGAACGTGTAATAAACACCTCAAGTACACATAAATAGATTCTTACTACATTTACTGTCGAATTTAATCACGGAGGTTTCGAGTGGAAAGCTGTGAAATAACGTAATTCTGGTAATGTTTACCAGTCCGGGTACTTTCGGTGGCGTTTTCACGGGACTGTGCTTTCAATTATTAAGAGTTCATGTTTACAGAGCTCAGATTTGGTGTCTAAAGCCTTGGAATGACGAGAATAGTTTTTATGTTTACAATTTAGGAGGATGGGCTTTGGCGTTTTTTTTGTGTGAATCAGTTAAAATGGTGGCGGTTCCAGTAAACAGTTCTAAGCAAACTGTCTAATTGTGGTAAAACTATTAACATACACAATGAGAGTTCCCGGAAATGATTAAGAACGTGTAATAAACATCTCAAGTACACGTAAATAGATTCTTACTTCATTTACTGTCGAATTCAATCACGGAGGTTTCCCTTGGAAAGCTGTGAAATGACGAAAATACTGGTTATATTTAAAACTCCGGGTATTTCGGGTGGCGTTTTCACGGGACGGTGCTTTCAAATATTAAGAGTTCATGTTTACAGAGCTCAGAATTGGTGTCTAAAGCCTTGGAATGAGGAGAATATTGTTTATGTTTACAATTTAGGAGGATTGGCTTCGGCGCTTTTTTGTGCCTATCATTTAAAATGGTGACGGTTCCAGGAACTACTTCTAAGCAAACTGTCTAATTGTGGTAAAACTGTTAAAATACACAATGAGAGTTCCCAGAAATGATTAAGAACGTTTAATAAACACCTCAAGGACCTGTAAATAGATTCTTACTACATTTACTGTCGAATTCAATCACGGAGGTTTCGAGTGGAAAGCTGTGAAATGCCGTAATTCTGGTAATGTTTACAAGTCGGGGTACTTTGTGTGGCGTTTTCACGGGACTGTGCTTTCAATTATTAAGAGTTCATGTTTACAGAGCTCAGATTTGGTGTCTAAAGCCTTGGAATGACGAGAATAGTTTTTATGTTTACAATTTAGGAGGATTGGCTTTGTCGTTTCTTTGTGTGAAGCAGTTAAAATGGTGGCAGTTCCAGTAAATACTTCTAAGCAAACTCTCTAATTGTGGTTAAACTCTTAAAATACACAATGATAGTCCCCAGAAATGATTAAGAACGTGTAATGAACACCTCAAGTACACGTAAATAGATTCTTTCTACCTTTACTTTCGAATTCAATCACGGAGGTTTCCAGTGGAAAGCTGTGAAATGACGAAAATACTGGTAATGTTTACAAGTACGGGTACTTCTGGTGGCGTTTTCACGGGACTGTGCTTTCAAATATTAAGAGTTCATGTTTACAGAGCTCAGAATTGGTGTCTAAAGCCTTGGAATGAGGAGAATATTGTTTATGTTTACAATTTAGGAGGATTGGCTTCGGCGCTTTTTTGTGCGTATCATTTAAAATGGTGACGGTTCCAGGAACTACTTCTAAGCAAACTGTCTAATTGTGGTAAAACTGTTAAAATACACAATGAGAGTTCCCAGAAATGATTAAGAACGTGTAATAAACATCTCAAGTACACGTAAATAGATTCTTACTTCATTTACCGTCGAATTCAATCACCGAGGTTTCCAGTGGAAAGCTGTGAAATGACGAAAATACTGGTAATGTTTACAAGTACGGGTACTTCTGGTGGCGTTTTCACGGGACTGTGCTTTCAAATATTAAGAGTTCATGTTTACAGAGCTCAGAATTGGTGTCTAAAGCCTTGGAATGACGAGAATATTGTTTATGTTTACAATTTAGGAGGATTGGCTTTGGCGTGTTTTTTTGTGTGAATCAGTTAAAATGGTGGCGGTTCCAGTAAATACTTCTAAGCAAACTGTCTAATTGTGGTAAAACTGTTAAAATACACAATGAGAGTTACCAGAAATGATTAAGAACGTGTAATAAACACCTCAAGTACACATAAATAGATTCTTACTACATTTACTGTCGAATTTAATCACGGAGGTTTCGAGTGGAAAGCTGTGAAATAACGTAATTCTGGTAATGTTTACCAGTCCGGGTACTTTCGGTGGCGTTTTCACGGGACTGTGCTTTCAATTATTAAGAGTTCATGTTTACAGAGCTCAGATTTGGTGTCTAAAGCCTTGGAATGACGAGAATAGTTTTTATGTTTACAATTTAGGAGGATGGGCTTTGGCTTTTTTTTTGTGTGAATCAGTTAAAATGGTGGCGGTTCCAGTAAACAGTTCTAAGCAAACTGTCTAATTGTGGTAAAACTATTAACATACACAATGAGAGTTCCCGGAAATGATTAAGAACGTGTAATAAACATCTCAAGTACACGTAAATAGATTCTTACTTCATTTACTGTCGAATTCAATCACCGAGGTTTCCCTTGGAAAGCTGTGAAATGACGAAAATACTGGTAATGTTTACAAGTACGGGTACTTCTGGTGGCGTTTTCACGGGACTGTGCTTTCAAATATTAAGAGTTCATGTTTACAGAGCTCAGAATTGGTGTCTAAAGCCTTGGAATGACGAGAATAGTTTTTATGTTTACAATTTAGGAGGATTGGCTTTGGCGTTTTTTTTGTGTGAATCAGTTAAAATGGTGGCGGTTCCAGTAAATACTTCTAAGCAAACTGTCTAATTGTGGTTAAACTCTTAAAATACACAATGATAGTCCCCAGAAATGATTAAGAACGTGTAATGAACACCTCAAGTACACGTAAATAGATTCTTACTACATTTACTGTCGAATTCAATCACGGAGGTTTCCCTTGGAAAGCTGTGAAATGACGAAAATACTGGTTATATTTAAAACTCCGGGTATTTCGGGTGGCGTTTTCACGGGACGGTGCTTTCAAATATTAAGAGTTCATGTTTACAGAGCTCAGAATTGGTGTCTAAAGCCTTGGAATGAGGAGAATATTGTTTATGTTTACAATTTAGGAGGATTGGCTTCGGCGCTTTTTTGTGCCTATCATTTAAAATGGTGACGGTTCCAGGAACTACTTCTAAGCAAACTGTCTAATTGTGGTAAAACTGTTAAAATACACAATGAGAGTTCCCAGAAATGATTAAGAACGTTTAATAAACACCTCAAGGACCTGTAAATAGATTCTTACTACATTTACTGTCGAATTCAATCACGGAGGTTTCGAGTGGAAAGCTGTGAAATGCCGTAATTCTGGTAATGTTTACAAGTCGGGGTACTTTGTGTGGCGTTTTCACGGGACTGTGCTTTCAATTATTAAGAGTTCATGTTTACAGAGCTCAGATTTGGTGTCTAAAGCCTTGGAATGACGAGAATAGTTTTTATGTTTACAATTTAGGAGGATTGGCTTTGTCGTTTCTTTGTGTGAAGCAGTTAAAATGGTGGCAGTTCCAGTAAATACTTCTAAGCAAACTCTCTAATTGTGGTTAAACTCTTAAAATACACAATGATAGTCCCCAGAAATGATTAAGAACGTGTAATGAACACCTCAAGTACACGTAAATAGATTCTTTCTACCTTTACTTTCGAATTCAATCACGGAGGTTTCCAGTGGAAAGCTGTGAAATGACGAAAATACTGGTAATGTTTACAAGTACGGGTACTTCTGGTGGCGTTTTCACGGGACTGTGCTTTCAAATATTAAGAGTTCATGTTTACAGAGCTCAGAATTGGTGTCTAAAGCCTTGGAATGACGAGAATAGTTTTTATGTTTACAATTTAGGAGGATTGGCTGTGTCGTTTCTTTGTGTGAATCAGTTAAAATGGTGGCGGTTCCAGTAAATACTTCTAAGCAAACTGTCTAATTGTGGTAAAACTGTTAAAATACACAATGAGAGTTACCAGAAATGATTAAGAACGTGTAATAAACACCTCAAGTACACGTAAATAGATTCTTACTACATTTACTGTCGAATTTAATCACGGAGGTTTCGAGTGGAAAGCTGTGAAATGACGTAATTCTGGTAATGTTTACCAGTCCTGGTACTTTCGGTGGCGTTTTCACGGGACTGTGCTTTCAATTATTAAGAGTTCATGTTTACAGAGCTCAGATTTGGTGTCTAAAGCCTTGGAATGAGGAGAATATTGTTTATGTTTACAATTTAGGAGGATTGGCTTCGGCGCTTTTTTGTGCGTATCATTTAAAATGGTGACGGTTCCAGGAACTACTTCTAAGCAAACTGTCTAATTGTGGTAAAACTGTTAAAATACACAATGAGAGTTCCCAGAAATGATTAAGAACGTTTAATAAACACCTCAAGGACCTGTAAATAGATTCTTACTACATTTACTGTCGAATTCAATCACGGAGGTTTCGAGTGGAAAGCTGTGAAATGCCGTAATTCTGGTAATGTTTACAAGTCCGGGTACTTTGGGTGGCGTTTTCACGGGACTGTGCTTTCAATTATTAAGAGTTCATGTTTACAGAGCTCAGATTTGGTGTCTAAAGCCTTGGAATGACGAGAATAGTTTTTATGTTTACAATTTAGGAGGATTGGCTTTGGCGTTTTTTTTGTGTGAATCAGTTAAAATGGTGGCGGTTCCAGTAAACAGTTCTAAGCAAACTGTCTAATTGTGGTAAAACTATTAACATACACAATGAGAGTTCCCGGAAATGATTAAGAACGTGTAATAAACATCTCAAGTACACGTAAATAGATTCTTACTTCATTTACTGTCGAATTCAATCACCGAGGTTTCCAGTGGAAAGCTGTGAAATGACGAAAATACTGGTAATGTTTACAAGTACGGGTACTTCTGGTGGCGTTTTCACGGGACTGTGCTTTCAAATATTAAGAGTTCATGTTTACAGAGCTCAGAATTGGTGTCTAAAGCCTTGGAATGACGAGATATTGTTTATGTTTACAATTTAGGAGGATTGGCTTTGGCGTGTTTTTTTGTGTGAATCAGTTAAAATGGTGGCGGTTCCAGTAAATACTTCTAAGCAAACTGTCTAATTGTGGTAAAACTGTTAAAATACACAATGAGAGTTACCAGAAATGATTAAGAACGTGTAATAAACACCTCAAGTACACATAAATAGATTCTTACTACATTTACTGTCGAATTTAATCACGGAGGTTTCGAGTGGAAAGCTGTGAAATAACGTAATTCTGGTAATGTTTACCAGTCCGGGTACTTTCGGTGGCGTTTTCACGGGACTGTGCTTTCAATTATTAAGAGTTCATGTTTACAGAGCTCAGATTTGGTGTCTAAAGCCTTGGAATGACGAGAATAGTTTTTATGTTTACAATTTAGGAGGATGGGCTTTGGCGATTTTTTGTGTGAATCAGTTAAAATGGTGGCGGTTCCAGTAAACAGTTCTAAGCAAACTGTCTAATTGTGGTAAAACTATTAACATACACAATGAGAGTTCCCGGAAATGATTAAGAACGTGTAATAAACATCTCAAGTACACGTAAATAGATTCTTACTTCATTTACTGTCGAATTCAATCACGGAGGTTTCCCTTGGAAAGCTGTGAAATGACGAAAATACTGGTTATATTTAAAACTCCGGGTATTTCGGGTGGCGTTTTCACGGGACGGTGCTTTCAAATATTAAGAGTTCATGTTTACAGAGCTCAGAATTGGTGTCTAAAGCCTTGGAATGAGGAGAATATTGTTTATGTTTACAATTTAGGAGGATTGGCTTCGGCGCTTTTTTGTGCCTATCATTTAAAATGGTGACGGTTCCAGGAACTACTTCTAAGCAAACTGTCTAATTGTGGTAAAACTGTTAAAATACACAATGAGAGTTCCCAGAAATGATTAAGAACGTTTAATAAACACCTCAAGGACCTGTAAATAGATTCTTACTACATTTACTGTCGAATTCAATCACGGAGGTTTCGAGTGGAAAGCTGTGAAATGCCGTAATTCTGGTAATGTTTACAAGTCGGGGTACTTTGTGTGGCGTTTTCACGGGACTGTGCTTTCAATTATTAAGAGTTCATGTTTACAGAGCTCAGATTTGGTGTCTAAAGCCTTGGAATGACGAGAATAGTTTTTATGTTTACAATTTAGGAGGATTGGCTTTGTCGTTTCTTTGTGTGAAGCAGTTAAAATGGTGGCAGTTCCAGTAAATACTTCTAAGCAAACTCTCTAATTGTGGTTAAACTCTTAAAATACACAATGATAGTCCCCAGAAATGATTAAGAACGTGTAATGAACACCTCAAGTACACGTAAATAGATTCTTTCTACCTTTACTTTCGAATTCAATCACGGAGGTTTCCAGTGGAAAGCTGTGAAATGACGAAAATACTGGTAATGTTTACAAGTACGGGTACTTCTGGTGGCGTTTTCACGGGACTGTGCTTTCAAATATTAAGAGTTCATGTTTACAGAGCTCAGAATTGGTGTCTAAAGCCTTGGAATGACGAGAATAGTTTTTATGTTTACAATTTAGGAGGATTGGCTTTGTCGTTTCTTTGTGTGAATCAGTTAAAATGGTGGCGGTTCCAGTAAATACTTCTAAGCAAACTGTCTAATTGTGGTAAAACTGTTAAAATACACAATGAGAGTTACCAGAAATGATTAAGAACGTGTAATAAACACCTCAAGTACACGTAAATAGATTCTTACTACATTTACTGTCGAATTTAATCACGGAGGTTTCGAGTGGAAAGCTGTGAAATGACGTAATTCTGGTAATGTTTACCAGTCCTGGTACTTTCGGTGGCGTTTTCACGGGACTGTGCTTTCAATTATTAAGAGTTCATGTTTACAGAGCTCAGATTTGGTGTCTAAAGCCTTGGAATGAGGAGAATATTGTTTATGTTTACAATTTAGGAGGATTGGCTTCGGCGCTTTTTTGTGCGTATCATTTAAAATGGTGACGGTTCCAGGAACTACTTCTAAGCAAACTGTCTAATTGTGGTAAAACTGTTAAAATACACAATGAGAGTTCCCAGAAATGATTAAGAACGTTTAATAAACACCTCAAGGACCTGTAAATAGATTCTTACTACATTTACTGTCGAATTCAATCACGGAGGTTTCGAGTGGAAAGCTGTGAAATGCCGTAATTCTGGTAATGTTTACAAGTCCGGGTACTTTGGGTGGCGTTTTCACGGGACTGTGCTTTCAATTATTAAGAGTTCATGTTTACAGAGCTCAGATTTGGTGTCTAAAGCCTTGGAATGACGAGAATAGTTTTTATGTTTACAATTTAGGAGGATTGGCTTTGGCGTTTTTTTTGTGTGAATCAGTTAAAATGGTGGCGGTTCCAGTAAACAGTTCTAAGCAAACTGTCTAATTGTGGTAAAACTATTAACATACACAATGAGAGTTCCCGGAAATGATTAAGAACGTGTAATAAACATCTCAAGTACACGTAAATAGATTCTTACTTCATTTACTGTCGAATTCAATCACCGAGGTTTCCAGTGGAAAGCTGTGAAATGACGAAAATACTGGTAATGTTTACAAGTACGGGTACTTCTGGTGGCGTTTTCACGGGACTGTGCTTTCAAATATTAAGAGTTCATGTTTACAGAGCTCAGAATTGGTGTCTAAAGCCTTGGAATGACGAGATATTGTTTATGTTTACAATTTAGGAGGATTGGCTTTGGCGTGTTTTTTTGTGTGAATCAGTTAAAATGGTGGCGGTTCCAGTAAATACTTCTAAGCAAACTGTCTAATTGTGGTAAAACTGTTAAAATACACAATGAGAGTTACCTGAAATGATTAAGAACGTGTAATAAACACCTCAAGTACACATAAATAGATTCTTACTACATTTACTGTCGAATTTAATCACGGAGGTTTCGAGTGGAAAGCTGTGAAATAACGTAATTCTGGTAATGTTTACCAGTCCGGGTACTTTCGGTGGCGTTTTCACGGGACTGTGCTTTCAATTATTAAGAGTTCATGTTTACAGAGCTCAGATTTGGTGTCTAAAGCCTTGGAATGACGAGAATAGTTTTTATGTTTACAATTTAGGAGGATGGGCTTTGGCGTTTTTTTTGTGTGAATCAGTTAAAATGGTGGCGGTTCCAGTAAACAGTTCTAAGCAAACTGTCTAATTGTGGTAAAACTATTAACATACACAATGAGAGTTCCCGGAAATGATTAAGAACGTGTAATAAACATCTCAAGTACACGTAAATAGATTCTTACTTCATTTACTGTCGAATTCAATCACGGAGGTTTCCCTTGGAAAGCTGTGAAATGACGAAAATACTGGTTATATTTAAAACTCCGGGTATTTCGGGTGGCGTTTTCACGGGACGGTGCTTTCAAATATTAAGAGTTCATGTTTACAGAGCTCAGAATTGGTGTCTAAAGCCTTGGAATGAGGAGAATATTGTTTATGTTTACAATTTAGGAGGATTGGCTTCGGCGCTTTTTTGTGCCTATCATTTAAAATGGTGACGGTTCCAGGAACTACTTCTAAGCAAACTGTCTAATTGTGGTAAAACTGTTAAAATACACAATGAGAGTTCCCAGAAATGATTAAGAACGTTTAATAAACACCTCAAGGACCTGTAAATAGATTCTTACTACATTTACTGTCGAATTCAATCACGGAGGTTTCGAGTGGAAAGCTGTGAAATGCCGTAATTCTGGTAATGTTTACAAGTCGGGGTACTTTGTGTGGCGTTTTCACGGGACTGTGCTTTCAATTATTAAGAGTTCATGTTTACAGAGCTCAGATTTGGTGTCTAAAGCCTTGGAATGACGAGAATAGTTTTTATGTTTACAATTTAGGAGGATTGGCTTTGTCGTTTCTTTGTGTGAAGCACTTAAAATGGTGGCAGTTCCAGTAAATACTTCTAAGCAAACTCTCTAATTGTGGTTAAACTCTTAAAATACACAATGATAGTCCCCAGAAATGATTAAGAACGTGTAATGAACACCTCAAGTACACGTAAATAGATTCTTTCTACCTTTACTTTCGAATTCAATCACGGAGGTTTCCAGTGGAAAGCTGTGAAATGACGAAAATACTGGTAATGTTTACAAGTACGGGTACTTCTGGTGGCGTTTTCACGGGACTGTGCTTTCAAATATTAAGAGTTCATGTTTACAGAGCTCAGAATTGGTGTCTAAAGCCTTGGAATGACGAGAATATTGTTTATGTTTACAATTTAGGAGGATTGGCTTTGGCGTGTTTTTTTGTGTGAATCAGTTAAAATGGTGGCGGTTCCAGTAAATACTTCTAAGCAAACTGTCTAATTGTGGTAAAACTGTTAAAATACACAATGAGAGTTACCTGAAATGATTAAGAACGTGTAATAAACACCTCAAGTACACATAAATAGATTCTTACTACATTTACTGTCGAATTTAATCACGGAGGTTTCGAGTGGAAAGCTGTGAAATAACGTAATTCTGGTAATGTTTACCAGTCCGGGTACTTTCGGTGGCGTTTTCACGGGACTGTGCTTTCAATTATTAAGAGTTCATGTTTACAGAGCTCAGATTTGGTGTCTAAAGCCTTGGAATGACGAGAATAGTTTATATGTTTACAATTAAGAGGATTGGCTTTGGCGTTTTTTTTTGTGTGAATCAGTTAAAATGGTGGCGGTTACAGTAAATACTTCTAAGCAAACTGTCTAATTGTGGTTAAAATCTTAAAATACACAATGATAGTCCCCAGAAATGATTAAGAACGTGTACTGAACACCTCAAGTACACGTAAATAGATTCTTACTACATTTACTGTCGAATTCAATCACGGAGGTTTCCCTTGGAAAGCTGTGAAATGACGAAAATACTGGTTATATTTACAACTCCGGGTATTTCGGGTGGCGTTTTCACGGGACTTTGCTTTCAAATATTAAGAGTTCATGTTTACAGAGCTCAGAATTGGTGTCTAAAGCCTTGGAATGAGGAGAATATTGTTTATGTTTACAATTTAGGAGGATTGGCTTCGGCGCTTTTTTGTGCCTATCATTTAAAATGGTGAAGGTTCCAGGAACTACTTCTAAGCAAACTGTCTAATTGTGGTAAAACTGTTAAAATACACAATGAGAGTTCCCAGAAATGATTAAGAACGTTTAATAAACACCTCAAGGACCTGTAAATAGATTCTTACTACATTTACTGTCGAATTCAATCACGGAGGTTTCGAGTGGAAAGCTGTGAAATGCCGTAATTCTGGTAATGTTTACAAGTCGGGGCACTTTGTGTGGCGTTTTCACGGGACTGTGCTTTCAATTATTAAGAGTTCATGTTTACAGAGCTCAGATTTGGTGTCTAAAGCCTTGGAATGACGAGAATAGTTTTTATGTTTACAATTTAGGAGGATTGGCTTTGGCGTGTTTTTTGTGTGAATCAGTTAAAATGGTGGCGGTTCCAGTAAATACTTCTAAGCAAACTGTCTAATTGTGGTAAAACTGTTAAAATACACAATGAGAGTTACCAGAAATGATTAAGAACGTGTAATAAACACCTCAAGTACACGTAAATAGATTCTTACTACATTTACTGTCGAATTCAATCACGGAGGTTTCCCTTGGAAAGCTGTGAAATGACGAAAATAATGGTTATATTTAAAACTCCGGGTATTTCGGGTGGCGTTTTCACGGGACTTTGCTTTCAAATATTAAGAGTTCATGTTTACAGAGCTCAGAAATGGTGTCTAAAGCCTTGGAATGACGAGAATAGTTTTTATGTTTACAATTTAGGAGGATTGGCTTTGGCGTTTCTTTGTGTGAATCAGTTAAAATGGTGGCGGTTCCAGTAAATACTTCTAAGCAAACTGTCTAATTGTGGTAAAACTGTTAAAATACACAATGAGAGTTCCCAGAAATGATTAAGAACGTTTAATAAACACCTCAAGGACCTGTAAATAGATTCTTACTACATTTACTGTCGAATTCAATCACGGAGGTTTCGAGTGGAAAGCTGTGAAATGCCGTAATTCTGGTTATGTTTACAAGTCCGGGTACTTTGGGTGGCGTTTTCACGGGACTGTGCTTTCAATTATTAAGAGTTCATGTTTACAGAGCTCAGATTTGGTGTCTAAAGCCTTGGAATGACGAGAATAGTTTTTATGTTTACAATTTAGGAGGATTGGCTTTGGCGTTTTTTTTGTGTGAATCAGTTAAAATGGTGGCGGTTCCAGTAAACAGTTCTAAGCAAACTGTCTAATTGTGGTAAAACTATTAACATACACAATGAGAGTTCCCGGAAATGATTAAGAACGTGTAATAAACATCTCAAGTACACGTAAATAGATTCTTACTTCATTTACTGTCGAATTCAATCACCGAGGTTTCCAGTGGAAAGCTGTGAAATGACGAAAATACTGGTAATGTTTACAAGTACGGGTACTTCTGGTGGCGTTTTCACGGGACTGTGCTTTCAAATATTAAGAGTTCATGTTTACAGAGCTCAGAATTGGTGTCTAAAGCCTTGGAATGACGAGAATAGTTTTTATGTTTACAATTTAGGAGGATTGGCTTTGGCGTTTTTTTTGTGTGAATCAGTTAAAATGGTGGCGGTTCCAGTAAATACTTCTAAGCAAACTGTCTAATTGTGGTTAAACTCTTAAAATACACAATGATAGTCCCCAGAAATGATTAAGAACGTGTAATGAACACCTCAAGTACACGTAAATAGATTCTTACTACATTTACTGTCGAATTCAATCACGGAGGTTTCCCTTGGAAAGCTGTGAAATGACGAAAATACTGGTTATATTTAAAACTCCGGGTATTTCGGGTGGCGTTTTCACGGGACGGTGCTTTCAAATATTAAGAGTTCATGTTTACAGAACTCAGAATTGGTGTCTAAAGCCTTGGAATGAGGAGAATATTGTTTATGTTTACAATTTAGGAGGATTGGCTTCGGCGCTTTTTTGTGCCTATCATTTAAAATGGTGACGGTTCCAGGAACTACTTCTAAGCAAACTGTCTAATTGTGGTAAAACTGTTAAAATACACAATGAGAGTTCCCAGAAATGATTAAGAACGTTTAATAAACAACTCAAGGACCTGTAAATAGATTCTTACTACATTTACTGTCGAATTCAATCACGGAGGTTTCGAGTGGAAAGCTGTGAAATGCCGTAATTCTGGTAATGTTTACAAGTCGGGGTACTTTGTGTGGCGTTTTCACGGGACTGTGCTTTCAATTATTAAGAGTTCATGTTTACAGAGCTCAGATTTGGTGTCTAAAGCCTTGGAATGACGAGAATAGTTTTTATGTTTACAATTTAGGAGGATTGGCTTTGTCGTTTCTTTGTGTGAAGCAGTTAAAATGGTGGCAGTTCCAGTAAATACTTCTAAGCAAACTGTCTAATTGTGGTTAAACTCTTAAAATACACAATGATAGTCCCCAGAAATGATTAAGAACGTGTAATGAACACCTCAAGTACACGTAAATAGATTCTTTCTACCTTTACTTTCGAATTCAATCACGGAGGTTTCCAGTGGAAAGCTGTGAAATGACGAAAATACTGGTAATGTTTACAAGTACGGGTACTTCTGGTGGCGTTTTCACGGGACTGTGCTTTCAAATATTAAGAGTTCATGTTTACAGAGCTCAGAATTGGTGTCTAAAGCCTTGGAATGACGAGAATAGTTTTTATGTTTACAATTTAGGAGGATTGGCTTTGTCGTTTCTTTGTGTGAATCAGTTAAAATGGTGGCGGTTCCAGTAAATACTTCTAAGCAAACTGTCTAATTGTGGTAAAACTGTTAAAATACACAATGAGAGTTACCAGAAATGATTAAGAACGTGTAATAAACACCTCAAGTACACGTAAATAGATTCTTACTACATTTACTGTCGAATTCAATCACGGAAGTTTCGAGTGGAAAGCTGTGAAATGACGTAATTCTGGTAATGTTTACAAGTCCGGGTATTTTGGGTGGCGCTTTCACGGGACTGTGCTTTCAATTATTAAGAGTTCATGTTTACTGAGCTCAGATTTGGTGTCTACAGCCTTGGATTGACGAGAATAGTTTTTATGTTTACAATTTAGGAGGATTGGCTTTGGCGTGTTTTTTGTGTGAATCAGTTAAAATGGTGGCGGTTCCAGTAAATACTTCTAAGCAAACTGTCTAATTGTGGTTAAACTCTTAAAATACACAATGATAGTCCCCAGAAATGATTAAGAACGTGTAATGAACACCTCAAGTACACGTAAATAGATTCTTACTACATTTACTGTCGAATTCAATCACGGAGGTTTCCCTTGGAAAGCTGTGAAATGACGAAAATACTGGTTATATTTAAAACTCCGGGTATTTCGGGTGGCGTTTTCACGGGACGGTGCTTTCAAATATTAAGAGTTCATGTTTACAGAGCTCAGAATTGGTGTCTAAAGCCTTGGAATGAGGAGAATATTGTTTATGTTTACAATTTAGGAGGATTGGCTTCGGCGCTTTTTTGTGCCTATCATTTAAAATGGTGACGGTTCCAGGAACTACTTCTAAGCAAACTGTCTAATTGTGGTAAAACTGTTAAAATACACAATGAGAGTTACCAGAAATGATTAAGAACGTGTAATAAACACCTCAAGGACCTGTAAATAGATTCTTACTACATTTACTGTCTAATTCAATCACGGAGGTTTCCCTTGGAAAGCTGTGAAATGCGAAAATAATGGTTATATTTACAATTCCGGGTACTTCGGGTGGCGTTTTCACGGGACTTTGCTTTCAAATATTAAGAGTTCATGTTTACAGAGCTCAGAATTGGTGTCTAAAGCCTTGGAATGACGAGAATAGTTTTTATGTTTACAATTTAGGAGGATTGGCTTTGGCGTTTCTTTTTGTGAATCAGTTAAAATGGTGGCGGTTCCAGTAAATACTTCTAAGCAAACTGTCTAATTGTGGTAAAACTGTTAAAATACACAATGAGAGTTACCAGAAATGATTAAGAACGTGTAATAAACACCTCAAGTACACGTAAATAGATTCTTACTACATTTACTGTCGAATTCAATCACGGAGGTTTCCCTTGGAAAGCTGTGAAATGACGAAAATACTGGTTATATTTACAACTCCGGGTACTTCTGGAGGCGTTTTCACGGGACGGTGCTTTCAAATATTAAGAGTTCATGTTTACAGAGCTCAGAATTGGTGTCTAAAGCCTTGGAATGAGGAGAATATTGTTTATGTTTACAATTTAGGAGGATTGGCTTCGGCGCTTTTTTGTGCGTATCATTTAAAATGGTGACGGTTCCAGGAACTACTTCTAAGCAAACTGTCTAATTGTGGTAAAACTGTTAAAATACACAATGAGAGTTCCCAGAAATGATTAAGAACGTTTAATAAACACCTCAAGGACCTGTAAATAGATTCTTACTACATTTACTGTCGAATTCAATCACGGAGGTTTCGAGTGGAAAGCTGTGAAATGCCGTAATTCTGGTAATGTTTACAAGTCCGGGTACTTTGGGTGGCGTTTTCACGGGACTGTGCTTTCAATTATTAAGAGTTCATGTTTACAGAGCTCAGATTTGGTGTCTAAAGCCTTGGAATGACGAGAATAGTTTTTATGTTTACAATTTAGGAGGATTGGCTTTGGCGTTTTTTTTGTGTGAATCAGTTAAAATGGTGGCGGTTCCAGTAAGCAGTTCTAAGCAAACTGTCTAATTGTGGTAAAACTATTAACATACAAAATGAGAGTTCCCGGAAATGATTAAGAACGTGTAATAAACATCTCAAGTACACGTAAATAGATTCTTACTTCATTTACTGTCGAATTCAATCACCGAGGTTTCCAGTGGAAAGCTGTGAAATGACGAAAATACTGGTAATGTTTACAAGTACGGGTACTTCTGGTGGCGTTTTCACGGGACTGTGCTTTCAAATATTAAGAGTTCATGTTTACAGAGCTCAGAATTGGTGTCTAAAGCCTTGGAATGACGAGAATATTGTTTATGTTTACAATTTAGGAGGATTGGCTTTGGCGTGTTTTTTTGTGTGAATCAGTTAAAATGGTGGCGGTTCCAGTAAATACTTCTAAGCAAACTGTCTAATTGTGGTAAAACTGTTAAAATACACAATGAGAGTTACCAGAAATGATTAAGAACGTGTAATAAACACCTCAAGTACACATAAATAGATTCTTACTACATTTACTGTCGAATTTAATCACGGAAGTTTCGAGTGGAAAACTGTGAAATAACGTAATTCTGGTAATGTTTACCAGTCCGGGTACTTTCGGTGGCGTTTTCACGGGACTGTGCTTTCAATTATTAAGAGTTCATGTTTACAGAGCTCAGATTTGGTGTCTAAAGCCTTGGAATGACGAGAATAGTTTTTATGTTTACAATTTAGGAGGATGGGCTTTGGCGTTTTTTTTGTGTGAATCAGTTAAAATGGTGGCGGTTCCAGTAAACAGTTCTAAGCAAACTGTCTAATTGTGGTAAAACTATTAACATACACAATGAGAGTTCCCGGAAATGATTAAGAACGTGTAATAAACATCTCAAGTACACGTAAATAGATTCTTACTTCATTTACTGTCGAATTCAATCACCGAGGTTTCCCTTGGAAAGCTGTGAAATGACGAAAATACTGGTAATGTTTACAAGTACGGGTACTTCTGGTGGCGTTTTCACGGGACTGTGCTTTCAAATATTAAGAGTTCATGTTTACAGAGCTCAGAATTGGTGTCTAAAGCCTTGGAATGACGAGAATAGTTTTTATGTTTACAATTTAGGAGGATTGGCTTTGGCGTTTTTTTTGTGTGAATCAGTTAAAATGGTGGCGGTTCCAGTAAATACTTCTAAGCAAACTGTCTAATTGTGGTTAAACTCTTAAAATACACAATGATAGTCCCCAGAAATGATTAAGAACGTGTAATGAACACCTCAAGTACACGTAAATAGATTCTTACTACATTTACTGTCGAATTCAATCACGGAGGTTTCCCTTGGAAAGCTGTGAAATGACGAAAATACTGGTTATATTTAAAACTCCGGGTATTTCGGGTGGCGTTTTCACGGGACGGTGCTTTCAAATATTAAGAGTTCATGTTTACAGAGCTCAGAATTGGTGTCTAAAGCCTTGGAATGAGGAGAATATTGTTTATGTTTACAATTTAGGAGGATTGGCTTCGGCGCTTTTTTGTGCCTATCATTTAAAATGGTGACGGTTCCAGGAACTACTTCTAAGCAAACTGTCTAATTGTGGTAAAACTGTTAAAATACACAATGAGAGTTCCCAGAAATGATTAAGAACGTTTAATAAACACCTCAAGGACCTGTAAATAGATTCTTACTACATTTACTGTCGAATTCAATCACGGAGGTTTCGAGTGGAAAGCTGTGAAATGCCGTAATTCTGGTAATGTTTACAAGTCGGGGTACTTTGTGTGGCGTTTTCACGGGACTGTGCTTTCAATTATTAAGAGTTCATGTTTACAGAGCTCAGATTTGGTGTCTAAAGCCTTGGAATGAGGAGAATATTGTTTATGTTTACAATTTAGGAGGATTGGCTTTGGCGTGTTTTTTGTGTGAATCAGTTAAAATGGTGGCGGTTCCAGTAAATACTTCTAAGCAAACTGTCTAATTGTGGTAAAACTGTTAAAATACACAATGAGAGTTACCAGAAATGATTAAGAACGTGTAATAAACACCTCAAGTACACGTAAATAGATTCTTACTACATTTACTGTCTAATTCAATCACGGAGGTTTCCCTTGGAAAGCTGTGAAATGCGAAAATAATGGTTATATTTACAACTCCGGGTACTTCGGGTGGCGTTTTCACGGGACTTTGCTTTCAAATATTAAGAGTTCATGTTTACAGAGCTCAAAATTGGTGTCTAAAGCCTTGGAATGACGAGAATAGTTTTTATGTTTACAATTTAGGAGGATTGGCTTTGGCGTTTCTTTTTGTGAATCAGTTAAAATGGTGGCGGTTCCAGTAAATACTTCTAAGCAAACTGTCTAATTGTGGTTAAACTCTTAAAATACACAATGATAGTCCCCAGAAATGATTAAGAACGTGTAATGAACACCTCAAGTACACGTAAATAGATTCTTTCTACCTTTACTTTCGAATTCAATCACGGAGGTTTCCAGTGGAAAGCTGTGAAATGACGAAAATACTGGTAATGTTTACAAGTACGGGTACTTCTGGTGGCGTTTTCACGGGACTGTGCTTTCAAATATTAAGAGTTCATGTTTACAGAGCTCAGAATTGGTGTCTAAAGCCTTGGAATGACGAGAATAGTTTTTATGTTTACAATTTAGGAGGATTGGCTTTGTCGTTTCTTTGTGTGAAGCAGTTAAAATGGTGGCAGTTCCAGTAAATACTTCTAAGCAAACTGTCTAATTGTGGTTAAACTCTTAAAATACACAATGATAGTCCCTAGGAATGATTAAGAACGTGTAATAAACACCTCAAGTACACGTAAATAGATTCTTACTACAGTTACTGTCGAATTCAATCACGGAAGTTTCGAGTGGAAAGCTGTGAAATGCGAAAATAATGGTTATATTTACAACTCCGGGTACTTCGGGTGGCGTTTTCACGGGACTTTGCTTTCAAATATTAAGAGTTCATGTTTACAGAGCTCAGAATTGGTGTCTAAAGCCTTGGAATGACGAGAATAGTTTTTATGTTTACAATTTAGGAGGATTGGCTTTGGCGTTTCTTTGTGTGAAGCAGTTAAAATGGTGGCAGTTCCAGTAAATACTTCTAAGCAAACTGTCTAATTGTGGTTAAACTCTTAAAATACACAATGATAGTCCCCAGGAATGATTAAGAACGTGTAATGAATACCTCAAGTACACGTAAATAGATTCTTTCTACCTTTACTTTCGAATTCAATCACGGAGGTTTCCAGTGGAAAGCTGTGAAATAACGAAAATACTGGTAATGTTTACAAGTACAGGTACTTCTGGTGGCGTTTTCACGGGACTGTGCTTTCAAATATTAAGAGTTCATGTTTACAGAGCTCAGAGTTGGTGTCTAAAGCCTTGGAATGACGAGAATAGTTTTTATGTTTAAAATTTAGGAGGATTGGCTTTGGCGTTTTTTTTGTGTGAATCAGTTAAAATGGTGGCGGTTCCAGTAAATACTTCTAAGCAAACTGTCTAATTGTGGTTAAACTCTTAAAATACACAATGATAGTCCCCAGAAATGATTAAGAACGTGTAATGAACACCTCAAGTACACGTAAATAGATTCTTACTACATTTACTGTCGAATTCAATCACGGAGGTTTCCCTTGGAAAGCTGTGAAATGACGAAAATACTGGTTATATTTAAAACTCCGGGTATTTCGGGTGGCGTTTTCACGGGACGGTGCTTTCAAATATTAAGAGTTCATGTTTACAGAGCTCAGAATTGGTGTCTAAAGCCTTGGAATGAGGAGAATATTGTTTATGTTTACAATTTAGGAGGATTGGCTTCGGCGCTTTTTTGTGCCTATCATTTAAAATGGTGACGGTTCCAGGAACTACTTCTAAGCAAACTGTCTAATTGTGGTAAAACTGTTAAAATACACAATGAGAGTTCCCAGAAATGATTAAGAACGTTTAATAAACACCTCAAGGACCTGTAAATAGATTCTTACTACATTTACTGTCGAATTCAATCACGGAGGTTTCGAGTGGAAAGCTGTGAAATGCCGTAATTCTGGTAATGTTTACAAGTCGGGGTACTTTGTGTGGCGTTTTCACGGGACTGTGCTTTCAATTATTAAGAGTTCATGTTTACAGAGCTCAGATTTGGTGTCTAAAGCCTTGGAATGACGAGAATAGTTTTTATGTTTACAATTTAGGAGGATTGGCTTTGTCGTTTCTTTGTGTGAAGCAGTTAAAATGGTGGCAGTTCCAGTAAATACTTCTAAGCAAACTGTCTAATTGTGGTTAAACTCTTAAAATACACAATGATAGTCCCCAGAAATGATTAAGAACGTGTAATGAACACCTCAAGTACACGTAAATAGATTCTTTCTACCTTTACTTTCGAATTCAATCACGGAGGTTTCCAGTGGAAAGCTGTGAAATGACGAAAATACTGGTAATGTTTACAACTACGGGTACTTCTGGTGGCGTTTTCACGGGACTGTGCTTTCAAATATTAAGAGTTCATGTTTACAGAGCTCAGAATTGGTGTCTAAAGCCTTGGAATGACGAGAATAGTTTTTATGTTTACAATTTAGGAGGATTGGCTTTGTCGTTTCTTTGTGTGAATCAGTTAAAATGGTGGCGGTTCCAGTAAATACTACTAAGCAAACTGTCTAATTGTGGTAAAACTGTTAAAATACACAATGAGAGTTACCAGAAATGATTAAGAACGTGTAATAAACACCTCAAGTACACGTAAATAGATTCTTACTACATTTACTGTCGAATTCAATCACGGAAGTTTCGAGTGGAAAGCTGTGAAATGACGTAATTCTGGTAATGTTTACAAGTCCGGGTATTTTGGGTGGCGCTTTCACGGGACTGTGCTTTCAATTATTAAGAGTTCATGTTTACTGAGCTCAGATTTGGTGTCTAAAGCCTTGGAATGATGAGAATAGTTTTTATGTTTACAATTTAGGAGGATTGGCTTTGGCGTGTTTTTTGTGTGAATCAGTTAAAATGGTGGCGGTTCCAGTAAATACTTCTAAGCAAACTGTCTAATTGTGGTAAAACTGTTAAAATACACAATGAGAGTTACCAGAAATGATTAAGAACGTGTAATAAACACCTCAAGTACACGTAAATAGATTCTTACTACATTTACTGTCTAATTCAATCACGGAGGTTTCCCTTGGAAAGCTGTGAAATGCGAAAATAATGGTTATATTTACAACTCCGGGTACTTCGGGTGGCGTTTTCACGGGACTTTGCTTTCAAATATTAAGAGTTCATGTTTACAGAGCTCAGAATTGGTGTCTAAAGCCTTGGAATGACGAGAATAGTTTTTATGTTTACAATTTAGGAGGATTGGCTTTGGCGTTTCTTTTTGTGAATCAGTTAAAATGGTGGCGGTTCCAGTAAATACTTCTAAGCAAACTGTCTAATTGTGGTAAAACTGTTAAAATACACAATGAGAGTTACCAGAAATGATTAAGAACGTGTAATAAACACCTCAAGTACACGTAAATAGATTCTTACTACATTTACTGTCGAATTCAATCACGGAGGTTTCCCTTGGAAAGCTGTGAAATGACGAAAATACTGGTTATATTTACAACTCCGGGTACTTCTGGAGGCGTTTTCACGGGACGGTGCTTTCAAATATTAAGAGTTCATGTTTACAGAGCTCAGAATTGGTGTCTAAAGCCTTGGAATGAGGAGAATATTGTTTATGTTTACAATTTAGGAGGATTGGCTTCGGCGCTTTTTTGTGCGTATCATTTAAAATGGTGACGGTTCCAGGAACTACTTCTAAGCAAACTGTCTAATTGTGGTAAAACTGTTAAAATACACAATGAGAGTTCCCAGAAATGATTAAGAACGTTTAATAAACACCTCAAGGACCTGTAAATAGATTCTTACTACATTTACTGTCGAATTCAATCACGGAGGTTTCGAGTGGAAAGCTGTGAAATGCCGTAATTCTGGTAATGTTTACAAGTCCGGGTACTTTGGGTGGCGTTTTCACGGGACTGTGCTTTCAATTATTAAGAGTTCATGTTTACAGAGCTCAGATTTGGTGTCTAAAGCCTTGGAATGACGAGAATAGTTTTTATGTTTACAATTTAGGAGGATTGGCTTTGGCGTTTTTTTTGTGTGAATCAGTTAAAATGGTGGCGGTTCCAGTAAGCAGTTCTAAGCAAACTGTCTAATTGTGGTAAAACTATTAACATACACAATGAGAGTTCCCGGAAATGATTAAGAACGTGTAATAAACATCTCAAGTACACGTAAATAGATTCTTACTTCATTTACTGTCGAATTCAATCACCGAGGTTTCCAGTGGAAAGCTGTGAAATGACGAAAATACTGGTAATGTTTACAAGTACGGGTACTTCTGGTGGCGTTTTCACGGGACTGTGCTTTCAAATATTAAGAGTTCATGTTTACAGAGCTCAGAATTGGTGTCTAAAGCCTTGGAATGACGAGAATATTGTTTATGTTTACAATTTAGGAGGATTGGCTTTGGCGTGTTTTTTTGTGTGAATCAGTTAAAATGGTGGCGGTTCCAGTAAATACTTCTAAGCAAACTGTCTAATTGTGGTAAAACTGTTAAAATACACAATGAGAGTTACCAGAAATGATTAAGAACGTGTAATAAACACCTCAAGTACACATAAATAGATTCTTACTACATTTACTGTCGAATTTAATCACGGAGGTTTCGAGTGGAAAGCTGTGAAATAACGTAATTCTGGTAATGTTTACCAGTCCGGGTACTTTCGGTGGCGTTTTCACGGGACTGTGCTTTCAATTATTAAGAGTTCATGTTTACAGAGCTCAGATTTGGTGTCTAAAGCCTTGGAATGACGAGAATAGTTTTTATGTTT
The DNA here is from genome assembly GCF_963259705.1 of Myotis daubentonii. Lineage (NCBI taxonomy): Eukaryota > Metazoa > Chordata > Mammalia > Chiroptera > Vespertilionidae > Myotis > Myotis daubentonii. The sequence continues at coordinate 219,047 of NW_026775484.1, read as the reverse complement.
ACAATTTAGGAGGATGGGCTTTGGCGTTTTTTTTGTGTGAATCAGTTAAAATGGTGGTGGTTCCAGTAAACAGTTCTAAGCAAACTGTCTAATTGTGGTAAAACTATTAACATACACAATGAGAGTTCCCGGAAATGATTAAGAACGTGTAATAAACATCTCAAGTACACGTAAATAGATTCTTACTTCATTTACTGTCGAATTCAATCACCGAGGTTTCCCTTGGAAAGCTGTGAAATGACGAAAATACTGGTAATGTTTACAAGTACGGGTACTTCTGGTGGCGTTTTCACGGGACTGTGCTTTCAAATATTAAGAGTTCATGTTTACAGAGCTCAGAATTGGTGTCTAAAGCCTTGGAATGACGAGAATAGTTTTTATGTTTACAATTTAGGAGGATTGGCTTTGGCGTTTTTTTTGTGTGAATCAGTTAAAATGGTGGCGGTTCCAGTAAATACTTCTAAGCAAACTGTCTAATTGTGGTTAAACTCTTAAAATACACAATGATAGTCCCCAGAAATGATTAAGAACGTGTAATGAACACCTCAAGTACACGTAAATAGATTCTTACTACATTTACTGTCGAATTCAATCACGGAGGTTTCCCTTGGAAAGCTGTGAAATGACGAAAATACTGGTTATATTTAAAACTCCGGGTATTTCGGGTGGCGTTTTCACGGGACGGTGCTTTCAAATATTAAGAGTTCATGTTTACAGAGCTCAGAATTGGTGTCTAAAGCCTTGGAATGAGGAGAATATTGTTTATGTTTACAATTTAGGAGGATTGGCTTCGGCGCTTTTTTGTGCCTATCATTTAAAATGGTGACGGTTCCAGGAACTACTTCTAAGCAAACTCTCTAATTGTGGTAAAACTGTTAAAATACACAATGAGAGTTCCCAGAAATGATTAAGAACGTTTAATAAACACCTCAAGGACCTGTAAATAGATTCTTACTACATTTACTGTCGAATTCAATCACGGAGGTTTCGAGTGGAAAGCTGTGAAATGCCGTAATTCTGGTAATGTTTACAAGTCGGGGTACTTTGTGTGGCGTTTTCACGGGACTGTGCTTTCAATTATTAAGAGTTCATGTTTACAGAGCTCAGATTTGGTGTCTAAAGCCTTGGAATGACGAGAATAGTTTTTATGTTTACAATTTAGGAGGATTGGCTTTGTCGTTTCTTTGTGTGAAGCAGTTAAAATGGTGGCAGTTCCAGTAAATACTTCTAAGCAAACTCTCTAATTGTGGTTAAACTCTTAAAATACACAATGATAGTCCCCAGAAATGATTAAGAACGTGTAATGAACACCTCAAGTACACGTAAATAGATTCTTTCTACCTTTACTTTCGAATTCAATCACGGAGGTTTCCAGTGGAAAGCTGTGAAATGACGAAAATACTGGTAATGTTTACAAGTACGGGTACTTCTGGTGGCGTTTTCACGGGACTGTGCTTTCAAATATTAAGAGTTCATGTTTACAGAGCTCAGAATTGGTGTCTAAAGCCTTGGAATGACGAGAATAGTTTTTATGTTTACAATTTAGGAGGATTGGCTTTGGCGTTTCTTTTTGTGAATCAGTTAAAATGGTGGCGGTTCCAGTAAATACTTCTAAGCAAACTGTCTAATTGTGGTAAAACTGTTAAAATACACAATGAGAGTTACCAGAAATGATTAAGAACGTGTAATAAACACCTCAAGTACACGTAAATAGATTCTTACTACATTTACTGTCGAATTCAATCACGGAGGTTTCCCTTGGAAAGCTGTGAAATGACGAAAATACTGGTTATATTTACAACTCCGGGTACTTCTGGAGGCGTTTTCACGGGACGGTGCTTTCAAATATTAAGAGTTCATGTTTACAGAGCTCAGAATTGGTGTCTAAAGCCTTGGAATGAGGAGAATATTGTTTATGTTTAAAATTTAGGAGGATTGGCTTCGGCGCTTTTTTGTGCGTACCATTTAAAATGGTGACGGTTCCAGGAACTACTTCTAAGCAAACTGTCTAATTGTGGTAAAACTATTAACATACACAATGAGAGTTCCCGGAAATGATTAAGAACGTGTAATAAACATCTCAAGTACACGTAAATAGATTCTTACTTCATTTACTGTCGAATTCAATCACCGAGGTTTCCAGTGGAAAGCTGTGAAATGACGAAAATACTGGTAATGTTTACAAGTACGGGTACTTCTGGTGGCGTTTTCACGGGACTGTGCTTTCAAATATTAAGAGTTCATGTTTACAGAGCTCAGAATTGGTGTCTAAAGCCTTGGAATGACGAGAATATTGTTTATGTTTACAATTTAGGAGGATTGGCTTTGGCGTGTTTTTTTGTGTGAATCAGTTAAAATGGTGGCGGTTCCAGTAAATACTTCTAAGCAAACTGTCTAATTGTGGTAAAACTGTTAAAATACACAATGAGAGTTACCAGAAATGATTAAGAACGTGTAATAAACACCTCAAGTACACATAAATAGATTCTTACTACATTTACTGTCGAATTTAATCACGGAGGTTTCGAGTGGAAAGCTGTGAAATAACGTAATTCTGGTAATGTTTACCAGTCCGGGTACTTTCGGTGGCGTTTTCACGGGACTGTGCTTTCAATTATTAAGAGTTCATGTTTACAGAGCTCAGATTTGGTGTCTAAAGCCTTGGAATGACGAGAATAGTTTTTATGTTTACAATTTAGGAGGATGGGCTTTGGCGTTTTTTTTGTGTGAATCAGTTAAAATGGTGGCGGTTCCAGTAAACAGTTCTAAGCAAACTGTCTAATTGTGGTAAAACTATTAACATACACAATGAGAGTTCCCGGAAATGATTAAGAACGTGTAAGAAACATCTCAAGTACACGTAAATAGATTCTTACTTCATTTACTGTCGAATTCAATCACCGAGGTTTCCCTTGGAAAGCTGTGAAATGACGAAAATACTGGTAATGTTTACAAGTACGGGTACTTCTGGTGGCGTTTTCACGGGACTGTGCTTTCAAATATTAAGAGTTCATGTTTACAGAGCTCAGAATTGGTGTCTAAAGCCTTGGAATGACGAGAATAGTTTTTATGTTTACAATTTAGGAGGATTGGCTTTGGCGTTTTTTTTGTGTGAATCAGTTAAAATGGTGGCGGTTCCAGTAAATACTTCTAAGCAAACTGTCTAATTGTGGTTAAACTCTTAAAATACACAATGATAGTCCCCAGAAATGATTAAGAACGTGTAATGAACACCTCAAGTACACGTAAATAGATTCTTACTACATTTACTGTCGAATTCAATCACGGAGGTTTCCCTTGGAAAGCTGTGAAATGACGAAAATACTGGTTATATTTAAAACTCCGGGTATTTCGGGTGGCGTTTTCACGGGACGGTGCTTTCAAATATTAAGAGTTCATGTTTACAGAGCTCAGAATTGGTGTCTAAAGCCTTGGAATGAGGAGAATATTGTTTATGTTTACAATTTAGGAGGATTGGCTTCGGCGCTTTTTTGTGCCTATCATTTAAAATGGTGACGGTTCCAGGAACTACTTCTAAGCAAACTGTCTAATTGTGGTAAAACTGTTAAAATACACAATGAGAGTTCCCAGAAATGATTAAGAACGTTTAATAAACACCTCAAGGACCTGTAAATAGATTCTTACTACATTTACTGTCGAATTCAATCACGGAGGTTTCGAGTGGAAAGCTGTGAAATGCCGTAATTCTGGTAATGTTTACAAGTCGGGGTACTTTGTGTGGCGTTTTCACGGGACTGTGCTTTCAATTATTAAGAGTTCATGTTTACAGAGCTCAGATTTGGTGTCTAAAGCCTTGGAATGACGAGAATAGTTTTTATGTTTACAATTTAGGAGGATTGGCTTTGTCGTTTCTTTGTGTGAAGCAGTTAAAATGGTGGCAGTTCCAGTAAATACTTCTAAGCAAACTGTCTAATTGTGGTTAAACTCTTAAAATACACAATGATAGTCCCCAGAAATGATTAAGAACGTGTAATGAACACCTCAAGTACACGTAAATAGATTCTTTCTACCTTTACTTTCGAATTCAATCACGGAGGTTTCCAGTGGAAAGCTGTGAAATGACGAAAATACTGTTAATTTTTACAAGTACGGGTACTTCTGGTGGCGTTTTCACGGGACTGTGCTTTCAAATATTAAGAGTTCATGTTTACAGAGCTCAGAATTGGTGTCTAAAGCCTTGGAATGACGAGAATAGTTTTTATGTTTACAATTTAGGAGGATTGGCTTTGTCGTTTCTTTGTGTGAATCAGTTAAAATGGTGGCGGTTCCAGTAAATACTTCTAAGCAAACTGTCTAATTGTGGTAAAACTGTTAAAATACACAATGAGAGTTACCAGAAATGATTAAGAACGTGTAATAAACACCTCAAGTACACGTAAATAGATTCTTACTACATTTACTGTCGAATTCAATCACGGAGGTTTCCCTTGGAAAGCTGTGAAATGACGAAAATACTGGTTATATTTACAACTCCGGGTATTTCGGGTGGCGTTTTCACGGGACTTTGCTTTCAAATATTAAGAGTTCATGTTTACAGAGCTCAGAATTGGTGTCTAAAGCCTTGGAATGAGGAGAATATTGTTTATGTTTACAATTTAGGAGGATTGGCTTCGGCGCTTTTTTGTGCCTATCATTTAAAATGGTGAAGGTTCCAGGAACTACTTCTAAGCAAACTGTCTAATTGTGGTAAAACTGTTAAAATACACAATGAGAGTTCCCAGAAATGATTAAGAACGTTTAATAAACACCTCAAGGACCTGTAAATAGATTCTTACTACATTTACTGTCGAATTCAATCACGGAGGTTTCGAGTGGAAAGCTGTGAAATGCCGTAATTCTGGTAATGTTTACAAGTCGGGGCACTTTGTGTGGCGTTTTCACGGGACTGTGCTTTCAATTATTAAGAGTTCATGTTTACAGAGCTCAGATTGGGTGTCTAAAGCCTTGGAATGACGAGAATAGTTTTTATGTTTACAATTTAGGAGGATTGGCTTTGGCGTGTTTTTTGTGTGAATCAGTTAAAATGGTGGCGGTTCCAGTAAATACTTCTAAGCAAACTGTCTAATTGTGGTAAAACTGTTAAAATACACAATGAGAGTTACCAGAAATGATTAAGAACGTGTAATAAACACCTCCAGTACACGTAAATAGATTCTTACTACATTTACTGTCGAATTCAATCACGGAGGTTTCCCTTGGAAAGCTGTGAAATGCGAAAATAATGGTTATATTTACAACTCCGGGTACTTCGGGTGGCGTTTTCACGGGACTTTGCTTTCAAATATTAAGAGTTCATGTTTACAGAGCTCAGAATTGGTGTCTAAAGCCTTGGAATGACGAGAATAGTTTTTATGTTTACAATTTAGGAGGATTGGCTTTGGCGTTTCTTTTTGTGAATCAGTTAAAATGGTGGCGGTTCCAGTAAATACTTCTAAGCAAACTGTCTAATTGTGGTAAAACTGTTAAAATACACAATGAGAGTTACCAGAAATGATTAAGAACGTGTAATAAACACCTCAAGTACACGTAAATAGATTCTTACTACATTTACTGTCGAATTTAATCACGGAGGTTTCGAGTGGAAAGCTGTGAAATGACGTAATTCTGGTAATGTTTACCAGTCCGGGTACTTTCGGTGGCGTTTTCACGGGACTGTGCTTTCAATTATTAAGAGTTCATGTTTACAGAGCTCAGATTTGGTGTCTAAAGCCTTGGAATGAGGAGAATATTGTTTATGTTTACAATTTAGGAGGATTGGCTTCGGCGCTTTTTTGTGCCTATCATTTAAAATGGTGACGGTTCCAGGAACTACTTCTAAGCAAACTGTCTAATTGTGGTAAAACTGTTAAAATACACAATGAGAGTTCCCAGAAATGATTAAGAATGTTTAATAAACACCTCAAGGACCTGTAAATAGATTCTTACTACATTTACTGTCGAATTCAATCACGGAGGTTTCGAGTGGAAAGCTGTGAAATGCCGTAATTCTGGTAATGTTTACAAGTCGGGGTACTTTGTGTGGCGTTTTCACGGGACTGTGCTTTCAATTATTAAGAGTTCATGTTTACAGTGCTCAGATTTGGTGTCTAAAGCCTTGGAATGACGAGAATAGTTTTTATGTTTACAATTTAGGAGGATTGGCTTTGTCGTTTCTTTGTGTGAAGCAGTTAAAATGGTGGCAGTTCCAGTAAATACTTCTAAGCAAAGTCTCTAATTGTGGTTAAACCCTTAAAATACACAATGATAGTCCCCAGAAATGATTAAGAACGTGTAATGAACACCTCAAGTACACGTAAATAGATTCTTTCTACCTTTACTTTCGAATTCAATCACGGAGGTTTCCAGTGGAAAGCTGTGAAATGACGAAAATACTGGTAATGTTTACAAGTACGGGTACTTCTGGTGGCGTTTTCACGGGACTGTGCTTTCAAATATTAAGAGTTCATGTTTACAGAGCTCAGAATTGGTGTCTAAAGCCTTGGAATGAGGAGAATATTGTTTATGTTTACAATTTAGGAGGATTGGCTTCGGCGCTTTTTTGTGCCTATCATTTAAAATGGTGAAGGTTCCAGGAACTACTTCTAAGCAAACTGTCTAATTGTGGTAAAACTGTTAAAATACACAATGAGAGTTCCCAGAAATGATTAAGAACGTTTAATAAACACCTCAAGGACCTGTAAATAGATTCTTACTACATTTACTGTCGAATTCAATCACGGAGGTTTCGAGTGGAAAGCTGTGAAATGCCGTAATTCTGGTAATGTTTACAAGTCGGGGCACTTTGTGTGGCGTTTTCACGGGACTGTGCTTTCAATTATTAAGAGTTCATGTTTACAGAGCTCAGATTTGGTGTCTAAAGCCTTGGAATGACGAGAATAGTTTTTATGTTTACAATTTAGGAGGATTGGCTTTGGCGTGTTTTTTGTGTGAATCAGTTAAAATGGTGGCGGTTCCAGTAAATACTTCTAAGCAAACTGTCTAATTGTGGTAAAACTGTTAAAATACACAATGAGAGTTACCAGAAATGATTAAGAACGTGTAATAAACACCTCAAGTACACGTAAATAGATTCTTACTACATTTACTGTCGAATTCAATCACGGAGGTTTCCCTTGGAAAGCTGTGAAATGCGAAAATAATGGTTATATTTACAACTCCGGGTACTTCGGGTGGCGTTTTCACGGGACTTTGCTTTCAAATATTAAGAGTTCATGTTTACAGAGCTCAGAATTGGTGTCTAAAGCCTTGGAATGACGACAATAGTTTTTATGTTTACAATTTAGGAGGATTGGCTTTGGCGTTTCTTTTTGTGAATCAGTTAAAATGGTGGCGGTTCCAGTAAATACTTCTAAGCAAACTGTCTAATTGTGGTAAAACTGTTAAAATACACAATGAGAGTTACCAGAAATGATTAAGAACGTGTAATAAACACCTCAAGTACACGTAAATAGATTCTTACTACATTTACTGTCGAATTTAATCACGGAGGTTTCGAGTGGAAAGCTGTGAAATGACGTAATTCTGGTAATGTTTACCAGTCCGGGTACTTTCGGTGGCGTTTTCACGGGACTGTGCTTTCAATTATTAAGAGTTCATGTTTACAGAGCTCAGATTTGGTGTCTAAAGCCTTGGAATGAGGAGAATATTGTTTATGTTTACAATTTAGGAGGATTGGCTTCGGCGCTTTTTTGTGCGTATCATTTAAAATGGTGACGGTTCCAGGAACTACTTCTAAGCAAACTGTCTAATTGTGGTAAAACTGTTAAAATACACAATGAGAGTTCCCAGAAATGATTAAGAACGTTTAATAAACACCTCAAGGACCTGTAAATAGATTCTTACTACATTTACTGTCGAATTCAATCACGGAGGTTTCGAGTGGAAAGCTGTGAAATGCCGTAATTCTGGTAATGTTTACAAGTCCGGGTACTTTGGGTGGCGTTTTCACGGGACTGTGCTTTCAATTATTAAGAGTTCATGTTTACAGAGCTCAGATTTGGTGTCTAAAGCCTTGGAATGACGAGAATAGTTTTTATGTTTACAATTTAGGAGGATTGGCTTTGGCGTTTTTTTTGTGTGAATCAGTTAAAATGGTGGCGGTTCCAGTAAACAGTTCTAAGCAAACTGTCTAATTGTGGTAAAACTATTAACATACACAATGAGAGTTCCCGGAAATGATTAAGAACGTGTAATAAACATCTCAAGTACACGTAAATAGATTCTTACTTCATTTACTGTCGAATTCAATCACCGAGGTTTCCAGTGGAAAGCTGTGAAATGACGAAAATACTGGTAATGTTTACAAGTACGGGTACTTCTGGTGGCGTTTTCACGGGACTGCTTTCAAATATTAAGAGTTCATGTTTACAGAGCTCAGAATTGGTGTCTAAAGCCTTGGAATGACGAGAATATTGTTTATGTTTACAATTTAGGAGGATTGGCTTTGGCGTGTTTTTTTGTGTGAATCAGTTAAAATGGTGGCGGTTCCAGTAAATACTTCTAAGCAAACTGTCTAATTGTGGTAAAACTGTTAAAATACACAATGAGAGTTACCAGAAATGATTAAGAACGTGTAATAAACACCTCAAGTACACGTAAATAGATTCTTACTACATTTACTGTCGAATTCAATCACGGAGGTTTCCCTTGGAAAGCTGTGAAATGACGAAAATACTGGTTATATTTACAACTCCGGGTATTTCGGGTGGCGTTTTCACGGGACTTTGCTTTCAAATATTAAGAGTTCATGTTTACAGAGCTCAGAATTGGTGTCTAAAGCCTTGGAATGAGGAGAATATTGTTTATGTTTACAATTTAGGAGGATTGGCTTCGGCGCTTTTTTGTGCCTATCATTTAAAATGGTGAAGGTTCCAGGAACTACTTCTAAGCAAACTGTCTAATTGTGGTAAAACTGTTAAAATACACAATGAGAGTTCCCAGAAATGATTAAGAACGTTTAATAAACACCTCAAGGACCTGTAAATAGATTCTTACTACATTTACTGTCGAATTCAATCACGGAGGTTTCGAGTGGAAAGCTGTGAAATGCCGTAATTCTGGTAATGTTTACAAGTCGGGGCACTTTGTGTGGCGTTTTCACGGGACTGTGCTTTCAATTATTAAGAGTTCATGTTTACAGAGCTCAGATTTGGTGTCTAAAGCCTTGGAATGACGAGAATAGTTTTTATGTTTACAATTTAGGAGGATTGGCTTTGGCGTGTTTTTTGTGTGAATCAGTTAAAATGGTGGCGGTTCCAGTAAATACTTCTAAGCAAACTGTCTAATTGTGGTAAAACTGTTAAAATACACAATGAGAGTTACCAGAAATGATTAAGAACGTGTAATAAACACCTCAAGTACACGTAAATAGATTCTTACTACATTTACTGTCGAATTCAATCACGGAGGTTTCCCTTGGAAAGCTGTGAAATGCGAAAATAATGGTTATATTTACAACTCCGGGTACTTCGGGTGGCGTTTTCACGGGACTTTGCTTTCAAATATTAAGAGTTCATGTTTACAGAGCTCAGAATTGGTGTCTAAAGCCTTGGAATGACGAGAATAGTTTTTATGTTTACAATTTAGGAGGATTGGCTTTGGCGTTTCTTTTTGTGAATCAGTTAAAATGGTGGCGGTTCCAGTAAATACTTCTAAGCAAACTGTCTAATTGTGGTAAAACTGTTAAAATACACAATGAGAGTTACCAGAAATGATTAAGAACGTGTAATAAACACCTCAAGTACACGTAAATAGATTCTTACTACATTTACTGTCGAATTTAATCACGGAGGTTTCGAGTGGAAAGCTGTGAAATGACGTAATTCTGGTAATGTTTACCAGTCCGGGTACTTTCGGTGGCGTTTTCACGGGACTGTGCTTTCAATTATTAAGAGTTCATGTTTACAGAGCTCAGATTTGGTGTCTAAAGCCTTGGAATGAGGAGAATATTGTTTATGTTTACAATTTAGGAGGATTGGCTTCGGCGCTTTTTTGTGCGTATCATTTAAAATGGTGACGGTTCCAGGAACTACTTCTAAGCAAACTGTCTAATTGTGGTAAAACTGTTAAAATACACAATGAGAGTTCCCAGAAATGATTAAGAACGTTTAATAAACACCTCAAGGACCTGTAAATAGATTCTTACTACATTTACTGTCGAATTCAATCACGGAGGTTTCGAGTGGAAAGCTGTGAAATGCCGTAATTCTGGTAATGTTTACAAGTCGGGGCACTTTGTGTGGCGTTTTCACGGGACTGTGCTTTCAATTATTAAGAGTTCATGTTTACAGAGCTCAGATTTGGTGTCTAAAGCCTTGGAATGACGAGAATAGTTTTTATGTTTACAATTTAGGAGGATTGGCTTTGGCGTGTTTTTTGTGTGAATCAGTTAAAATGGTGGCGGTTCCAGTAAATACTTCTAAGCAAACTGTCTAATTGTGGTAAAACTGTTAAAATACACAATGAGAGTTACCAGAAATGATTAAGAACGTGTAATAAACACCTCAAGTACACGTAAATAGATTCTTACTACATTTACTGTCGAATTCAATCACGGAGGTTTCCCTTGGAAAGCTGTGAAATGCGAAAATAATGGTTATATTTACAACTCCGGGTACTTCGGGTGGCGTTTTCACGGGACTTTGCTTTCAAATATTAAGAGTTCATGTTTACAGAGCTCAGAATTGGTGTCTAAAGCCTTGGAATGACGACAATAGTTTTTATGTTTACAATTTAGGAGGATTGGCTTTGGCGTTTCTTTTTGTGAATCAGTTAAAATGGTGGCGGTTCCAGTAAATACTTCTAAGCAAACTGTCTAATTGTGGTAAAACTGTTAAAATACACAATGAGAGTTACCAGAAATGATTAAGAACGTGTAATAAACACCTCAAGTACACGTAAATAGATTCTTACTACATTTACTGTCGAATTTAATCACGGAGGTTTCGAGTGGAAAGCTGTGAAATGACGTAATTCTGGTAATGTTTACCAGTCCGGGTACTTTCGGTGGCGTTTTCACGGGACTGTGCTTTCAATTATTAAGAGTTCATGTTTACAGAGCTCAGATTTGGTGTCTAAAGCCTTGGAATGAGGAGAATATTGTTTATGTTTACAATTTAGGAGGATTGGCTTCGGCGCTTTTTTGTGCCTATCATTTAAAATGGTGACGGTTCCAGGAACTACTTCTAAGCAAACTGTCTAATTGTGGTAAAACTGTTAAAATACACAATGAGAGTTCCCAGAAATGATTAAGAACGTTTAATAAACACCTCAAGGACCTGTAAATAGATTCTTACTACATTTACTGTCGAATTCAATCACGGAGGTTTCGAGTGGAAAGCTGTGAAATGCCGTAATTCTGGTAATGTTTACAAGTCCGGGTACTTTGGGTGGCGTTTTCACGGGACTGTGCTTTCAATTATTAAGAGTTCATGTTTACAGAGCTCAGATTTGGTGTCTAAAGCCTTGGAATGACGAGAATAGTTTTTATGTTTACAATTTAGGAGGATTGGCTTTGGCGTTTTTTTTGTGTGAATCAGTTAAAATGGTGGCGGTTCCAGTAAACAGTTCTAAGCAAACTGTCTAATTGTGGTAAAACTATTAACATACACAATGAGAGTTCCCGGAAATGATTAAGAACGTGTAATAAACATCTCAAGTACACGTAAATAGATTCTTACTTCATTTACTGTCGAATTCAATCACCGAGGTTTCCAGTGGAAAGCTGTGAAATGACGAAAATACTGGTAATGTTTACAAGTACGGGTACTTCTGGTGGCGTTTTCACGGGACTGCTTTCAAATATTAAGAGTTCATGTTTACAGAGCTCAGAATTGGTGTCTAAATCCTTGGAATGACGAGAATATTGTTTATGTTTACAATTTAGGAGGATTGGCTTTGGCGTGTTTTTTTGTGTGAATCAGTTAAAATGGTGGCGGTTCCAGTAAATACTTCTAAGCAAACTGTCTAATTGTGGTAAAACTGTTAAAATACACAATGAGAGTTACCAGAAATGATTAAGAACGTGTAATAAACACCTCAAGTACACGTAAATAGATTCTTACTACATTTACTGTCGAATTCAATCACGGAGGTTTCCCTTGGAAAGCTGTGAAATGACGAAAATACTGGTTATATTTACAACTCCGGGTATTTCGGGTGGCGTTTTCACGGGACTTTGCTTTCAAATATTAAGAGTTCATGTTTACAGAGCTCAGAATTGGTGTCTAAAGCCTTGGAATGAGGAGAATATTGTTTATGTTTACAATTTAGGAGGATTGGCTTCGGCGCTTTTTTGTGCCTATCATTTAAAATGGTGAAGGTTCCAGGAACTACTTCTAAGCAAACTGTCTAATTGTGGTAAAACTGTTAAAATACACAATGAGAGTTCCCAGAAATGATTAAGAACGTTTAATAAACACCTCAAGGACCTGTAAATAGATTCTTACTACATTTACTGTCGAATTCAATCACGGAGGTTTCGAGTGGAAAGCTGTGAAATGCCGTAATTCTGGTAATGTTTACAAGTCGGGGCACTTTGTGTGGCGTTTTCACGGGACTGTGCTTTCAATTATTAAGAGTTCATGTTTACAGAGCTCAGATTTGGTGTCTAAAGCCTTGGAATGACGAGAATAGTTTTTATGTTTACAATTTAGGAGGATTGGCTTTGGCGTGTTTTTTGTGTGAATCAGTTAAAATGGTGGCGGTTCCAGTAAATACTTCTAAGCAAACTGTCTAATTGTGGTAAAACTGTTAAAATACACAATGAGAGTTACCAGAAATGATTAAGAACGTGTAATAAACACCTCAAGTACACGTAAATAGATTCTTACTACATTTACTGTCGAATTCAATCACGGAGGTTTCCCTTGGAAAGCTGTGAAATGCGAAAATAATGGTTATATTTACAACTCCGGGTACTTCGGGTGGCGTTTTCACGGGACTTTGCTTTCAAATATTAAGAGTTCATGTTTACAGAGCTCAGAATTGGTGTCTAAAGCCTTGGAATGACGAGAATAGTTTTTATGTTTACAATTTAGGAGGATTGGCTTTGGCGTTTCTTTTTGTGAATCAGTTAAAATGGTGGCGGTTCCAGTAAATACTTCTAAGCAAACTGTCTAATTGTGGTAAAACTGTTAAAATACACAATGAGAGTTACCAGAAATGATTAAGAACGTGTAATAAACACCTCAAGTACACGTAAATAGATTCTTACTACATTTACTGTCGAATTTAATCACGGAGGTTTCGAGTGGAAAGCTGTGAAATGACGTAATTCTGGTAATGTTTACCAGTCCGGGTACTTTCGGTGGCGTTTTCACGGGACTGTGCTTTCAATTATTAAGAGTTCATGTTTACAGAGCTCAGATTTGGTGTCTAAAGCCTTGGAATGAGGAGAATATTGTTTATGTTTACAATTTAGGAGGATTGGCTTCGGCGCTTTTTTGTGCGTATCATTTAAAATGGTGACGGTTCCAGGAACTACTTCTAAGCAAACTGTCTAATTGTGGTAAAACTGTTAAAATACACAATGAGAGTTCCCAGAAATGATTAAGAACGTTTAATAAACACCTCAAGGACCTGTAAATAGATTCTTACTACATTTACTGTCGAATTCAATCACGGAGGTTTCGAGTGGAAAGCTGTGAAATGCCGTAATTCTGGTAATGTTTACAAGTCCGGGTACTTTGGGTGGCGTTTTCACGGGACTGTGCTTTCAATTATTAAGAGTTCATGTTTACAGAGCTCAGATTTGGTGTCTAAAGCCTTGGAATGACGAGAATAGTTTTTATGTTTACAATTTAGGAGGATTGGCTTTGGCGTTTTTTTTGTGTGAATCAGTTAAAATGGTGGCGGTTCCAGTAAACAGTTCTAAGCAAACTGTCTAATTGTGGTAAAACTATTAACATACACAATGAGAGTTCCCGGAAATGATTAAGAACGTGTAATAAACATCTCAAGTACACGTAAATAGATTCTTACTTCATTTACTGTCGAATTCAATCACCGAGGTTTCCAGTGGAAAGCTGTGAAATGACGAAAATACTGGTAATGTTTACAAGTACGGGTACTTCTGGTGGCGTTTTCACGGGACTGCTTTCAAATATTAAGAGTTCATGTTTACAGAGCTCAGAATTGGTGTCTAAAGCCTTGGAATGACGAGAATATTGTTTATGTTTACAATTTAGGAGGATTGGCTTTGGCGTGTTTTTTTGTGTGAATCAGTTAAAATGGTGGCGGTTCCAGTAAATACTTCAAAGCAAACTGTCTAATTGTGGTAAAACTGTTAAAATACACAATGAGAGTTACCTGAAATGATTAAGAACATGTAATAAACACCTCAAGTACACGTAAATAGATTCTAACTACATTTACTGTCGAATTTAATCACGGAGGTTTCGAGTGGAAAGCTGTGAAATGACGTAATTCTGGTAATGTTTACAAGTCCGGGTACTTTGGGTGGCGTTTTCACGGGACTGTGCTTTCAATTATTAAGAGTTCATGTTTACAGAGCTCAGATTTGGTGTCTAAAGCCTTGGAATGACGAGAATAGTTTTTATGTTTACAATTTAGGAGGATTGGCTTTGTCGTTTCTTTGTGTGAATCAGTTAAAATGGTGGCAGTTCCAGTAAATACTCCTAAGCAAACTGTCTAATTGTGGTAAAACTGTTAAAATACACAATGATAGTCCCCAGAAATGATTAAGAACGTGTAATAAACACCTCAAGTACACGTAAATAGATTCTTAACTACATTTACTGTCGAATTCAATCACGGAGGTTTCCCTTGGAAAGCTGTGAAATGACGAAAATAATGGTTATATTTACAACTCCGGGTACTTCGGGTGGCGTTTTCACGGGACTTTGCTTTCAAATATTAAGAGTTCATGTTTACAGAGCTCAGAATTGGTGTCTAAAGCCTTGGAATGACGAGAATAGTTTTTATGTTTACAATTTAGGAGGATTGGCTTTGGCGTTTCTTTGTGTGAATCAGTTAAAATGGTGGCGGTTCCAGTAAATACTTCTAAGCAAACTGTCTAATTGTGGTAAAACTGTTAAAATACACAATGAGAGTTACCTGAAATGATTAAGAACGTGTAATAAACACCTCAAGTACACATAAATAGATTCTTACTACATTTACTGTCGAATTTAATCACGGAGGTTTCGAGTGGAAAGCTGTGAAATAACGTAATTCTGGTAATGTTTACCAGTCCGGGTACTTTCGGTGGCGTTTTCACGGGACTGTGCTTTCAATTATTAAGAGTTCATGTTTACAGAGCTCAGATTTGGTGTCTAAAGCCTTGGAATGACGAGAATAGTTTATATGTTTACAATTAAGAGGATTGGCTTTGGCGTTTTTTTTGTGTGAATCAGTTAAAATGGTGGCGGTTACAGTAAATACTTCTAAGCAAACTGTCTAATTGTGGTTAAAATCTTAAAATACACAATGATAGTCCCCAGAAATGATTAAGAACGTGTATTGAACACCTCAAGTACACGTAAATAGATTCTTACTACATTTACTGTCGAATTCAATCACGGAGGTTTCCCTTGGAAAGCTGTGAAATGACGAAAATACTGGTTATATTTACAACTCCGGGTATTTCGGGTGGCGTTTTCACGGGACTTTGCTTTCAAATATTAAGAGTTCATGTTTACAGAGCTCAGAATTGGTGTCTAAAGCCTTGGAATGAGGAGAATATTGTTTATGTTTACAATTTAGGAGGATTGGCTTCGGCGCTTTTTTGTGCCTATCATTTAAAATGGTGAAGGTTCCAGGAACTACTTCTAAGCAAACTGTCTAATTGTGGTAAAACTGTTAAAATACACAATGAGAGTTCCCAGAAATGATTAAGAACGTTTAATAAACACCTCAAGGACCTGTAAATAGATTCTTACTACATTTACTGTCGAATTCAATCACGGAGGTTTCGAGTGGAAAGCTGTGAAATGCCGTAATTCTGGTAATGTTTACAAGTCGGGGCACTTTGTGTGGCGTTTTCACGGGACTGTGCTTTCAATTATTAAGAGTTCATGTTTACAGAGCTCAGATTTGGTGTCTAAAGCCTTGGAATGACGAGAATAGTTTTTATGTTTACAATTTAGGAGGATTGGCTTTGGCGTGTTTTTTGTGTGAATCAGTTAAAATGGTGGCGGTTCCAGTAAATACTTCTAAGCAAACTGTCTAATTGTGGTAAAACTGTTAAAATACACAATGAGAGTTACCAGAAATGATTAAGAACGTGTAATAAACACCTCAAGTACACGTAAATAGATTCTTACTACATTTACTGTCGAATTCAATCACGGAGGTTTCCCTTGGAAAGCTGTGAAATGCGAAAATAATGGTTATATTTACAACTCCGGGTACTTCGGGTGGCGTTTTCACGGGACTTTGCTTTCAAATATTAAGAGTTCATGTTTACAGAGCTCAGAATTGGTGTCTAAAGCCTTGGAATGACGAGAATAGTTTTTATGTTTACAATTTAGGAGGATTGGCTTTGGCGTTTCTTTTTGTGAATCAGTTAAAATGGTGGCGGTTCCAGTAAATACTTCTAAGCAAACTGTCTAATTGTGGTAAAACTGTTAAAATACACAATGAGAGTTACCAGAAATGATTAAGAACGTGTAATAAACACCTCAAGTACACGTAAATAGATTCTTACTACATTTACTGTCGAATTTAATCACGGAGGTTTCGAGTGGAAAGCTGTGAAATGACGTAATTCTGGTAATGTTTACCAGTCCGGGTACTTTCGGTGGCGTTTTCACGGGACTGTGCTTTCAATTATTAAGAGTTCATGTTTACAGAGCTCAGATTTGGTGTCTAAAGCCTTGGAATGAGGAGAATATTGTTTATGTTTACAATTTAGGAGGATTGGCTTCGGCGCTTTTTTGTGCCTATCATTTAAAATGGTGACGGTTCCAGGAACTACTTCTAAGCAAACTGTCTAATTGTGGTAAAACTGTTAAAATACACAATGAGAGTTCCCAGAAATGATTAAGAACGTTTAATAAACACCTCAAGGACCTGTAAATAGATTCTTACTACATTTACTGTCGAATTCAATCACGGAGGTTTCGAGTGGAAAGCTGTGAAATGCCGTAATTCTGGTAATGTTTACAAGTCCGGGTACTTTGGGTGGCGTTTTCACGGGACTGTGCTTTCAATTATTAAGAGTTCATGTTTACAGAGCTCAGATTTGGTGTCTAAAGCCTTGGAATGACGAGAATAGTTTTTATGTTTACAATTTAGGAGGATTGGCTTTGGCGTTTTTTTTGTGTGAATCAGTTAAAATGGTGGCGGTTCCAGTAAACAGTTCTAAGCAAACTGTCTAATTGTGGTAAAACTATTAACATACACAATGAGAGTTCCCGGAAATGATTAAGAACGTGTAATAAACATCTCAAGTACACGTAAATAGATTCTTACTTCATTTACTGTCGAATTCAATCACCGAGGTTTCCAGTGGAAAGCTGTGAAATGACGAAAATACTGGTAATGTTTACAAGTACGGGTACTTCTGGTGGCGTTTTCACGGGACTGCTTTCAAATATTAAGAGTTCATGTTTACAGAGCTCAGAATTGGTGTCTAAAGCCTTGGAATGACGAGAATATTGTTTATGTTTACAATTTAGGAGGATTGGCTTTGGCGTGTTTTTTTGTGTGAATCAGTTAAAATGGTGGCGGTTCCAGTAAATACTTCTAAGCAAACTGTCTAATTGTGGTAAAACTGTTAAAATACACAATGAGAGTTACCTGAAATGATTAAGAACGTGTAATAAACACCTCAAGTACACATAAATAGATTCTTACTACATTTACTGTCGAATTTAATCACGGAGGTTTCGAGTGGAAAGCTGTGAAATAACGTAATTCTGGTAATGTTTACCAGTCCGGGTACTTTCGGTGGCGTTTTCACGGGACTGTGCTTTCAATTATTAAGAGTTCATGTTTACAGAGCTCAGATTTGGTGTCTAAAGCCTTGGAATGACGAGAATAGTTTATATGTTTACAATTAAGAGGATTGGCTTTGGCGTTTTTTTTTGTGTGAATCAGTTAAAATGGTGGCGGTTACAGTAAATACTTCTAAGCAAACTGTCTAATTGTGGTTAAAATCTTAAAATACACAATGATAGTCCCCAGAAATGATTAAGAACGTGTATTGAACACCTCAAGTACACGTAAATAGATTCTTACTACATTTACTGTCGAATTCAATCACGGAGGTTTCCCTTGGAAAGCTGTGAAATGACGAAAATACTGGTTATATTTACAACTCCGGGTATTTCGGGTGGCGTTTTCACGGGACTTTGCTTTCAAATATTAAGAGTTCATGTTTACAGAGCTCAGAATTGGTGTCTAAAGCCTTGGAATGAGGAGAATATTGTTTATGTTTACAATTTAGGAGGATTGGCTTCGGCGCTTTTTTGTGCCTATCATTTAAAATGGTGAAGGTTCCAGGAACTACTTCTAAGCAAACTGTCTAATTGTGGTAAAACTGTTAAAATACACAATGAGAGTTCCCAGAAATGATTAAGAACGTTTAATAAACACCTCAAGGACCTGTAAATAGATTCTTACTACATTTACTGTCGAATTCAATCACGGAGGTTTCGAGTGGAAAGCTGTGAAATGCCGTAATTCTGGTAATGTTTACAAGTCCGGGCACTTTGTGTGGCGTTTTCACGGGACTGTGCTTTCAATTATTAAGAGTTCATGTTTACAGAGCTCAGATTTGGTGTCTAAAGCCTTGGAATGACGAGAATAGTTTTTATGTTTACAATTTAGGAGGATTGGCTTTGGCGTGTTTTTTGTGTGAATCAGTTAAAATGGTGGCGGTTCCAGTAAATACTTCTAAGCAAACTGTCTAATTGTGGTAAAACTGTTAAAATACACAATGAGAGTTACCAGAAATGATTAAGAACGTGTAATAAACACCTCAAGTACACGTAAATAGATTCTTACTACATTTACTGTCGAATTCAATCACGGAGGTTTCCCTTGGAAAGCTGTGAAATGCGAAAATAATGGTTATATTTACAACTCCGGGTACTTCGGGTGGCGTTTTCACGGGACTTTGCTTTCAAATATTAAGAGTTCATGTTTACAGAGCTCAGAATTGGTGTCTAAAGCCTTGGAATGACGAGAATAGTTTTTATGTTTACAATTTAGGAGGATTGGCTTTGGCGTTTCTTTTTGTGAATCAGTTAAAATGGTGGCGGTTCCAGTAAATACTTCTAAGCAAACTGTCTAATTGTGGTAAAACTGTTAAAATACACAATGAGAGTTACCAGAAATGATTAAGAACGTGTAATAAACACCTCAAGTACACGTAAATAGATTCTTACTACATTTACTGTCGAATTTAATCACGGAGGTTTCGAGTGGAAAGCTGTGAAATGACGTAATTCTGGTAATGTTTACCAGTCCGGGTACATTCGGTGGCGTTTTCACGGGACTGTGCTTTCAATTATTAAGAGTTCATGTTTACAGAGCTCAGATTTGGTGTCTAAAGCCTTGGAATGAGGAGAATATTGTTTATGTTTACAATTTAGGAGGATTGGCTTCGGCGCTTTTTTGTGCGTATCATTTAAAATGGTGACGGTTCCAGGAACTACTTCTAAGCAAACTGTCTAATTGTGGTAAAACTGTTAAAATACACAATGAGAGTTCCCAGAAATGATTAAGAACGTTTAATAAACACCTCAAGGACCTGTAAATAGATTCTTACTACATTTACTGTCGAATTCAATCACGGAGGTTTCGAGTGGAAAGCTGTGAAATGCCGTAATTCTGGTAATGTTTACAAGTCCGGGTACTTTGGGTGGCGTTTTCACGGGACTGTGCTTTCAATTATTAAGAGTTCATGTTTACAGAGCTCAGATTTGGTGTCTAAAGCCTTGGAATGACGAGAATAGTTTTTATGTTTACAATTTAGGAGGATTGGCTTTGGCGTTTTTTTTGTGTGAATCAGTTAAAATGGTGGCGGTTCCAGTAAACAGTTCTAAGCAAACTGTCTAATTGTGGTAAAACTATTAACATACACAATGAGAGTTCCCGGAAATGATTAAGAACGTGTAATAAACATCTCAAGTACACGTAAATAGATTCTTACTTCATTTACTGTCGAATTCAATCACCGAGGTTTCCAGTGGAAAGCTGTGAAATGACGAAAATACTGGTAATGTTTACAAGTACGGGTAATTCTGGTGGCGTTTTCACGGGACTGCTTTCAAATATTAAGAGTTCATGTTTACAGAGCTCAGAATTGGTGTCTAAAGCCTTGGAATGACGAGAATATTGTTTATGTTTACAATTTAGGAGGATTGGCTTTGGCGTGTTTTTTTGTGTGAATCAGTTAAAATGGTGGCGGTTCCAGTAAATACTTCTAAGCAAACTGTCTAATTGTGGTAAAACTGTTAAAATACACAATGAGAGTTACCTGAAATGATTAAGAACATGTAATAAACACCTCAAGTACACGTAAATAGATTCTAACTACATTTACTGTCGAATTTAATCACGGAGGTTTCGAGTGGAAAGCTGTGAAATGACGTAATTCTGGTAATGTTTACAAGTCCGGGTACTTTGGGTGGCGTTTTCACGGGACTGTGCTTTCAATTATTAAGAGTTCATGTTTACAGAGCTCAGATTTGGTGTCTAAAGCCTTGGAATGACGAGAATAGTTTTTATGTTTACAATTTAGGAGGATTGGCTTTGTCGTTTCTTTGTGTGAATCAGTTAAAATGGTGGCAGTTCCAGTAAATACTCCTAAGCAAACTGTCTAATTGTGGTAAAACTGTTAAAATACACAATGATAGTCCCCAGAAATGATTAAGAACGTGTAATAAACACCTCAAGTACACGTAAATAGATTCTTAACTACATTTACTGTCGAATTCAATCACGGAGGTTTCCCTTGGAAAGCTGTGAAATGACGAAAATAATGGTTATATTTACAACTCCGGGTACTTCGGGTGGCGTTTTCACGGGACTTTGCTTTCAAATATTAAGAGTTCATGTTTACAGAGCTCAGAATTGGTGTCTAAAGCCTTGGAATGACGAGAATAGTTTTTATGTTTACAATTTAGGAGGATTGGCTTTGGCGTTTCTTTGTGTGAATCAGTTAAAATGGTGGCGGTTCCAGTAAATACTTCTAAGCAAACTGTCTAATTGTGGTAAAACTGTTAAAATACACAATGAGAGTTACCTGAAATGATTAAGAACGTGTAATAAACACCTCAAGTACACATAAATAGATTCTTACTACATTACTGTCGAATTTAATCACGGAGGTTTCGAGTGGAAAGCTGTGAAATAACGTAATTCTGGTAATGTTTACCAGTCCGGGTACTTTCGGTGGCGTTTTCACGGGACTGTGCTTTCAATTATTAAGAGTTCATGTTTACAGAGCTCAGATTTGGTGTCTAAAGCCTTGGAATGACGAGAATAGTTTATATGTTTACAATTAAGAGGATTGGCTTTGGCGTTTTTTTTGTGTGAATCAGTTAAAATGGTGGCGGTTACAGTAAATACTTCTAAGCAAACTGTCTAATTGTGGTTAAAATCTTAAAATACACAATGATAGTCCCCAGAAATGATTAAGAACGTGTATTGAACACCTCAAGTACACGTAAATAGATTCTTACTACATTTACTGTCGAATTCAATCACGGAGGTTTCCCTTGGAAAGCTGTGAAATGACGAAAATACTGGTTATATTTACAACTCCGGGTATTTCGGGTGGCGTTTTCACGGGACTTTGCTTTCAAATATTAAGAGTTCATGTTTACAGAGCTCAGAATTGGTGTCTAAAGCCTTGGAATGAGGAGAATATTGTTTATGTTTACAATTTAGGAGGATTGGCTTCGGCGCTTTTTTGTGCCTATCATTTAAAATGGTGAAGGTTCCAGGAACTACTTCTAAGCAAACTGTCTAATTGTGGTAAAACTGTTAAAATACACAATGAGAGTTCCCAGAAATGATTAAGAACGTTTAATAAACACCTCAAGGACGTGTAAATAGATTCTTACTACATTTACTGTCGAATTCAATCACGGAGGTTTCGAGTGGAAAGCTGTGAAATGCCGTAATTCTGGTAATGTTTACAAGTCGGGGCACTTTGTGTGGCGTTTTCACGGGACTGTGCTTTCAATTATTAAGAGTTCATGTTTACAGAGCTCAGATTTGGTGTCTAAAGCCTTGGAATGACGAGAATAGTTTTTATGTTTACAATTTAGGAGGATTGGCTTTGGCGTGTTTTTTGTGTGAATCAGTTAAAATGGTGGCGGTTCCAGTAAATACTTCTAAGCAAACTGTCTAATTGTGGTAAAACTGTTAAAATACACAATGAGAGTTACCAGAAATGATTAAGAACGTGTAATAAACACCTCAAGTACACGTAAATAGATTCTTACTACATTTACTGTCGAATTCAATCACGGAGGTTTCCCTTGGAAAGCTGTGAAATGACGAAAATAATGGTTATATTTACAACTCCGGGTACTTCGGGTGGCGTTTTCACGGGACTTTGCTTTCAAATATTAAGAGTTCATGTTTACAGAGCTCAGAATTGGTGTCTAAAGCCTTGGAATGACGAGAATAGTTTTTATGTTTACAATTTAGGAGGATTGGCTTTGGCGTTTCTTTGTGTGAATCAGTTAAAATGGTGGCGGTTCCAGTATATACTTCTAAGCAAACTGTCTAATTGTGGTAAAACTGTTAAAATACACAATGAGAGTTCCCAGAAATGATTAAGAACGTTTAATAAACACCTCAAGGACCTGTAAATAGATTCTTACTACATTTACTGTCGAATTCAATCACGGAGGTTTCGAGTGGAAAGCTGTGAAATGCCGTAATTCTGGTTATGTTTACAAGTCCGGGTACTTTGGGTGGCGTTTTCACGGGACTGTGCTTTCAATTATTAAGAGTTCATGTTTACAGAGCTCAGATTTGGTGTCTAAAGCCTTGGAATGACGAGAATAGTTTTTATGTTTACAATTTAGGAGGATTGGCTTTGTCGTTTTTTTTGTGTGAATCAGTTAAAATGGTGGCGGTTCCAGTAAACAGTTCTAAGCAAACTGTCTAATTGTGGTAAAACTATTAACATACACAATGAGAGTTCCCGGAAATGATTAAGAACGTGTAATAAACATCTCAAGTACACGTAAATAGATTCTTACTTCATTTACTGTCGAATTCAATCACCGAGGTTTCCAGTGGAAAGCTGTGAAATGACGAAAATACTGGTAATGTTTACAAGTACGGGTACTTCTGGTGGCGTTTTCACGGGACTGTGCTTTCAAATATTAAGAGTTCATGTTTACAGAGCTCAGAATTGGTGTCTAAAGCCTTGGAATGACGAGAATAGTTTTTATGTTTACAATTTAGGAGGATTGGCTTTGGCGTTTTTTTTGTGTGAATCAGTTAAAATGGTGGCGGTTCCAGTAAATACTTCTAAGCAAACTGTCTAATTGTGGTTAAACTCTTAAAATACACAATGATAGTCCCCAGAAATGATTAAGAACGTGTAATGAACACCTCAAGTACACGTAAATAGATTCTTACTACATTTACTGTCGAATTCAATCACGGAGGTTTCCCTTGGAAAGCTGTGAAATGACGAAAATACTGGTTATATTTAAAACTCCGGGTATTTCGGGTGGCGTTTTCACGGGACGGTGCTTTCAAATATTAAGAGTTCATGTTTACAGAGCTCAGAATTGGTGTCTAAAGCCTTGGAATGAGGAGAATATTGTTTATGTTTACAATTTAGGAGGATTGGCTTCGGCGCTTTTTTGTGCCTATCATTTAAAATGGTGACGGTTCCAGGAACTACTTCTAAGCAAACTGTCTAATTGTGGTAAAACTGTTAAAATACACAATGAGAGTTCCCAGAAATGATTAAGAACGTTTAATAAACACCTCAAAGACCTGTAAATAGATTCTTACTACATTTACTGTCGAATTCAATCACGGAGGTTTCGAGTGGAAAGCTGTGAAATGCCGTAATTCTGGTAATGTTTACAAGTCGGGGTACTTTGTGTGGCGTTTTCACGGGACTGTGCTTTCAATTATTAAGAGTTCATGTTTACAGAGCTCAGATTTGGTGTCTAAAGCCTTGGAATGACGAGAATAGTTTTTATGTTTACAATTTAGGAGGATTGGCTTTGTCGTTTCTTTGTGTGAAGCAGTTAAAATGGTGGCAGTTCCAGTAAATACTTCTAAGCAAACTGTCTAATTGTGGTTAAACTCTTAAAATACACAATGATAGTCCCCAGAAATGATTAAGAACGTGTAATGAACACCTCAAGTACACGTAAATAGATTCTTTCTACCTTTACTTTCGAATTCAATCACGGAGGTTTCCCTTGGAAAGCTGTGAAATGACGAAAATACTGGTAATGTTTACAAGTACGGGTACTTCTGGTGGCGTTTTCACGGGACTGTGCTTTCAAATATTAAGAGTTCATGTTTACAGAGCTCAGAATTGGTGTCTAAAGCCTTGGAATGACGAGAATAGTTTTTATGTTTACAATTTAGGAGGATTGGCTTTGTCGTTTCTTTGTGTGAATCAGTTAAAATGGTGGCGGTTCCAGTAAATACTACTAAGCAAACTGTCTAATTGTGGTAAAACTGTTAAAATACACAATGAGAGTTACCAGAAATGATTAAGAACGTGTAATAAACACCTCAAGTACACGTAAATAGATTCTTACTACATTTACTGTCGAATTCAATCACGGAAGTTTCGAGTGGAAAGCTGTGAAATGACGTAATTCTGGTAATGTTTACAAGTCCGGGTATTTTGGGTGGCGCTTTCACGGGACTGTGCTTTCAATTATTAAGAGTTCATGTTTACTGAGCTCAGATTTGGTGTCTAAAGCCTTGGAATGACGAGAATAGTTTTTATGTTTACAATTTAGGAGGATTGGCTTTGGCGTGTTTTTTGTGTGAATCAGTTAAAATGGTGGCGGTTCCAGTAAATACTTCTAAGCAAACTGTCTAATTGTGGTAAAACTGTTAAAATACACAATGAGAGTTACCAGAAATGATTAAGAACGTGTAATAAACACCTCAAGTACACGTAAATAGATTCTTACTACATTTACTGTCTAATTCAATCACGGAGGTTTCCCTTGGAAAGCTGTGAAATGCGAAAATAATGGTTATATTTACAACTCCGGGTACTTCGGGTGGCGTTTTCACGGGACTTTGCTTTCAAATATTAAGAGTTCATGTTTACAGAGCTCAGAATTGGTGTCTAAAGC
The DNA here is from genome assembly GCF_963259705.1 of Myotis daubentonii. Lineage (NCBI taxonomy): Eukaryota > Metazoa > Chordata > Mammalia > Chiroptera > Vespertilionidae > Myotis > Myotis daubentonii. Next base: position 193,749 of record NW_026775484.1, on the reverse strand, counting down.
CTTGGAATGACGAGAATAGTTTTTATGTTTACAATTTAGGAGGATTGGCTTTGGCGTTTCTTTTTGTGAATCAGTTAAAATGGTGGCGGTTCCAGTAAATACTTCTAAGCAAACTGTCTAATTGTGGTAAAACTGTTAAAATACACAATGAGAGTTACCAGAAATGATTAAGAACGTGTAATAAACACCTCAAGTACACGTAAATAGATTCTTACTACATTTACTGTCGAATTTAATCACGGAGGTTTCGAGTGGAAAGCTGTGAAATGACGTAATTCTGGTAATGTTTACCAGTCCGGGTACTTTCGGTGGCGTTTTCACGGGACTGTGCTTTCAATTATTAAGAGTTCATGTTTACAGAGCTCAGATTTGGTGTCTAAAGCCTTGGAATGAGGAGAATATTGTTTATGTTTACAATTTAGGAGGATTGGCTTCGGCGCTTTTTTGTGCGTATCATTTAAAATGGTGACGGTTCCAGGAACTACTTCTAAGCAAACTGTCTAATTGTGGTAAAACTGTTAAAATACACAATGAGAGTTCCCAGAAATGATTAAGAACGTTTAATAAACACCTCAAGGACCTGTAAATAGATTCTTACTACATTTACTGTCGAATTCAATCACGGAGGTTTCGAGTGGAAAGCTGTGAAATGCCGTAATTCTGGTAATGTTTACAAGTCCGGGTACTTTGGGTGGCGTTTTCACGGGACTGTGCTTTCAATTATTAAGAGTTCATGTTTACAGAGCTCAGATTTGGTGTCTAAAGCCTTGGAATGACGAGAATAGTTTTTATGTTTACAATTTAGGAGGATTGGCTTTGGCGTTTTTTTTGTGTGAATCAGTTAAAATGGTGGCGGTTCCAGTAAACAGTTCTAAGCAAACTGTCTAATTGTGGTAAAACTATTAACATACACAATGAGAGTTCCCGGAAATGATTAAGAACGTGTAATAAACATCTCAAGTACACGTAAATAGATTCTTACTTCATTTACTGTCGAATTCAATCACCGAGGTTTCCAGTGGAAAGCTGTGAAATGACGAAAATACTGGTAATGTTTACAAGTACGGGTACTTCTGGTGGCGTTTTCACGGGACTGCTTTCAAATATTAAGAGTTCATGTTTACAGAGCTCAGAATTGGTGTCTAAAGCCTTGGAATGACGAGAATATTGTTTATGTTTACAATTTAGGAGGATTGGCTTTGGCGTGTTTTTTTGTGTGAATCAGTTAAAATGGTGGCGGTTCCAGTAAATACTTCTAAGCAAACTGTCTAATTGTGGTAAAACTGTTAAAATACACAATGAGAGTTACCTGAAATGATTAAGAACGTGTAATAAACACCTCAAGTACACGTAAATAGATTCTAACTACATTTACTGTCGAATTTAATCACGGAGGTTTCGAGTGGAAAGCTGTGAAATGACGTAATTCTGGTAATGTTTACAAGTCCGGGTACTTTGGGTGGCGTTTTCACGGGACTGTGCTTTCAATTATTAAGAGTTCATGTTTACAGAGCTCAGATTTGGTGTCTAAAGCCTTGGAATGACGAGAATAGTTTTTATGTTTACAATTTAGGAGGATTGGCTTTGTCGCTTCTTTGTGTGAATCAGTTAAAATGGTGGCAGTTCCAGTAAATACTCCTAAGCAAACTGTCTAATTGTGGTTACACTCTTAAAATACACAATGATAGTCCCCAGAAATGATTAAGAACATGTAATAAACACCTCAAGTACACGTAAATAGATTCTTACTACATTTACTGTCGAATTCAATCACGGAGGTTTCGAGTGGAAAGCTGTGAAATGCCGTAATTCTGGTAATGTTTACAAGTCGGGGTACTTTGTGTGGCGTTTTCACGGGACTGTGCTTTCAATTATTAAGAGTTCATGTTTACAGAGCTCAGATTTGGTGTCTAAAGCCTTGGAATGACGAGAATAGTTTTTATGTTTACAATTTAGGAGGATTGGCTTTGGTGTGTTTTTTGTGTGAATCAGTTAAAATGGTGGCGGTTCCAGTAAATACTTCTAAGCAAACTGTCTAATTGTGGTAAAACTGTTAAAATACACAATGAGAGTTACCAGAAATGATTAAGAACGTGTAATAAACACCTCAAGTACACGTAAATAGATTCTTACTACATTTACTGTCGAATTCAATCACGGAGGTTTCCCTTGGAATGCTGTGAAATGACGAAAATAATGGTTATATTTACAACTCCGGGTACTTCGGGTGGCGTTTTCACGGGACTTTGCTTTCAAATATTAAGAGTTCATGTTTACAGAGCTCAGAATTGGTGTCTAAAGCCTTGGAATGACGAGAATAGTTTTTATGTTTACAATTTAGGAGGATTGGCTTTGGCGTTTCTTTGTGTGAATCAGTTAAAATGGTGGCGGTTCCAGTAAATACTTCTAAGCAAACTGTCTAATTGTGGTAAAACTGTTAAAATACACAATGAGATTTCCCAGAAATGATTAAGAACGTTTAATAAACACCTCAAGGACCTGTAAATAGATTCTTACTACATTTACTGTCGAATTCAATCACGGAGGTTTCGAGTGGAAAGCTGTGAAATGCCGTAATTCTGGTAATGTTTACAAGTCCGGGTACTTTGGGTGGCGTTATCACGGGACTGTGCTTTCAATTATTAAGAGTTCATGTTTACAGAGCTCAGATTTGGTGTCTAAAGCCTTGGAATGACGAGAATAGTTTTTATGTTTACAATTTAGGAGGATTGGCTTTGGCGTTTTTTTTGTGTGAATCAGTTAAAATGGTGGCGGTTCCAGTAAACAGTTCTAAGCAAACTGTCTAATTGTGGTAAAACTATTAACATACACAATGAGAGTTCCCGGAAATGATTAAGAACGTGTAATAAACATCTCAAGTACACGTAAATAGATTCTTACTTCATTTACTGTCGAATTCAATCACCGAGGTTTCCAGTGGAAAGCTGTGAAATGACGAAAATACTGGTAATGTTTACAAGTACGGGTACTTCTGGTGGCGTTTTCACGGGACTGTGCTTTCAAATATTAAGAGTTCATGTTTACAGAGCTCAGAATTGGTGTCTAAAGCCTTGGAATGACGAGAATATTGTTTATGTTTACAATTTAGGAGGATTGGCTTTGGCGTGTTTTTTGTGTGAATCAGTTAAAATGGTGGCGGTTCCAGTAAATACTTCTAAGCAAACTGTCTAATTGTGGTAAAACTGTTAAAATACACAATGAGAGTTACCAGAAATGATTAAGAACGTGTAATAAACACCTCAAGTACACGTAAATAGATTCTTACTACATTTACTGTCGAATTTAATCACGGAGGTTTCGAGTGGAAAGCTGTGAAATGACGTAATTCTGGTAATGTTTACAAGTCCGGGTACTTTGGGTGGCGTTTTCACGGGACTGTGCTTTCAATTATTAAGAGTTCATGTTTACAGAGCTCAGATTTGGTGTCTAAAGCCTTGGAATGACGAGAATAGTTTTTATGTTTACAATTTAGGAGGATTGGCTTTGGCGTGTTTTTTGGTGTGAATCAGTTAAAATGGTGGCGGTTCCAGTAAATACTTCTAAGCAAACTGTCTAATTGTGGTAAAACTGTTAAAATACACAATGAGAGTTACCAGAAATGATTAAGAACGTGTAATAAACACCTCAAGTACACATAAATAGATTCTTACTACATTTACTGTCGAATTTAATCACGGAGGTTTCGAGTGGAAAGCTGTGAAATAACGTAATTCTGGTAATGTTTACCAGTCCGGGTACTTTCGGTGGCGTTTTCACGGGACTGTGCTTTCAATTATTAAGAGTTCATGTTTACAGAGCTCAGATTTGGTGTCTAAAGCCTTGGAATGAGGAGAATATTGTTTATGTTTACAATTTAGGAGGATTGGCTTCGGCGCTTTTTTGTGCGTATCATTTAAAATGGTGACGGTTCCAGGAACTACTTCTAAGCAAACTGTCTAATTGTGGTAAAACTGTTAAAATACACAATGAGAGTTCCCAGAAATGATTAAGAACGTTTAATAAACACCTCAAGGACCTGTAAATAGATTCTTACTACATTTACTGTCGAATTCAATCACGGAGGTTTCCAGTGGAAAGCTGTGAAATGCCGTAATTCTGGTAATGTTTACAAGTCCGGGTACTTTGGGTGGCGTTTTCACGGGACTGTGCTTTCAATTATTAAGAGTTCATGTTTACAGAGCTCAGATTTGGTGTCTAAAGCCTTGGAATGACGAGAATAGTTTTTATGTTTACAATTTAGGAGGATTGGCTTTGGCGTTTTTTTTGTGTGAATCAGTTAAAATGGTGGCGGTTCCAGTAAACAGTTCTAAGCAAACTGTCTAATTGTGGTAAAACTATTAACATACACAATGAGAGTTCCCGGAAATGATTAAGAACGTGTAATAAACATCTCAAGTACACGTAAATAGATTCTTACTTCATTTACTGTCGAATTCAATCACCGAGGTTTCCAGTGGAAAGCTGTGAAATGACGAAAATACTGGTAATGTTTACAAGTACGGGTACTTCTGGTGGCGTTTTCACGGGACTGTGCTTTCAAATATTAAGAGTTCATGTTTACAGAGCTCAGAATTGGTGTCTAAAGCCTTGGAATGACGAGAATATTGTTTATGTTTACAATTTAGGAGGATTGGCTTTGGCGTGTTTTTTTGTGTGAATCAGTTAAAATGGTGGCGGTTCCAGTAAATACTCCTAAGCAAACTGTCTAATTGTGGTTACACTCTTAAAATACACAATGATAGTCCCCAGAAATGATTAAGAACATGTAATAAACACCTCAAGTACACGTAAATAGATTCTTACTACATTTACTGTCGAATTCAATCACGGAGGTTTCGAGTGGAAAGCTGTGAAATGCCGTAATTCTGGTAATGTTTACAAGTCGGGGTACTTTGTGTGGCGTTTTCACGGGACTGTGCTTTCAATTATTAAGAGTTCATGTTTACAGAGCTCAGATTTGGTGTCTAAAGCCTTGGAATGACGAGAATAGTTTTTATGTTTACAATTTAGGAGGATTGGCTTTGGTGTGTTTTTTGTGTGAATCAGTTAAAATGGTGGCGGTTCCAGTAAATACTTCTAAGCAAACTGTCTAATTGTGGTAAAACTGTTAAAATACACAATGAGAGTTACCAGAAATGATTAAGAACGTGTAATAAACACCTCAAGTACACGTAAATAGATTCTTACTACATTTACTGTCGAATTCAATCACGGAGGTTTCCCTTGGAATGCTGTGAAATGACGAAAATAATGGTTATATTTACAACTCCGGGTACTTCGGGTGGCGTTTTCACGGGACTTTGCTTTCAAATATTAAGAGTTCATGTTTACAGAGCTCAGAATTGGTGTCTAAAGCCTTGGAATGACGAGAATAGTTTTTATGTTTACAATTTAGGAGGATTGGCTTTGGCGTTTCTTTGTGTGAATCAGTTAAAATGGTGGCGGTTCCAGTAAATACTTCTAAGCAAACTGTCTAATTGTGGTAAAACTGTTAAAATACACAATGAGATTTCCCAGAAATGATTAAGAACGTTTAATAAACACCTCAAGGACCTGTAAATAGATTCTTACTACATTTACTGTCGAATTCAATCACGGAGGTTTCGAGTGGAAAGCTGTGAAATGCCGTAATTCTGGTAATGTTTACAAGTCCGGGTACTTTGGGTGGCGTTTTCACGGGACTGTGCTTTCAATTATTAAGAGTTCATGTTTACAGAGCTCAGATTTGGTGTCTAAAGCCTTGGAATGACGAGAATAGTTTTTATGTTTACAATTTAGGAGGATTGGCTTTGGCGTTTTTTTTGTGTGAATCAGTTAAAATGGTGGCGGTTCCAGTAAACAGTTCTAAGCAAACTGTCTAATTGTGGTAAAACTATTAACATACACAATGAGAGTTCCCGGAAATGATTAAGAACGTGTAATAAACATCTCAAGTACACGTAAATAGATTCTTACTTCATTTACTGTCGAATTCAATCACCGAGGTTTCCAGTGGAAAGCTGTGAAATGACGAAAATACTGGTAATGTTTACAAGTACGGGTACTTCTGGTGGCGTTTTCACGGGACTGTGCTTTCAAATATTAAGAGTTCATGTTTACAGAGCTCAGAATTGGTGTCTAAAGCCTTGGAATGACGAGAATATTGTTTATGTTTACAATTTAGGAGGATTGGCTTTGGCGTGTTTTTTGTGTGAATCAGTTAAAATGGTGGCGGTTCCAGTAAATACTTCTAAGCAAACTGTCTAATTGTGGTAAAACTGTTAAAATACACAATGAGAGTTACCAGAAATGATTAAGAACGTGTAATAAACACCTCAAGTACACGTAAATAGATTCTAACTACATTTACTGTCGAATTTAATCACGGAGGTTTCGAGTGGAAAGCTGTGAAATGACGTAATTCTGGTAATGTTTACAAGTCCGGGTACTTTGGGTGGCGTTTTCACGGGACTGTGCTTTCAATTATTAAGAGTTCATGTTTACAGAGCTCAGATTTGGTGTCTAAAGCCTTGGAATGACGAGAATAGTTTTTATGTTTACAATTTAGGAGGATTGGCTTTGGCGTGTTTTTTGGTGTGAATCAGTTAAAATGGTGGCGGTTCCAGTAAATACTTCTAAGCAAACTGTCTAATTGTGGTAAAACTGTTAAAATACACAATGAGAGTTACCAGAAATGATTAAGAACGTGTAATAAACACCTCAAGTACACATAAATAGATTCTTACTACATTTACTGTCGAATTTAATCACGGAGGTTTCGAGTGGAAAGCTGTGAAATAACGTAATTCTGGTAATGTTTACCAGTCCGGGTACTTTCGGTGGCGTTTTCACGGGACTGTGCTTTCAATTATTAAGAGTTCATGTTTACAGAGCTCAGATTTGGTGTCTAAAGCCTTGGAATGAGGAGAATATTGTTTATGTTTACAATTTAGGAGGATTGGCTTCGGCGCTTTTTTGTGCGTATCATTTAAAATGGTGACGGTTCCAGGAACTACTTCTAAGCAAACTGTCTAATTGTGGTAAAACTGTTAAAATACACAATGAGAGTTCCCAGAAATGATTAAGAACGTTTAATAAACACCTCAAGGACCTGTAAATAGATTCTTACTACATTTACTGTCGAATTCAATCACGGAGGTTTCCAGTGGAAAGCTGTGAAATGCCGTAATTCTGGTAATGTTTACAAGTCCGGGTACTTTGGGTGGCGTTTTCACGGGACTGTGCTTTCAATTATTAAGAGTTCATGTTTACAGAGCTCAGATTTGGTGTCTAAAGCCTTGGAATGACGAGAATAGTTTTTATGTTTACAATTTAGGAGGATTGGCTTTGGCGTTTTTTTTGTGTGAATCAGTTAAAATGGTGGCGGTTCCAGTAAACAGTTCTAAGCAAACTGTCTAATTGTGGTAAAACTATTAACATACACAATGAGAGTTCCCGGAAATGATTAAGAACGTGTAATAAACATCTCAAGTACACGTAAATAGATTCTTACTTCATTTACTGTCGAATTCAATCACCGAGGTTTCCAGTGGAAAGCTGTGAAATGACGAAAATACTGGTAATGTTTACAAGTACGGGTACTTCTGGTGGCGTTTTCACGGGACTGTGCTTTCAAATATTAAGAGTTCATGTTTACAGAGCTCAGAATTGGTGTCTAAAGCCTTGGAATGACGAGAATATTGTTTATGTTTACAATTTAGGAGGATTGGCTTTGGCGTGTTTTTTTGTGTGAATCAGTTAAAATGGTGGCGGTTCCAGTAAATACTTCTAAGCAAACTGTCTAATTGTGGTAAAACTGTTAAAATACACAATGAGAGTTACCTGAAATGATTAAGAACGTGTAATAAACACCTCAAGTACACGTAAATAGATTCTAACTACATTTACTGTCGAATTTAATCACGGAGGTTTCGAGTGGAAAGCTGTGAAATGACGTAATTCTGGTAATGTTTACAAGTCCGGGTACTTTGGGTGGCGTTTTCACGGGACTGTGCTTTCAATTATTAAGAGTTCATGTTTACAGAGCTCAGATTTGGTGTCTAAAGCCTTGGAATGACGAGAATAGTTTTTATGTTTACAATTTAGGAGGATTGGCTTTGGCGTTTCTTTGTGTGAATCAGTTAAAATGGTGGCGGTTCCAGTAAATACTTCTAAGCAAACTGTCTAATTGTGGTAAAACTGTTAAAATACACAATGAGATTTCCCAGAAATGATTAAGAACGTTTAATAAACACCTCAAGGACCTGTAAATAGATTCTTACTACATTTACTGTCGAATTCAATCACGGAGGTTTCGAGTGGAAAGCTGTGAAATGCCGTAATTCTGGTAATGTTTACAAGTCCGGGTACTTTGGGTGGCGTTTTCACGGGACTGTGCTTTCAATTATTAAGAGTTCATGTTTACAGAGCTCAGATTTGGTGTCTAAAGCCTTGGAATGACGAGAATAGTTTTTATGTTTACAATTTAGGAGGATTGGCTTTGGCGTTTTTTTTGTGTGAATCAGTTAAAATGGTGGCGGTTCCAGTAAACAGTTCTAAGCAAACTGTCTAATTGTGGTAAAACTATTAACATACACAATGAGAGTTCCCGGAAATGATTAAGAACGTGTAATAAACATCTCAAGTACACGTAAATAGATTCTTACTTCATTTACTGTCGAATTCAATCACCGAGGTTTCCAGTGGAAAGCTGTGAAATGACGAAAATACTGGTAATGTTTACAAGTACGGGTACTTCTGGTGGCGTTTTCACGGGACTGTGCTTTCAAATATTAAGAGTTCATGTTTACAGAGCTCAGAATTGGTGTCTAAAGCCTTGGAATGACGAGAATATTGTTTATGTTTACAATTTAGGAGGATTGGCTTTGGCGTGTTTTTTGTGTGAATCAGTTAAAATGGTGGCGGTTCCAGTAAATACTTCTAAGCAAACTGTCTAATTGTGGTAAAACTGTTAAAATACACAATGAGAGTTACCAGAAATGATTAAGAACGTGTAATAAACACCTCAAGTACACGTAAATAGATTCTAACTACATTTACTGTCGAATTTAATCACGGAGGTTTCGAGTGGAAAGCTGTGAAATGACGTAATTCTGGTAATGTTTACAAGTCCGGGTACTTTGGGTGGCGTTTTCACGGGACTGTGCTTTCAATTATTAAGAGTTCATGTTTACAGAGCTCAGATTTGGTGTCTAAAGCCTTGGAATGACGAGAATAGTTTTTATGTTTACAATTTAGGAGGATTGGCTTTGGCGTTTCTTTGTGTGAATCAGTTAAAATGGTGGCGGTTCCAGTAAATACTTCTAAGCAAACTGTCTAATTGTGGTAAAACTGTTAAAATACACAATGAGATTTCCCAGAAATGATTAAGAACGTTTAATAAACACCTCAAGGACCTGTAAATAGATTCTTACTACATTTACTGTCGAATTCAATCACGGAGGTTTCGAGTGGAAAGCTGTGAAATGCCGTAATTCTGGTAATGTTTACAAGTCCGGGTACTTTGGGTGGCGTTTTCACGGGACTGTGCTTTCAATTATTAAGAGTTCATGTTTACAGAGCTCAGATTTGGTGTCTAAAGCCTTGGAATGACGAGAATAGTTTTTATGTTTACAATTTAGGAGGATTGGCTTTGGCGTTTTTTTTGTGTGAATCAGTTAAAATGGTGGCGGTTCCAGTAAACAGTTCTAAGCAAACTGTCTAATTGTGGTAAAACTATTAACATACACAATGAGAGTTCCCGGAAATGATTAAGAACGTGTAATAAACATCTCAAGTACACGTAAATAGATTCTTACTTCATTTACTGTCGAATTCAATCACCGAGGTTTCCAGTGGAAAGCTGTGAAATGACGAAAATACTGGTAATGTTTACAAGTACGGGTACTTCTGGTGGCGTTTTCACGGGACTGTGCTTTCAAATATTAAGAGTTCATGTTTACAGAGCTCAGAATTGGTGTCTAAAGCCTTGGAATGACGAGAATATTGTTTATGTTTACAATTTAGGAGGATTGGCTTTGGCGTGTTTTTTGTGTGAATCAGTTAAAATGGTGGCGGTTCCAGTAAATACTTCTAAGCAAACTGTCTAATTGTGGTAAAACTGTTAAAATACACAATGAGAGTTACCAGAAATGATTAAGAACGTGTAATAAACACCTCAAGTACACGTAAATAGATTCTAACTACATTTACTGTCGAATTTAATCACGGAGGTTTCGAGTGGAAAGCTGTGAAATGACGTAATTCTGGTAATGTTTACAAGTCCGGGTACTTTGGGTGGCGTTTTCACGGGACTGTGCTTTCAATTATTAAGAGTTCATGTTTACAGAGCTCAGATTTGGTGTCTAAAGCCTTGGAATGACGAGAATAGTTTTTATGTTTACAATTTAGGAGGATTGGCTTTGGCGTGTTTTTTGGTGTGAATCAGTTAAAATGGTGGCGGTTCCAGTAAATACTTCTAAGCAAACTGTCTAATTGTGGTAAAACTGTTAAAATACACAATTAGAGTTACCAGAAATGATTAAGAACGTGTAATAAACACCTCAAGTACACATAAATAGATTCTTACTACATTTACTGTCGAATTTAATCACGGAGGTTTCGAGTGGAAAGCTGTGAAATAACGTAATTCTGGTAATGTTTACCAGTCCGGGTACTTTCGGTGGCGTTTTCACGGGACTGTGCTTTCAATTATTAAGAGTTCATGTTTACAGAGCTCAGATTTGGTGTCTAAAGCCTTGGAATGACGAGAATAGTTTTTATGTTTACAATTTAGGAGGATGGGCTTTGGCGTTTTTTTTGTGTGAATCAGTTAAAATGGTGGCGGTTCCAGTAAACAGTTCTAAGCAAACTGTCTAATTGTGGTCAAACTATTAACATACACAATGAGAGTTCCCGGAAATGATTAAGAACGTGTAATAAACATCTCAAGTACACGTAAATAGATTCTTACTTCATTTACTGTCGAATTCAATCACCGAGGTTTCCCTTGGAAAGCTGTGAAATGACGAAAATACTGGTAATGTTTACAAGTACGGGTACTTCTGGTGGCGTTTTCACGGGACTGTGCTTTCAAATATTAAGAGTTCATGTTTACAGAGCTCAGAATTGGTGTCTAAAGCCTTGGAATGACGAGAATAGTTTTTATGTTTACAATTTAGGAGGATTGGCTTTGGCGTTTTTTTTGTGTGAATCAGTTAAAATGGTGGCGGTTCCAGTAAATACTTCTAAGCAAACTGTCTAATTGTGGTTAAACTCTTAAAATACACAATGATAGTCCCCAGAAATGATTAAGAACGTGTAATGAACACCTCAAGTACACGTAAATAGATTCTTACTACATTTACTGTCGAATTCAATCACGGAGGTTTCCCTTGGAAAGCTGTGAAATGACGAAAATACTGGTTATATTTAAAACTCCGGGTATTTCGGGTGGCGTTTTCACGGGACGGTGCTTTCAAATATTAAGAGTTCATGTTTACAGAGCTCAGAATTGGTGTCTAAAGCCTTGGAATGAGGAGAATATTGTTTATGTTTACAATTTAGGAGGATTGGCTTCGGCGCTTTTTTGTGCCTATCATTTAAAATGGTGACGGTTCCAGGAACTACTTCTAAGCAAACTGTCTAATTGTGGTAAAACTGTTAAAATACACAATGAGAGTTCCCAGAAATGATTAAGAACGTTTAATAAACACCTCAAGGACCTGTAAATAGATTCTTACTACATTTACTGTCGAATTCAATCACGGAGGTTTCGAGTGGAAAGCTGTGAAATGCCGTAATTCTGGTAATGTTTACAAGTCGGGGTACTTTGTGTGGCGTTTTCACGGGACTGTGCTTTCAATTATTAAGAGTTCACGTTTACAGAGCTCAGAATTGGTGTCTAAAGCCTTGGAATGACGAGAATAGTTTTTATGTTTACAATTTAGGAGGATTGGCTTTGTCGTTTCTTTGTGTGAATCAGTTAAAATGGTGGCGGTTCCAGTAAATACTTCTAAGCAAACTGTCTAATTGTGGTAAAACTGTTAAAATACACAATGAGAGTTACCAGAAATGATTAAGAACGTGTAATAAACACCTCAAGTACACGTAAATAGATTCTTACTACATTTACTGTCGAATTTAATCACGGAGGTTTCGAGTGGAAAGCTGTGAAATGACGTAATTCTGGTAATGTTTACCAGTCCTGGTACTTTCGGTGGCGTTTTCACGGGACTGTGCTTTCAATTATTAAGAGTTCATGTTTACAGAGCTCAGATTTGGTGTCTAAAGCCTTGGAATGAGGAGAATATTGTTTATGTTTACAATTTAGGAGGATTGGCTTCGGCGCTTTTTTGTGCGTATCATTTAAAATGGTGACGGTTCCAGGAACTACTTCTAAGCAAACTGTCTAATTGTGGTAAAACTGTTAAAATACACAATGAGATTTCCCAGAAATGATTAAGAACGTTTAATAGACACCTCAAGGACCTGTAAATAGATTCTTACTACATTTACTGTCGAATTCAATCACGGAGGTTTCGAGTGGAAAGCTGTGAAATGCCGTAATTCTGGTAATGTTTACAAGTCCGGGTACTTTGGGTGGCGTTTTCACGGGACTGTGCTTTCAATTATTAAGAGTTCATGTTTACAGAGCTCAGATTTGGTGTCTAAAGCCTTGGAATGACGAGAATAGTTTTTATGTTTACAATTTAGGAGGATTGGCTTTGGCGTTTTTTTTGTGTGAATCAGTTAAAATGGTGGCGGTTCCAGTAAACAGTTCTAAGCAAACTGTCTAATTGTGGTAAAACTATTAACATACACAATGAGAGTTCCCGGAAATGATTAAGAACGTGTAATAAACATCTCAAGTACACGTAAATAGATTCTTACTTCATTTACTGTCGAATTCAATCACCGAGGTTTCCAGTGGAAAGCTGTGAAATGACGAAAATACTGGTAATGTTTACAAGTACGGGTACTTCTGGTGGCGTTTTCACGGGACTGTGCTTTCAAATATTAAGAGTTCATGTTTACAGAGCTCAGAATTGGTGTCTAAAGCCTTGGAATGACGAGAATATTGTTTATGTTTACAATTTAGGAGGATTGGCTTTGGCGTGTTTTTTTGTGTGAATCAGTTAAAATGGTGGCGGTTCCAGTAAATACTTCTAAGCAAACTGTCTAATTGTGGTAAAACTGTTAAAATACACAATGAGAGTTACCTGAAATGATTAAGAACGTGTAATAAACACCTCAAGTACACATAAATAGATTCTTACTACATTTACTGTCGAATTTAATCACGGAGGTTTCGAGTGGAAAGCTGTGAAATAACGTAATTCTGGTAATGTTTACCAGTCCGGGTACTTTCGGTGGCGTTTTCACGGGACTGTGCTTTCAATTATTAAGAGTTCATGTTTACAGAGCTCAGATTTGGTGTCTAAAGCCTTGGAATGACGAGAATAGTTTATATGTTTACAATTAAGAGGATTGGCTTTGGCGTTTTTTTTGTGTGAATCAGTTAAAATGGTGGCGGTTACAGTAAATACTTCTAAGCAAACTGTCTAATTGTGGTTAAAATCTTAAAATACACAATGATAGTCCCCAGAAATGATTAAGAACGTGTATTGAACACCTCAAGTACACGTAAATAGATTCTTACTACATTTACTGTCGAATTCAATCACGGAGGTTTCCCTTGGAAAGCTCTGAAATGACGAAAATACTGGTTATATTTACAACTCCGGGTATTTCGGGTGGCGTTTTCACGGGACTTTGCTTTCAAATATTAAGAGTTCATGTTTACAGAGCTCAGAATTGGTGTCTAAAGCCTTGGAATGAGGAGAATATTGTTTATGTTTACAATTTAGGAGGATTGGCTTCGGCGCTTTTTTGTGCCTATCATTTAAAATGGTGAAGGTTCCAGGAACTACTTCTAAGCAAACTGTCTAATTGTGGTAAAACTGTTAAAATACACAATGAGAGTTCCCAGAAATGATTAAGAACGTGTAATAAACACCTCAAGTACACGTAAATAGATTCTAACTACATTTACTGTCGAATTTAATCACGGAGGTTTCGAGTGGAAAGCTGTGAAATGACGTAATTCTGGTAATGTTTACAAGTCCGGGTACTTTGGGTGGCGTTTTCACGGGACTGTGCTTTCAATTATTAAGAGTTCATGTTTACAGAGCTCAGATTTGGTGTCTAAAGCCTTGGAATGACGAGAATAGTTTTTATGTTTACAATTTAGGAGGATTGGCTTTGTCATTTCTTTGTGTGAATCAGTTAAAATGGTGGCAGTTCCAGTAAATACTCCTAAGCAAACTGTCTAATTGTGGTTACACTCTTAAAATACACAATGATAGTCCCCAGAAATGATTAAGAACGTGTAATAAACACCTCAAGTACACGTAAATAGATTCTTACTACATTTACTGTCGAATTCAATCACGGAGGTTTCGAGTGGAAAGCTGTGAAATGCCGTAATTCTGGTAATGTTTACAAGTCGGGGTACTTTGTGTGGCGTTTTCACGGGACTGTGCTTTCAATTATTAAGAGTTCATGTTAACAGAGCTCAGATTTGGTGTCTAAAGCCTTGGAATGACGAGAATAGTTTTTATGTTTACAATTTAGGAGGATTGGCTTTGGCGTGTTTTTTGTGTGAATCAGTTAAAATGGTGGCGGTTCCAGTAAATACTTCTAAGCAAACTGTCTAATTCTGGTAAAACTGTTAAAATACACAATGAGAGTTACCAGAAATGATTAAGAACGTGTAATAAACACCTCAAGTACACGTAAATAGATTCTTACTACATTTACTGTCGAATTCAATCACGGAGGTTTCCCTTGGAAAGCTGTGAAATGACGAAAATAATGGTTATATTTACAACTCCGGGTACTTCGGGTGGCGTTTTCACGGGACTTTGCTTTCAAATATTAAGAGTTCATGTTTACAGAGCTCAGAATTGGTGTCTAAAGCCTTGGAATGACGAGAATAGTTTTTATGTTTACAATTTAGGAGGATTGGCTCTGGCGTTTCTTTGTGTGAATCAGTTAAAATGGTGGCGGTTCCAGTAAATACTTCTAAGCAAACTGTCTAATTGTGGTAAAACTGTTAAAATACACAATGAGATTTCCCAGAAATGATTAAGAACGTTTAATAAACACCTCAAGGACCTGTAAATAGATTCTTACTACATTTACTGTCGAATTCAATCACGGAGGTTTCGAGTGGAAAGCTGTGAAATGCCGTAATTCTGGTAATGTTTACAAGTCCGGGTACTTTGGGTGGCGTTTTCACGGGACTGTGCTTTCAATTATTAAGAGTTCATGTTTACAGAGCTCAGATTTGGTGTCTAAAGCCTTGGAATGACGAGAATAGTTTTTATGTTTACAATTTAGGAGGATTGGCTTTGGCGTTTTTTTTGTGTGAATCAGTTAAAATGGTGGCGGTTCCAGTAAACAGTTCTAAGCAAACTGTCTAATTGTGGTAAAACTATTAACATACACAATGAGAGTTCCCGGAAATGATTAAGAACGTGTAATAAACATCTCAAGTACACGTAAATAGATTCTTACTTCATTTACTGTCGAATTCAATCACCGAGGTTTCCAGTGGAAAGCTGTGAAATGACGAAAATACTGGTAATGTTTACAAGTACGGGTACTTCTGGTGGCGTTTTCACGGGACTGTGCTTTCAAATATTAAGAGTTCATGTTTACAGAGCTCAGAATTGGTGTCTAAAGCCTTGGAATGACGAGAATATTGTTTATGTTTACAATTTAGGAGGATTGGCTTTGGCGTGTTTTTTGTGTGAATCAGTTAAAATGGTGGCGGTTCCAGTAAATACTTCTAAGCAAACTGTCTAATTGTGGTAAAACTGTTAAAATACACAATGAGAGTTACCAGAAATGATTAAGAACGTGTAATAAACACCTCAAGTACACGTAAATAGATTCTAACTACATTTACTGTCGAATTTAATCACGGAGGTTTCGAGTGGAAAGCTGTGAAATGACGTAATTCTGGTAATGTTTACAAGTCCGGGTACTTTGGGTGGCGTTTTCACGGGACTGTGCTTTCAATTATTAAGAGTTCATGTTTACAGAGCTCAGATTTGGTGTCTAAAGCCTTGGAATGACGAGAATAGTTTTTATGTTTACAATTTAGGAGGATTGGCTTTGGCGTGTTTTTTGGTGTGAATCAGTTAAAATGGTGGCGGTTCCAGTAAATACTTCTAAGCAAACTGTCTAATTGTGGTAAAACTGTTAAAATACACAATGAGAGTTACCAGAAATGATTAAGAACGTGTAATAAACACCTCAAGTACACATAAATAGATTCTTACTACATTTACTGTCGAATTTAATCACGGAGGTTTCGAGTGGAAAGCTGTGAAATAACGTAATTCTGGTAATGTTTACCAGTCCGGGTACTTTCGGTGGCGTTTTCACGGGACTGTGCTTTCAATTATTAAGAGTTCATGTTTACAGAGCTCAGATTTGGTGTCTAAAGCCTTGGAATGACGAGAATAGTTTTTATGTTTACAATTTAGGAGGATGGGCTTTGGCGTTTTTTTTGTGTGAATCAGTTAAAATGGTGGCGGTTCCAGTAAACAGTTCTAAGCAAACTGTCTAATTGTGGTCAAACTATTAACATACACAATGAGAGTTCCCGGAAATGATTAAGAACGTGTAATAAACATCTCAAGTACACGTAAATAGATTCTTACTTCATTTACTGTCGAATTCAATCACCGAGGTTTCCCTTGGAAAGCTGTGAAATGACGAAAATACTGGTAATGTTTACAAGTACGGGTACTTCTGGTGGCGTTTTCACGGGACTGTGCTTTCAAATATTAAGAGTTCATGTTTACAGAGCTCAGAATTGGTGTCTAAAGCCTTGGAATGACGAGAATAGTTTTTATGTTTACAATTTAGGAGGATTGGCTTTGGCGTTTTTTTTGTGTGAATCAGTTAAAATGGTGGCGGTTCCAGTAAATACTTCTAAGCAAACTGTCTAATTGTGGTTAAACTCTTAAAATACACAATGATAGTCCCCAGAAATGATTAAGAACGTGTAATGAACACCTCAAGTACACGTAAATAGATTCTTACTACATTTACTGTCGAATTCAATCACGGAGGTTTCCCTTGGAAAGCTGTGAAATGACGAAAATACTGGTTATATTTAAAACTCCGGGTATTTCGGGTGGCGTTTTCACGGGACGGTGCTTTCAAATATTAAGAGTTCATGTTTACAGAGCTCAGAATTGGTGTCTAAAGCCTTGGAATGAGGAGAATATTGTTTATGTTTACAATTTAGGAGGATTGGCTTCGGCGCTTTTTTGTGCCTATCATTTAAAATGGTGACGGTTCCAGGAACTACTTCTAAGCAAACTGACTAATTGTGGTAAAACTGTTAAAATACACAATGAGAGTTCCCAGAAATGATTAAGAACGTTTAATAAACACCTCAAGGACCTGTAAATAGATTCTTACTACATTTACTGTCGAATTCAATCACGGAGGTTTCGAGTGGAAAGCTGTGAAATGCCGTAATTCTGGTAATGTTTACAAGTCGGGGTACTTTGTGTGGCGTTTTCACGGGACTGTGCTTTCAATTATTAAGAGTTCATGTTTACAGAGCTCAGAATTGGTGTCTAAAGCCTTGGAATGACGAGAATAGTTTTTATGTTTAAAATTTAGGAGGATTGGCTTTGTCGTTTCTTTGTGCGAATCAGTTAAAATGGTGGCGGTTCCAGTAAATACTTCTAAGCA
Source organism: Myotis daubentonii (assembly GCF_963259705.1). Classification (NCBI taxonomy): domain Eukaryota; kingdom Metazoa; phylum Chordata; class Mammalia; order Chiroptera; family Vespertilionidae; genus Myotis; species Myotis daubentonii. Next base: position 175,968 of record NW_026775484.1, on the reverse strand, counting down.
AACTGTCTAATTGTGGTAAAACTGTTAAAATACACAATGAGAGTTACCAGAAATGATTAAGAACGTGTAATAAACACCTCAAGTACACGTAAATAGATTCTTACTACATTTACTGTCGAATTTAATCACGGAGGTTTCGAGTGGAAAGCTGTGAAATGACGTAATTCTGGTAATGTTTACCAGTCCTGGTACTTTCGGTGGCGTTTTCACGGGACTGTGCTTTCAATTATTAAGAGTTCATGTTTACAGAGCTCAGATTTGGTGTCTAAAGCCTTGGAATGAGGAGAATATTGTTTATGTTTACAATTTAGGAGGATTGGCTTCGGCGCTTTTTTGTGCGTATCATTTAAAATGGTGACGGTTCCAGGAACTACTTCTAAGCAAACTGTCTAATTCTGGTAAAACTGTTAAAATACACAATGAGAGTTACCAGAAATGATTAAGAACGTGTAATAAACACCTCAAGTACACGTAAATAGATTCTTACTACATTTACTGTCGAATTCAATCACGGAGGTTTCCCTTGGAAAGCTGTGAAATGACGAAAATAATGGTTATATTTACAACTCCGGGTACTTCGGGTGGCGTTTTCACGGGACTTTGCTTTCAAATATTAAGAGTTCATGTTTACAGAGCTCAGAATTGGTGTCTAAAGCCTTGGAATGACGAGAATAGTTTTTATGTTTACAATTTAGGAGGATTGGCTTTGGCGTTTCTTTGTGTGAATCAGTTAAAATGGTGGCGGTTCCAGTAAATACTTCTAAGCAAACTGTCTAATTGTGGTAAAACTGTTAAAATACACAATGAGATTTCCCAGAAATGATTAAGAACGTTTAATAAACACCTCAAGGACCTGTAAATAGATTCTTACTACATTTACTGTCGAATTCAATCACGGAGGTTTCGAGTGGAAAGCTGTGAAATGCCGTAATTCTGGTAATGTTTACAAGTCCGGGTACTTTGGGTGGCGTTTTCTCGGGACTGTGCTTTCAATTATTAAGAGTTCATGTTTACAGAGCTCAGATTTGGTGTCTAAAGCCTTGGAATGACGAGAATAGTTTTTATGTTTACAATTTAGGAGGATTGGCTTTGGCGTTTTTTTTGTGTGAATCAGTTAAAATGGTGGCGGTTCCAGTAAACAGTTCTAAGCAAACTGTCTAATTGTGGTAAAACTATTAACATACACAATGAGAGTTCCCGGAAATGATTAAGAACGTGTAATAAACATCTCAAGTACACGTAAATAGATTCTTACTTCATTTACTGTCGAATTCAATCACCGAGGTTTCCAGTGGAAAGCTGTGAAATGACGAAAATACTGGTAATGTTTACAAGTACGGGTACTTCTGGTGGCGTTTTCACGGGACTGTGCTTTCAAATATTAAGAGTTCATGTTTACAGAGCTCAGAATTGGTGTCTAAAGCCTTGGAATGACGAGAATATTGTTTATGTTTACAATTTAGGAGGATTGGCTTTGGCGTGTTTTTTGTGTGAATCAGTTAAAATGGTGGCGGTTCCAGTAAATACTTCTAAGCAAACTGTCTAATTGTGGTAAAACTGTTAAAATACACAATGAGAGTTACCAGAAATGATTAAGAACGTGTAATAAACACCTCAAGTACACGTAAATAGATTCTAACTACATTTACTGTCGAATTTAATCACGGAGGTTTCGAGTGGAAAGCTGTGAAATGACGTAATTCTGGTAATGTTTACAAGTCCGGGTACTTTGGGTGGCGTTTTCACGGGACTGTGCTTTCAATTATTAAGAGTTCATGTTTACAGAGCTCAGATTTGGTGTCTAAAGCCTTGGAATGACGAGAATAGTTTTTATGTTTACAATTTAGGAGGATTGGCTTTGGCGTGTTTTTTGGTGTGAATCAGTTAAAATGGTGGCGGTTCCAGTAAATACTTCTAAGCAAACTGTCTAATTGTGGTAAAACTGTTAAAATACACAATGAGAGTTACCAGAAATGATTAAGAACGTGTAATAAACACCTCAAGTACACATAAATAGATTCTTACTACATTTACTGTCGAATTTAATCACGGAGGTTTCGAGTGGAAAGCTGTGAAATAACGTAATTCTGGTAATGTTTACCAGTCCGGGTACTTTCGGTGGCGTTTTCACGGGACTGTGCTTTCAATTATTAAGAGTTCATGTTTACAGAGCTCAGATTTGGTGTCTAAAGCCTTGGAATGACGAGAATAGTTTTTATGTTTACAATTTAGGAGGATGGGCTTTGGCGTTTTTTTTGTGTGAATCAGTTAAAATGGTGGCGGTTCCAGTAAACAGTTCTAAGCAAACTGTCTAATTGTGGTCAAACTATTAACATACACAATGAGAGTTCCCGGAAATGATTAAGAACGTGTAATAAACATCTCAAGTACACGTAAATAGATTCTTACTTCATTTACTGTCGAATTCAATCACCGAGGTTTCCCTTGGAAAGCTGTGAAATGACGAAAATACTGGTAATGTTTACAAGTACGGGTACTTCTGGTGGCGTTTTCACGGGACTGTGCTTTCAAATATTAAGAGTTCATGTTTACAGAGCTCAGAATTGGTGTCTAAAGCCTTGGAATGACGAGAATAGTTTTTATGTTTACAATTTAGGAGGATTGGCTTTGGCGTTTTTTTTGTGTGAATCAGTTAAAATGGTGGCGGTTCCAGTAAATACTTCTAAGCAAACTGTCTAATTGTGGTTAAACTCTTAAAATACACAATGATAGTCCCCAGAAATGATTAAGAACGTGTAATGAACACCTCAAGTACACGTAAATAGATTCTTACTACATTTACTGTCGAATTCAATCACGGAGGTTTCCCTTGGAAAGCTGTGAAATGACGAAAATACTGGTTATATTTAAAACTCCGGGTATTTCGGGTGGCGTTTTCACGGGACGGTGCTTTCAAATATTAAGAGTTCATGTTTACAGAGCTCAGAATTGGTGTCTAAAGCCTTGGAATGAGGAGAATATTGTTTATGTTTACAATTTAGGAGGATTGGCTTCGGCGCTTTTTTGTGCCTATCATTTAAAATGGTGACGGTTCCAGGAACTACTTCTAAGCAAACTGACTAATTGTGGTAAAACTGTTAAAATACACAATGAGAGTTCCCAGAAATGATTAAGAACGTTTAATAAACACCTCAAGGACCTGTAAATAGATTCTTACTACATTTACTGTCGAATTCAATCACGGAGGTTTCGAGTGGAAAGCTGTGAAATGCCGTAATTCTGGTAATGTTTACAAGTCGGGGTACTTTGTGTGGCGTTTTCACGGGACTGTGCTTTCAATTATTAAGAGTTCATGTTTACAGAGCTCAGAATTGGTGTCTAAAGCCTTGGAATGACGAGAATAGTTTTTATGTTTACAATTTAGGAGGATTGGCTTTGGCGTTTCTTTGTGCGAATCAGTTAAAATGGTGGCGGTTCCAGTAAATACTTCTAAGCAAACTGTCTAATTGTGGTAAAACTGTTAAAATACACAATGAGAGTTACCAGAAATGATTAAGAACGTGTAATAAACACCTCAAGGACCTGTAAATAGATTCTTACTACATTTACTGTCGAATTCAATCACGGAGGTTTCGAGTGGAAAGCTGTGAAATGCCGTAATTCTGGTAATGTTTACAAGTCGGGGTACTTTGTGTGGCGTTTTCACGGGACTGTGCTTTCAATTATTAAGAGTTCATGTTAACAGAGCTCAGATTTGGTGTCTAAAGCCTTGGAATGACGAGAATAGTTTTTATGTTTACAATTTAGGAGGATTGGCTTTGGCGTGTTTTTTGTGTGAATCAGTTAAAATGGTGGCGGTTCCAGTAAATACTTCTAAGCAAACTGTCTAATTCTGGTAAAACTGTTAAAATACACAATGAGAGTTACCAGAAATGATTAAGAACGTGTAATAAACACCTCAAGTACACGTAAATAGATTCTTACTACATTTACTGTCGAATTCAATCACGGAGGTTTCCCTTGGAAAGCTGTGAAATGACGAAAATAATGGTTATATTTACAACTCCGGGTACTTCGGGTGGCGTTTTCACGGGACTTTGCTTTCAAATATTAAGAGTTCATGTTTACAGAGCTCAGAATTGGTGTCTAAAGCCTTGGAATGACGAGAATAGTTTTTATGTTTACAATTTAGGAGGATTGGCTTTGGCGTTTCTTTGTGTGAATCAGTTAAAATGGTGGCGGTTCCAGTAAATACTTCTAAGCAAACTGTCTAATTGTGGTAAAACTGTTAAAATACACAATGAGATTTCCCAGAAATGATTAAGAACGTTTAATAAACACCTCAAGGACCTGTAAATAGATTCTTACTACATTTACTGTCGAATTCAATCACGGAGGTTTCGAGTGGAAAGCTGTGAAATGCCGTAATTCTGGTAATGTTTACAAGTCCGGGTACTTTGGGTGGCGTTTTCACGGGACTGTGCTTTCAATTATTAAGAGTTCATGTTTACAGAGCTCAGATTTGGTGTCTAAAGCCTTGGAATGACGAGAATAGTTTTTATGTTTACAATTTAGGAGGATTGGCTTTGGCGTTTTTTTTGTGTGAATCAGTTAAAATGGTGGCGGTTCCAGTAAATACTTCTAAGCAAACTGTCTAATTGTGGTAAAACTGTTAAAATACACAATGAGAGTTACCAGAAATGATTAAGAACGTGTAATAAACACCTCAAGTACAAATAAATAGATTCTTACTACATTTACTGTCGAATTTAATCACGGAGGTTTCGAGTGGAAAGCTGTGAAATAACGTAATTCTGGTAATGTTTACCAGTCCGGGTACTTTCGGTGGCGTTTTCACGGGACTGTGCTTTCAATTATTAAGAGTTCATGTTTACAGAGCTCAGATTTGGTGTCTAAAGCCTTGGAATGACGAGAATAGTTTTTATGTTTACAATTTAGGAGGATGGGCTTTGGCGTTTTTTTTGTGTGAATCAGTTAAAATGGTGGCGGTTCCAGTAAACAGTTCTAAGCAAACTGTCTAATTGTGGTCAAACTATTAACATACACAATGAGAGTTCCCGGAAATGATTAAGAACGTGTAATAAACATCTCAAGTACACGTAAATAGATTCTTACTTCATTTACTGTCGAATTCAATCACCGAGGTTTCCCTTGGAAAGCTGTGAAATGACGAAAATACTGGTAATGTTTACAAGTACGGGTACTTCTGGTGGCGTTTTCACGGGACTGTGCTTTCAAATATTAAGAGTTCATGTTTACAGAGCTCAGAATTGGTGTCTAAAGCCTTGGAATGACGAGAATAGTTTTTATGTTTACAATTTAGGAGGATTGGCTTTGGCGTTTTTTTTGTGTGAATCAGTTAAAATGGTGGCGGTTCCAGTAAATACTTCTAAGCAAACTGTCTAATTGTGGTTAAACTCTTAAAATACACAATGATAGTCCCCAGAAATGATTAAGAACGTGTAATGAACACCTCAAGTACACGTAAATAGATTCTTACTACATTTACTGTCGAATTCAATCACGGAGGTTTCGAGTGGAAAGCTGTGAAATGCCGTAATTCTGGTAATGTTTACAAGTCGGGGTACTTTGTGTGGCGTTTTCACGGGACTGTGCTTTCAATTATTAAGAGTTCATGTTAACAGAGCTCAGATTTGGTGTCTAAAGCCTTGGAATGACGAGAATAGTTTTTATGTTTACAATTTAGGAGGATTGGCTTTGGCGTGTTTTTTGTGTGAATCAGTTAAAATGGTGGCGGTTCCAGTAAATACTTCTAAGCAAACTGTCTAATTCTGGTAAAACTGTTAAAATACACAATGAGAGTTACCAGAAATGATTAAGAACGTGTAATAAACACCTCAAGTACACGTAAATAGATTCTTACTACATTTACTGTCGAATTCAATCACGGAGGTTTCCCTTGGAAAGCTGTGAAATGACGAAAATAATGGTTATATTTACAACTCCGGGTACTTCGGGTGGCGTTTTCACGGGACTTTGCTTTCAAATATTAAGAGTTCATGTTTACAGAGCTCAGAATTGGTGTCTAAAGCCTTGGAATGACGAGAATAGTTTTTATGTTTACAATTTAGGAGGATTGGCTTTGGCGTTTCTTTGTGTGAATCAGTTAAAATGGTGGCGGTTCCAGTAAATACTTCTAAGCAAACTGTCTAATTGTGGTAAAACTGTTAAAATACACAATGAGATTTCCCAGAAATGATTAAGAACGTTTAATAAACACCTCAAGGACCTGTAAATAGATTCTTACTACATTTACTGTCGAATTCAATCACGGAGGTTTCGAGTGGAAAGCTGTGAAATGCCGTAATTCTGGTAATGTTTACAAGTCCGGGTACTTTGGGTGGCGTTTTCACGGGACTGTGCTTTCAATTATTAAGAGTTCATGTTTACAGAGCTCAGATTTGGTGTCTAAAGCCTTGGAATGACGAGAATAGTTTTTATGTTTACAATTTAGGAGGATTGGCTTTGGCGTTTTTTTTGTGTGAATCAGTTAAAATGGTGGCGGTTCCAGTAAACAGTTCTAAGCAAACTGTCTAATTGTGGTAAAACTATTAACATACACAATGAGAGTTCCCGGAAATGATTAAGAACGTGTAATAAACATCTCAAGTACACGTAAATAGATTCTTACTTCATTTACTGTCGAATTCAATCACCGAGGTTTCCAGTGGAAAGCTGTGAAATGACGAAAATACTGGTAATGTTTACAAGTACGGGTACTTCTGGTGGCGTTTTCACGGGACTGTGCTTTCAAATATTAAGAGTTCATGTTTACAGAGCTCAGAATTGGTGTCTAAAGCCTTGGAATGACGAGAATATTGTTTATGTTTACAATTTAGGAGGATTGGCTTTGGCGTGTTTTTTGTGTGAATCAGTTAAAATGGTGGCGGTTCCAGTAAATACTTCTAAGCAAACTGTCTAATTGTGGTAAAACTGTTAAAATACACAATGAGAGTTACCAGAAATGATTAAGAACGTGTAATAAACACCTCAAGTACACGTAAATAGATTCTAACTACATTTACTGTCGAATTTAATCACGGAGGTTTCGAGTGGAAAGCTGTGAAATGACGTAATTCTGGTAATGTTTACAAGTCCGGGTACTTTGGGTGGCGTTTTCACGGGACTGTGCTTTCAATTATTAAGAGTTCATGTTTACAGAGCTCAGATTTGGTGTCTAAAGCCTTGGAATGACGAGAATAGTTTTTATGTTTACAATTTAGGAGGATTGGCTTTGGCGTGTTTTTTGGTGTGAATCAGTTAAAATGGTGGCGGTTCCAGTAAATACTTCTAAGCAAACTGTCTAATTGTGGTAAAACTGTTAAAATACACAATGAGAGTTACCAGAAATGATTAAGAACGTGTAATAAACACCTCAAGTACACATAAATAGATTCTTACTACATTTACTGTCGAATTTAATCACGGAGGTTTCGAGTGGAAAGCTGTGAAATAACGTAATTCTGGTAATGTTTACCAGTCCGGGTACTTTCGGTGGCGTTTTCACGGGACTGTGCTTTCAATTATTAAGAGTTCATGTTTACAGAGCTCAGATTTGGTGTCTAAAGCCTTGGAATGACGAGAATAGTTTTTATGTTTACAATTTAGGAGGATGGGCTTTGGCGTTTTTTTTGTGTGAATCAGTTAAAATGGTGGCGGTTCCAGTAAACAGTTCTAAGCAAACTGTCTAATTGTGGTCAAACTATTAACATACACAATGAGAGTTCCCGGAAATGATTAAGAACGTGTAATAAACATCTCAAGTACACGTAAATAGATTCTTACTTCATTTACTGTCGAATTCAATCACCGAGGTTTCCCTTGGAAAGCTGTGAAATGACGAAAATACTGGTAATGTTTACAAGTACGGGTACTTCTGGTGGCGTTTTCACGGGACTGTGCTTTCAAATATTAAGAGTTCATGTTTACAGAGCTCAGAATTGGTGTCTAAAGCCTTGGAATGACGAGAATAGTTTTTATGTTTACAATTTAGGAGGATTGGCTTTGGCGTTTTTTTTGTGTGAATCAGTTAAAATGGTGGCGGTTCCAGTAAATACTTCTAAGCAAACTGTCTAATTGTGGTTAAACTCTTAAAATACACAATGATAGTCCCCAGAAATGATTAAGAACGTGTAATGAACACCTCAAGTACACGTAAATAGATTCTTACTACATTTACTGTCGAATTCAATCACGGAGGTTTCCCTTGGAAAGCTGTGAAATGACGAAAATACTGGTTATATTTAAAACTCCGGGTATTTCGGGTGGCGTTTTCACGGGACGGTGCTTTCAAATATTAAGAGTTCATGTTTACAGAGCTCAGAATTGGTGTCTAAAGCCTTGGAATGAGGAGAATATTGTTTATGTTTACAATTTAGGAGGATTGGCTTCGGCGCTTTTTTGTGCCTATCATTTAAAATGGTGACGGTTCCAGGAACTACTTCTAAGCAAACTGACTAATTGTGGTAAAACTGTTAAAATACACAATGAGAGTTCCCAGAAATGATTAAGAACGTTTAATAAACACCTCAAGGACCTGTAAATAGATTCTTACTACATTTACTGTCGAATTCAATCACGGAGGTTTCGAGTGGAAAGCTGTGAAATGCCGTAATTCTGGTAATGTTTACAAGTCGGGGTACTTTGTGTGGCGTTTTCACGGGACTGTGCTTTCAATTATTAAGAGTTCATGTTTACAGAGCTCAGAATTGGTGTCTAAAGCCTTGGAATGACGAGAATAGTTTTTATGTTTACAATTTAGGAGGATTGGCTTTGTCGTTTCTTTGTGCGAATCAGTTAAAATGGTGGCGGTTCCAGTAAATACTTCTAAGCAAACTGTCTAATTGTGGTAAAACTGTTAAAATACACAATGAGAGTTACCAGAAATGATTAAGAACGTGTAATAAACACCTCAAGTACACGTAAATAGATTCTTACTACATTTACTGTCGAATTTAATCACGGAGGTTTCCAGTGGAAAGCTGTGAAATGACGTAATTCTGGTAATGTTTACCAGTCCTGGTACTTTCGGTGGCGTTTTCACGGGACTGTGCTTTCAATTATTAAGAGTTCATGTTTACAGAGCTCAGATTTGGTGTCTAAAGCCTTGGAATGAGGAGAATATTGTTTATGTTTACAATTTAGGAGGATTGGCTTCGGCGCTTTTTTGTGCGTATCATTTAAAATGGTGACGGTTCCAGGAACTACTTCTAAGCAAACTGTCTAATTCTGGTAAAACTGTTAAAATACACAATGAGAGTTACCAGAAATGATTAAGAACGTGTAATAAACACCTCAAGTACACGTAAATAGATTCTTACTACATTTACTGTCGAATTCAATCACGGAGGTTTCCCTTGGAAAGCTGTGAAATGACGAAAATAATGGTTATATTTACAACTCCGGGTACTTCGGGTGGCGTTTTCACGGGACTTTGCTTTCAAATATTAAGAGTTCATGTTTACAGAGCTCAGAATTGGTGTCTAAAGCCTTGGAATGACGAGAATAGTTTTTATGTTTACAATTTAGGAGGATTGGCTTTGGCGTTTCTTTGTGTGAATCAGTTAAAATGGTGGCGGTTCCAGTAAATACTTCTAAGCAAACTGTCTAATTGTGGTAAAACTGTTAAAATACACAATGAGATTTCCCAGAAATGATTAAGAACGTTTAATAAACACCTCAAGGACCTGTAAATAGATTCTTACTACATTTACTGTCGAATTCAATCACGGAGGTTTCGAGTGGAAAGCTGTGAAATGCCGTAATTCTGGTAATGTTTACAAGTCCGGGTACTTTGGGTGGCGTTTTCACGGGACTGTGCTTTCAATTATTAAGAGTTCATGTTTACAGAGCTCAGATTTGGTGTCTAAAGCCTTGGAATGACGAGAATAGTTTTTATGTTTACAATTTAGGAGGATTGGCTTTGGCGTTTTTTTTGTGTGAATCAGTTAAAATGGTGGCGGTTCCAGTAAATACTTCTAAGCAAACTGTCTAATTGTGGTAAAACTGTTAAAATACACAATGAGAGTTACCAGAAATGATTAAGAACGTGTAATAAACACCTCAAGTACACATAAATAGATTCTTACTACATTTACTGTCGAATTTAATCACGGAGGTTTCGAGTGGAAAGCTGTGAAATAACGTAATTCTGGTAATGTTTACCAGTCCGGGTACTTTCGGTGGCGTTTTCACGGGACTGTGCTTTCAATTATTAAGAGTTCATGTTTACAGAGCTCAGATTTGGTGTCTAAAGCCTTGGAATGACGAGAATAGTTTTTATGTTTACAATTTAGGAGGATGGGCTTTGGCGTTTTTTTTGTGTGAATCAGTTAAAATGGTGGCGGTTCCAGTAAACAGTTCTAAGCAAACTGTCTAATTGTGGTCAAACTATTAACATACACAATGAGAGTTCCCGGAAATGATTAAGAACGTGTAATAAACATCTCAAGTACACGTAAATAGATTCTTACTTCATTTACTGTCGAATTCAATCACCGAGGTTTCCCTTGGAAAGCTGTGAAATGACGAAAATACTGGTAATGTTTACAAGTACGGGTACTTCTGGTGGCGTTTTAACGGGACTGTGCTTTCAAATATTAAGAGTTCATGTTTACAGAGCTCAGAATTGGTGTCTAAAGCCTTGGAATGACGAGAATAGTTTTTATTTTTACAATTTAGGAGGATTGGCTTTGGCGTTTTTTTTGTGTGAATCAGTTAAAATGGTGGCGGTTCCAGTAAATACTTCTAAGCAAACTGTCTAATTGTGGTTAAACTCTTAAAATACACAATGATAGTCCCCAGAAATGATTAAGAACGTGTAATGAACACCTCAAGTACACGTAAATAGATTCTTACTACATTTACTGTCGAATTCAATCACGGAGGTTTCGAGTGGAAAGCTGTGAAATGCCGTAATTCTGGTAATGTTTACAAGTCGGGGTACTTTGTGTGGCGTTTTCACGGGACTGTGCTTTCAATTATTAAGAGTTCATGTTAACAGAGCTCAGATTTGGTGTCTAAAGCCTTGGAATGACGAGAATAGTTTTTATGTTTACAATTTAGGAGGATTGGCTTTGGCGTGTTTTTTGTGTGAATCAGTTAAAATGGTGGCGGTTCCAGTAAATACTTCTAAGCAAACTGTCTAATTCTGGTAAAACTGTTAAAATACACAATGAGAGTTACCAGAAATGATTAAGAACGTGTAATAAACACCTCAAGTACACGTAAATAGATTCTTACTACATTTACTGTCGAATTCAATCACGGAGGTTTCCCTTGGAAAGCTGTGAAATGACGAAAATAATGGTTATATTTACAACTCCGGGTACTTCGGGTGGCGTTTTCACGGGACTTTGCTTTCAAATATTAAGAGTTCATGTTTACAGAGCTCAGAATTGGTGTCTAAAGCCTTGGAATGACGAGAATAGTTTTTATGTTTACAATTTAGGAGGATTGGCTTTGGCGTTTCTTTGTGTGAATCAGTTAAAATGGTGGCGGTTCCAGTAAATACTTCTAAGCAAACTGTCTAATTGTGGTAAAACTGTTAAAATACACAATGAGATTTCCCAGAAATGATTAAGAACGTTTAATAAACACCTCAAGGACCTGTAAATAGATTCTTACTACATTTACTGTCGAATTCAATCACGGAGGTTTCGAGTGGAAAGCTGTGAAATGCCGTAATTCTGGTAATGTTTACAAGTCCGGGTACTTTGGGTGGCGTTTTCACGGGACTGTGCTTTCAATTATTAAGAGTTCATGTTTACAGAGCTCAGATTTGGTGTCTAAAGCCTTGGAATGACGAGAATAGTTTTTATGTTTACAATTTAGGAGGATTGGCTTTGGCGTTTTTTTTGTGTGAATCAGTTAAAATGGTGGCGGTTCCAGTAAACAGTTCTAAGCAAACTGTCTAATTGTGGTAAAACTATTAACATACACAATGAGAGTTCCCGGAAATGATTAAGAACGTGTAATAAACATCTCAAGTACACGTAAATAGATTCTTACTTCATTTACTGTCGAATTCAATCACCGAGGTTTCCAGTGGAAAGCTGTGAAATGACGAAAATACTGGTAATGTTTACAAGTACGGGTACTTCTGGTGGCGTTTTCACGGGACTGTGCTTTCAAATATTAAGAGTTCATGTTTACAGAGCTCAGAATTGGTGTCTAAAGCCTTGGAATGACGAGAATATTGTTTATGTTTACAATTTAGGAGGATTGGCTTTGGCGTGTTTTTTGTGTGAATCAGTTAAAATGGTGGCGGTTCCAGTAAATACTTCTAAGCAAACTGTCTAATTGTGGTAAAACTGTTAAAATACACAATGAGAGTTACCAGAAATGATTAAGAACGTGTAATAAACACCTCAAGTACACGTAAATAGATTCTAACTACATTTACTGTCGAATTTAATCACGGAGGTTTCGAGTGGAAAGCTGTGAAATGACGTAATTCTGGTAATGTTTACAAGTCCGGGTACTTTGGGTGGCGTTTTCACGGGACTGTGCTTTCAATTATTAAGAGTTCATGTTTACAGAGCTCAGATTTGGTGTCTAAAGCCTTGGAATGACGAGAATAGTTTTTATGTTTACAATTTAGGAGGATTGGCTTTGGCGTGTTTTTTGGTGTGAATCAGTTAAAATGGTGGCGGTTCCAGTAAATACTTCTAAGCAAACTGTCTAATTGTGGTAAAACTGTTAAAATACACAATGAGAGTTACCAGAAATGATTAAGAACGTGTAATAAACACCTCAAGTACACATAAATAGATTCTTACTACATTTACTGTCGAATTTAATCACGGAGGTTTCGAGTGGAAAGCTGTGAAATAACGTAATTCTGGTAATGTTTACCAGTCCGGGTACTTTCGGTGGCGTTTTCACGGGACTGTGCTTTCAATTATTAAGAGTTCATGTTTACAGAGCTCAGATTTGGTGTCTAAAGCCTTGGAATGACGAGAATAGTTTTTATGTTTACAATTTAGGAGGATGGGCTTTGGCGTTTTTTTTGTGTGAATCAGTTAAAATGGTGGCGGTTCCAGTAAACAGTTCTAAGCAAACTGTCTAATTGTGGTCAAACTATTAACATACACAATGAGAGTTCCCGGAAATGATTAAGAACGTGTAATAAACATCTCAAGTACACGTAAATAGATTCTTACTTCATTTACTGTCGAATTCAATCACCGAGGTTTCCCTTGGAAAGCTGTGAAATGACGAAAATACTGGTAATGTTTACAAGTACGGGTACTTCTGGTGGCGTTTTCACGGGACTGTGCTTTCAAATATTAAGAGTTCATGTTTACAGAGCTCAGAATTGGTGTCTAAAGCCTTGGAATGACGAGAATAGTTTTTATGTTTACAATTTAGGAGGATTGGCTTTGGCGTTTTTTTTGTGTGAATCAGTTAAAATGGTGGCGGTTCCAGTAAATACTTCTAAGCAAACTGTCTAATTGTGGTTAAACTCTTAAAATACACAATGATAGTCCCCAGAAATGATTAAGAACGTGTAATGAACACCTCAAGTACACGTAAATAGATTCTTACTACATTTACTGTCGAATTCAATCACGGAGGTTTCCCTTGGAAAGCTGTGAAATGACGAAAATACTGGTTATATTTAAAACTCCGGGTATTTCGGGTGGCGTTTTCACGGGACGGTGCTTTCAAATATTAAGAGTTCATGTTTACAGAGCTCAGAATTGGTGTCTAAAGCCTTGGAATGAGGAGAATATTGTTTATGTTTACAATTTAGGAGGATTGGCTTCGGCGCTTTTTTGTGCCTATCATTTAAAATGGTGACGGTTCCAGGAACTACTTCTAAGCAAACTGACTAATTGTGGTAAAACTGTTAAAATACACAATGAGAGTTCCCAGAAATGATTAAGAACGTTTAATAAACACCTCAAGGACCTGTAAATAGATTCTTACTACATTTACTGTCGAATTCAATCACGGAGGTTTCGAGTGGAAAGCTGTGAAATGCCGTAATTCTGGTAATGTTTACAAGTCGGGGTACTTTGTGTGGCGTTTTCACGGGACTGTGCTTTCAATTATTAAGAGTTCATGTTTACAGAGCTCAGAATTGGTGTCTAAAGCCTTGGAATGACGAGAATAGTTTTTATGTTTACAATTTAGGAGGATTGGCTTTGTCGTTTCTTTGTGCGAATCAGTTAAAATGGTGGCGGTTCCAGTAAATACTTCTAAGCAAACTGTCTAATTGTGGTAAAACTGTTAAAATACACAATGAGAGTTACCAGAAATGATTAAGAACGTGTAATAAACACCTCAAGTACACGTAAATAGATTCTTACTACATTTACTGTCGAATTTAATCACGGAGGTTTCCAGTGGAAAGCTGTGAAATGACGTAATTCTGGTAATGTTTACCAGTCCTGGTACTTTCGGTGGCGTTTTCACGGGACTGTGCTTTCAATTATTAAGAGTTCATGTTTACAGAGCTCAGATTTGGTGTCTAAAGCCTTGGAATGAGGAGAATATTGTTTATGTTTACAATTTAGGAGGATTGGCTTCGGCGCTTTTTTGTGCGTATCATTTAAAATGGTGACGGTTCCAGGAACTACTTCTAAGCAAACTGTCTAATTCTGGTAAAACTGTTAAAATACACAATGAGAGTTACCAGAAATGATTAAGAACGTGTAATAAACACCTCAAGTACACGTAAATAGATTCTTACTACATTTACTGTCGAATTCAATCACGGAGGTTTCCCTTGGAAAGCTGTGAAATGACGAAAATAATGGTTATATTTACAACTCCGGGTACTTCGGGTGGCGTTTTCACGGGACTTTGCTTTCAAATATTAAGAGTTCATGTTTACAGAGATCAGAATTGGTGTCTAAAGCCTTGGAATGACGAGAATAGTTTTTATGTTTACAATTTAGGAGGATTGGCTTTGGCGTTTCTTTGTGTGAATCAGTTAAAATGGTGGCGGTTCCAGTAAATACTTCTAAGCAAACTGTCTAATTGTGGTAAAACTGTTAAAATACACAATGAGATTTCCCAGAAATGATTAAGAACGTTTAATAAACACCTCAAGGACCTGTAAATAGATTCTTACTACATTTACTGTCGAATTCAATCACGGAGGTTTCGAGTGGAAAGCTGTGAAATGCCGTAATTCTGGTAATGTTTACAAGTCCGGGTACTTTGGGTGGCGTTTTCACGGGACTGTGCTTTCAATTATTAAGAGTTCATGTTTACAGAGCTCAGATTTGGTGTCTAAAGCCTTGGAATGACGAGAATAGTTTTTATGTTTACAATTTAGGAGGATTGGCTTTGGCGTTTTTTTTGTGTGAATCAGTTAAAATGGTGGCGGTTCCAGTATACAGTTCTAAGCAAACTGTCTAATTGTGGTAAAACTATTAACATACACAATGAGAGTTCCCGGAAATGATTAAGAACGTGTAATAAACATCTCAAGTACACGTAAATAGATTCTTACTTCATTTACTGTCGAATTCAATCACCGAGGTTTCCAGTGGAAAGCTGTGAAATGACGAAAATACTGGTAATGTTTACAAGTACGGGTACTTCTGGTGGCGTTTTCACGGGACTGTGCTTTCAAATATTAAGAGTTCATGTTTACAGAGCTCAGAATTGGTGTCTAAAGCCTTGGAATGACGAGAATATTGTTTATGTTTACAATTTAGGAGGATTGGCTTTGGCGTGTTTTTTGTGTGAATCAGTTAAAATGGTGGCGGTTCCAGTAAATACTTCTAAGCAAACTGTCTAATTGTGGTAAAACTGTTAAAATACACAATGAGAGTTACCAGAAATGATTAAGAACGTGTAATAAACACCTCAAGTACACGTAAATAGATTCTAACTACATTTACTGTCGAATTTAATCACGGAGGTTTCGAGTGGAAAGCTGTGAAATGACGTAATTCTGGTAATGTTTACAAGTCCGGGTACTTTGGGTGGCGTTTTCACGGGACTGTGCTTTCAATTATTAAGAGTTCATGTTTACAGAGCTCAGATTTGGTGTCTAAAGCCTTGGAATGACGAGAATAGTTTTTATGTTTACAATTTAGGAGGATTGGCTTTGGCGTGTTTTTTGGTGTGAATCAGTTAAAATGGTGGCGGTTCCAGTAAATACTTCTAAGCAAACTGTCTAATTGTGGTAAAACTGTTAAAATACACAATGAGAGTTACCAGAAATGATTAAGAACGTGTAATAAACACCTCAAGTACACATAAATAGATTCTTACTACATTTACTGTCGAATTTAATCACGGAGGTTTCGAGTGGAAAGCTGTGAAATAACGTAATTCTGGTAATGTTTACCAGTCCGGGTACTTTCGGTGGCGTTTTCACGGGACTGTGCTTTCAATTATTAAGAGTTCATGTTTACAGAGCTCAGATTTGGTGTCTAAAGCCTTGGAATGACGAGAATAGTTTTTATGTTTACAATTTAGGAGGATGGGCTTTGGCGTTTTTTTTGTGTGAATCAGTTAAAATGGTGGCGGTTCCAGTAAACAGTTCTAAGCAAACTGTCTAATTGTGGTCAAACTATTAACATACACAATGAGAGTTCCCGGAAATGATTAAGAACGTGTAATAAACATCTCAAGTACACGTAAATAGATTCTTACTTCATTTACTGTCGAATTCAATCACCGAGGTTTCCCTTGGAAAGCTGTGAAATGACGAAAATACTGGTAATGTTTACAAGTACGGGTACTTCTGGTGGCGTTTTCACGGGACTGTGCTTTCAAATATTAAGAGTTCATGTTTACAGAGCTCAGAATTGGTGTCTAAAGCCTTGGAATGACGAGAATAGTTTTTATGTTTACAATTTAGGAGGATTGGCTTTGGCGTTTTTTTTGTGTGAATCAGTTAAAATGGTGGCGGTTCCAGTAAATACTTCTAAGCAAACTGTCTAATTGTGGTTAAACTCTTAAAATACACAATGATAGTCCCCAGAAATGATTAAGAACGTGTAATGAACACCTCAAGTACACGTAAATAGATTCTTACTACATTTACTGTCGAATTCAATCACGGAGGTTTCCCTTGGAAAGCTGTGAAATGACGAAAATACTGGTTATATTTAAAACTCCGGGTATTTCGGGTGGCGTTTTCACGGGACGGTGCTTTCAAATATTAAGAGTTCATGTTTACAGAGCTCAGAATTGGTGTCTAAAGCCTTGGAATGAGGAGAATATTGTTTATGTTTACAATTTAGGAGGATTGGCTTCGGCGCTTTTTTGTGCCTATCATTTAAAATGGTGACGGTTCCAGGAACTACTTCTAAGCAAACTGACTAATTGTGGTAAAACTGTTAAAATACACAATGAGAGTTCCCAGAAATGATTAAGAACGTTTAATAAACACCTCAAGGACCTGTAAATAGATTCTTACTACATTTACTGTCGAATTCAATCACGGAGGTTTCGAGTGGAAAGCTGTGAAATGCCGTAATTCTGGTAATGTTTACAAGTCGGGGTACTTTGTGTGGCGTTTTCACGGGACTGTGCTTTCAATTATTAAGAGTTCATGTTTACAGAGCTCAGAATTGGTGTCTAAAGCCTTGGAATGACGAGAATAGTTTTTATGTTTACAATTTAGGAGGATTGGCTTTGTCGTTTCTTTGTGCGAATCAGTTAAAATGGTGGCGGTTCCAGTAAATACTTCTAAGCAAACTGTCTAATTGTGGTAAAACTGTTAAAATACACAATGAGAGTTACCAGAAATGATTAAGAACGTGTAATAAACACCTCAAGTACACGTAAATAGATTCTTACTACATTTACTGTCGAATTCAATCACGGAGGTTTCCCTTGGAAAGCTGTGAAATGACGAAAATAATGGTTATATTTACAACTCCGGGTACTTCGGGTGGCGTTTTCACGGGACTTTGCTTTCAAATATTAAGAGTTCATGTTTACAGAGCTCAGAATTGGTGTCTAAAGCCTTGGAATGACGAGAATAGTTTTTATGTTTACAATTTAGGAGGATTGGCTTTGGCGTTTCTTTGTGTGAATCAGTTAAAATGGTGGCGGTTCCAGTAAATACTTCTAAGCAAACTGTCTAATTGTGGTAAAACTGTTAAAATACACAATGAGATTTCCCAGAAATGATTAAGAACGTTTAATAAACACCTCAAGGACCTGTAAATAGATTCTTACTACATTTACTGTCGAATTCAATCACGGAGGTTTCGAGTGGAAAGCTGTGAAATGCCGTAATTCTGGTAATGTTTACAAGTCCGGGTACTTTGGGTGGCGTTTTCACGGGACTGTGCTTTCAATTATTAAGAGTTCATGTTTACAGAGCTCAGATTTGGTGTCTAAAGCCTTGGAATGACGAGAATAGTTTTTATGTTTACAATTTAGGAGGATTGGCTTTGGCGTTTTTTTTGTGTGAATCAGTTAAAATGGTGGCGGTTCCAGTAAACAGTTCTAAGCAAACTGTCTAATTGTGGTAAAACTATTAACATACACAATGAGAGTTCCCGGAAATGATTAAGAACGTGTAATAAACATCTCAAGTACACGTAAATAGATTCTTACTTCATTTACTGTCGAATTCAATCACCGAGGTTTCCAGTGGAAAGCTGTGAAATGACGAAAATACTGGTAATGTTTACAAGTACGGGTACTTCTGGTGGCGTTTTCACGGGACTGTGCTTTCAAATATTAAGAGTTCATGTTTACAGAGCTCAGAATTGGTGTCTAAAGCCTTGGAATGACGAGAATATTGTTTATGTTTACAATTTAGGAGGATTGGCTTTGGCGTGTTTTTTGTGTGAATCAGTTAAAATGGTGGCGGTTCCAGTAAATACTTCTAAGCAAACTGTCTAATTGTGGTAAAACTGTTAAAATACACAATGAGAGTTACCAGAAATGATTAAGAACGTGTAATAAACACCTCAAGTACACGTAAATAGATTCTAACTACATTTACTGTCGAATTTAATCACGGAGGTTTCGAGTGGAAAGCTGTGAAATGACGTAATTCTGGTAATGTTTACAAGTCCGGGTACTTTGGGTGGCGTTTTCACGGGACTGTGCTTTCAATTATTAAGAGTTCATGTTTACAGAGCTCAGATTTGGTGTCTAAAGCCTTGGAATGACGAGAATAGTTTTTATGTTTACAATTTAGGAGGATTGGCTTTGGCGTGTTTTTTGGTGTGAATCAGTTAAAATGGTGGCGGTTCCAGTAAATACTTCTAAGCAAACTGTCTAATTGTGGTAAAACTGTTAAAATACACAATGAGAGTTACCAGAAATGATTAAGAACGTGTAATAAACACCTCAAGTACACATAAATAGATTCTTACTACATTTACTGTCGAATTTAATCACGGAGGTTTCGAGTGGAAAGCTGTGAAATAACGTAATTCTGGTAATGTTTACCAGTCCGGGTACTTTCGGTGGCGTTTTCACGGGACTGTGCTTTCAATTATTAAGAGTTCATGTTTACAGAGCTCAGATTTGGTGTCTAAAGCCTTGGAATGACGAGAATAGTTTTTATGTTTACAATTTAGGAGGATGGGCTTTGGCGTTTTTTTTGTGTGAATCAGTTAAAATGGTGGCGGTTCCAGTAAACAGTTCTAAGCAAACTGTCTAATTGTGGTCAAACTATTAACATACACAATGAGAGTTCCCGGAAATGATTAAGAACGTGTAATAAACATCTCAAGTACACGTAAATAGATTCTTACTTCATTTACTGTCGAATTCAATCACCGAGGTTTCCCTTGGAAAGCTGTGAAATGACGAAAATACTGGTAATGTTTACAAGTACGGGTACTTCTGGTGGCGTTTTCACGGGACTGTGCTTTCAAATATTAAGAGTTCATGTTTACAGAGCTCAGAATTGGTGTCTAAAGCCTTGGAATGACGAGAATAGTTTTTATGTTTACAATTTAGGAGGATTGGCTTTGGCGTTTTTTTTGTGTGAATCAGTTAAAATGGTGGCGGTTCCAGTAAATACTTCTAAGCAAACTGTCTAATTGTGGTTAAACTCTTAAAATACACAATGATAGTCCCCAGAAATGATTAAGAACGTGTAATGAACACCTCAAGTACACGTAAATAGATTCTTACTACATTTACTGTCGAATTCAATCACGGAGGTTTCCCTTGGAAAGCTGTGAAATGACGAAAATACTGGTTATATTTAAAACTCCGGGTATTTCGGGTGGCGTTTTCACGGGACGGTGCTTTCAAATATTAAGAGTTCATGTTTACAGAGCTCAGAATTGGTGTCTAAAGCCTTGGAATGAGGAGAATATTGTTTATGTTTACAATTTAGGAGGATTGGCTTCGGCGCTTTTTTGTGCCTATCATTTAAAATGGTGACGGTTCCAGGAACTACTTCTAAGCAAACTGACTAATTGTGGTAAAACTGTTAAAATACACAATGAGAGTTCCCAGAAATGATTAAGAACGTTTAATAAACACCTCAAGGACCTGTAAATAGATTCTTACTACATTTACTGTCGAATTCAATCACGGAGGTTTCGAGTGGAAAGCTGTGAAATGCCGTAATTCTGGTAATGTTTACAAGTCGGGGTACTTTGTGTGGCGTTTTCACGGGACTGTGCTTTCAATTATTAAGAGTTCATGTTTACAGAGCTCAGAATTGGTGTCTAAAGCCTTGGAATGACGAGAATAGTTTTTATGTTTACAATTTAGGAGGATTGGCTTTGTCGTTTCTTTGTGCGAATCAGTTAAAATGGTGGCGGTTCCAGTAAATACTTCTAAGCAAACTGTCTAATTGTGGTAAAACTGTTAAAATACACAATGAGAGTTACCAGAAATGATTAAGAACGTGTAATAAACACCTCAAGTACACGTAAATAGATTCTTACTACATTTACTGTCGAATTCAATCACGGAGGTTTCCCTTGGAAAGCTGTGAAATGACGAAAATAATGGTTATATTTACAACTCCGGGTACTTCGGGTGGCGTTTTCACGGGACTTTGCTTTCAAATATTAAGAGTTCATGTTTACAGAGCTCAGAATTGGTGTCTAAAGCCTTGGAATGACGAGAATAGTTTTTATGTTTACAATTTAGGAGGATTGGCTTTGGCGTTTCTTTGTGTGAATCAGTTAAAATGGTGGCGGTTCCAGTAAATACTTCTAAGCAAACTGTCTAATTGTGGTAAAACTGTTAAAATACACAATGAGATTTCCCAGAAATGATTAAGAACGTTTAATAAACACCTCAAGGACCTGTAAATAGATTCTTACTACATTTACTGTCGAATTCAATCACGGAGGTTTCGAGTGGAAAGCTGTGAAATGCCGTAATTCTGGTAATGTTTACAAGTCCGGGTACTTTGGGTGGCGTTTTCACGGGACTGTGCTTTCAATTATTAAGAGTTCATGTTTACAGAGCTCAGATTTGGTGTCTAAAGCCTTGGAATGACGAGAATAGTTTTTATGTTTACAATTTAGGAGGATTGGCTTTGGCGTTTTTTTTGTGTGAATCAGTTAAAATGGTGGCGGTTCCAGTAAACAGTTCTAAGCAAACTGTCTAATTGTGGTAAAACTATTAACATACACAATGAGAGTTCCCGGAAATGATTAAGAACGTGTAATAAACATCTCAAGTACACGTAAATAGATTCTTACTTCATTTACTGTCGAATTCAATCACCGAGGTTTCCAGTGGAAAGCTGTGAAATGACGAAAATACTGGTAATGTTTACAAGTACGGGTACTTCTGGTGGCGTTTTCACGGGACTGTGCTTTCAAATATTAAGAGTTCATGTTTACAGAGCTCAGAATTGGTGTCTAAAGCCTTGGAATGACGAGAATATTGTTTATGTTTACAATTTAGGAGGATTGGCTTTGGCGTGTTTTTTGTGTGAATCAGTTAAAATGGTGGCGGTTCCAGTAAATACTTCTAAGCAAACTGTCTAATTGTGGTAAAACTGTTAAAATACACAATGAGAGTTACCAGAAATGATTAAGAACGTGTAATAAACACCTCAAGTACACGTAAATAGATTCTAACTACATTTACTGTCGAATTTAATCACGGAGGTTTCGAGTGGAAAGCTGTGAAATGACGTAATTCTGGTAATGTTTACAAGTCCGGGTACTTTGGGTGGCGTTTTCACGGGACTGTGCTTTCAATTATTAAGAGTTCATGTTTACAGAGCTCAGATTTGGTGTCTAAAGCCTTGGAATGACGAGAATAGTTTTTATGTTTACAATTTAGGAGGATTGGCTTTGGCGTGTTTTTTGGTGTGAATCAGTTAAAATGGTGGCGGTTCCAGTAAATACTTCTAAGCAAACTGTCTAATTGTGGTAAAACTGTTAAAATACACAATGAGAGTTACCAGAAATGATTAAGAACGTGTAATAAACACCTCAAGTACACATAAATAGATTCTTACTACATTTACTGTCGAATTTAATCACGGAGGTTTCGAGTGGAAAGCTGTGAAATAACGTAATTCTGGTAATGTTTACCAGTCCGGGTACTTTCGGTGGCGTTTTCACGGGACTGTGCTTTCAATTATTAAGAGTTCATGTTTACAGAGCTCAGATTTGGTGTCTAAAGCCTTGGAATGACGAGAATAGTTTTTATGTTTACAATTTAGGAGGATTGGCTTTGGCGTTTTTTTTGTGTGAATCAGTTAAAATGGTGGCGGTTCCAGTAAATACTTCTAAGCAAACTGTCTAATTGTGGTTAAACTCTTAAAATACACAATGATAGTCCCCAGAAATGATTAAGAACGTGTAATGAACACCTCAAGTACACGTAAATAGATTCTTACTACATTTACTGTCGAATTCAATCACGGAGGTTTCCCTTGGAAAGCTGTGAAATGACGAAAATACTGGTTATATTTAAAACTCCGGGTATTTCGGGTGGCGTTTTCACGGGACGGTGCTTTCAAATATTAAGAGTTCATGTTTACAGAGCTCAGAATTGGTGTCTAAAGCCTTGGAATGAGGAGAATATTGTTTATGTTTACAATTTAGGAGGATTGGCTTCGGCGCTTTTTTGTGCCTATCATTTAAAATGGTGACGGTTCCAGGAACTACTTCTAAGCAAACTGACTAATTGTGGTAAAACTGTTAAAATACACAATGAGAGTTCCCAGAAATGATTAAGAACGTTTAATAAACACCTCAAGGACCTGTAAATAGATTCTTACTACATTTACTGTCGAATTCAATCACGGAGGTTTCGAGTGGAAAGCTGTGAAATGCCGTAATTCTGGTAATGTTTACAAGTCGGGGTACTTTGTGTGGCGTTTTCACGGGACTGTGCTTTCAATTATTAAGAGTTCATGTTTACAGAGCTCAGAATTGGTGTCTAAAGCCTTGGAATGACGAGAATAGTTTTTATGTTTACAATTTAGGAGGATTGGCTTTGTCGTTTCTTTGTGCGAATCAGTTAAAATGGTGGCGGTTCCAGTAAATACTTCTAAGCAAACTGTCTAATTGTGGTAAAACTGTTAAAATACACAATGAGAGTTACCAGAAATGATTAAGAACGTGTAATAAACACCTCAAGTACACGTAAATAGATTCTTACTACATTTACTGTCGAATTTAATCACGGAGGTTTCGAGTGGAAAGCTGTGAAATGACGTAATTCTGGTAATGTTTACCAGTCCTGGTACTTTCGGTGGCGTTTTCACGGGACTGTGCTTTCAATTATTAAGAGTTCATGTTTACAGAGCTCAGATTTGGTGTCTAAAGCCTTGGAATGAGGAGAATATTGTTTATGTTTACAATTTAGGAGGATTGGCTTCGGCGCTTTTTTGTGCGTATCATTTAAAATGGTGACGGTTCCAGGAACTACTTCTAAGCAAACTGTCTAATTCTGGTAAAACTGTTAAAATACACAATGAGAGTTACCAGAAATGATTAAGAACGTGTAATAAACACCTCAAGTACACGTAAATAGATTCTTACTACATTTACTGTCGAATTCAATCACGGAGGTTTCCCTTGGAAAGCTGTGAAATGACGAAAATAATGGTTATATTTACAACTCCGGGTACTTCGGGTGGCGTTTTCACGGGACTTTGCTTTCAAATATTAAGAGTTCATGTTTACAGAGCTCAGAATTGGTGTCTAAAGCCTTGGAATGACGAGAATAGTTTTTATGTTTACAATTTAGGAGGATTGGCTTTGGCGTTTCTTTGTGTGAATCAGTTAAAATGGTGGCGGTTCCAGTAAATACTTCTAAGCAAACTGTCTAATTGTGGTAAAACTGTTAAAATACACAATGAGATTTCCCAGAAATGATTAAGAACGTTTAATAAACACCTCAAGGACCTGTAAATAGATTCTTACTACATTTACTGTCGAATTCAATCACGGAGGTTTCGAGTGGAAAGCTGTGAAATGCCGTAATTCTGGTAATGTTTACAAGTCCGGGTACTTTGGGTGGCGTTTTCACGGGACTGTGCTTTCAATTATTAAGAGTTCATGTTTACAGAGCTCAGATTTGGTGTCTAAAGCCTTGGAATGACGAGAATAGTTTTTATGTTTACAATTTAGGAGGATTGGCTTTGGCGTTTTTTTTGTGTGAATCAGTTAAAATGGTGGCGGTTCCAGTAAACAGTTCTAAGCAAACTGTCTAATTGTGGTAAAACTATTAACATACACAATGAGAGTTCCCGGAAATGATTAAGAACGTGTAATAAACATCTCAAGTACACGTAAATAGATTCTTACTTCATTTACTGTCGAATTCAATCACCGAGGTTTCCAGTGGAAAGCTGTGAAATGACGAAAATACTGGTAATGTTTACAAGTACGGGTACTTCTGGTGGCGTTTTCACGGGACTGTGCTTTCAAATATTAAGAGTTCATGTTTACAGAGCTCAGAATTGGTGTCTAAAGCCTTGGAATGACGAGAATATTGTTTATGTTTACAATTTAGGAGGATTGGCTTTGGCGTGTTTTTTGTGTGAATCAGTTAAAATGGTGGCGGTTCCAGTAAATACTTCTAAGCAAACTGTCTAATTGTGGTAAAACTGTTAAAATACACAATGAGAGTTACCAGAAATGATTAAGAACGTGTAATAAACACCTCAAGTACACGTAAATAGATTCTAACTACATTTACTGTCGAATTTAATCACGGAGGTTTCGAGTGGAAAGCTGTGAAATGACGTAATTCTGGTAATGTTTACAAGTCCGGGTACTTTGGGTGGCGTTTTCACGGGACTGTGCTTTCAATTATTAAGAGTTCATGTTTACAGAGCTCAGATTTGGTGTCTAAAGCCTTGGAATGACGAGAATAGTTTTTATGTTTACAATTTAGGAGGATTGGCTTTGGCGTGTTTTTTGGTGTGAATCAGTTAAAATGGTGGCGGTTCCAGTAAATACTTCTAAGCAAACTGTCTAATTGTGGTAAAACTGTTAAAATACACAATGAGAGTTACCAGAAATGATTAAGAACGTGTAATAAACACCTCAAGTACACATAAATAGATTCTTACTACATTTACTGTCGAATTTAATCACGGAGGTTTCGAGTGGAAAGCTGTGAAATAACGTAATTCTGGTAATGTTTACCAGTCCGGGTACTTTCGGTGGCGTTTTCACGGGACTGTGCTTTCAATTATTAAGAGTTCATGTTTACAGAGCTCAGATTTGGTGTCTAAAGCCTTGGAATGACGAGAATAGTTTTTATGTTTACAATTTAGGAGGATGGGCTTTGGCGTTTTTTTTGTGTGAATCAGTTAAAATGGTGGCGGTTCCAGTAAACAGTTCTAAGCAAACTGTCTAATTGTGGTCAAACTATTAACATACACAATGAGAGTTCCCGGAAATGATTAAGAACGTGTAATAAACATCTCAAGTACACGTAAATAGATTCTTACTTCATTTACTGTCGAATTCAATCACCGAGGTTTCCCTTGGAAAGCTGTGAAATGACGAAAATACTGGTAATGTTTACAAGTACGGGTACTTCTGGTGGCGTTTTCACGGGACTGTGCTTTCAAATATTAAGAGTTCATGTTTACAGAGCTCAGAATTGGTGTCTAAAGCCTTGGAATGACGAGAATAGTTTTTATGTTTACAATTTAGGAGGATTGGCTTTGGCGTTTTTTTTGTGTGAATCAGTTAAAATGGTGGCGGTTCCAGTAAATACTTCTAAGCAAACTGTCTAATTGTGGTTAAACTCTTAAAATACACAATGATAGTCCCCAGAAATGATTAAGAACGTGTAATGAACACCTCAAGTACACGTAAATAGATTCTTACTACATTTACTGTCGAATTCAATCACGGAGGTTTCCCTTGGAAAGCTGTGAAATGACGAAAATACTGGTTATATTTAAAACTCCGGGTATTTCGGGTGGCGTTTTCACGGGACGGTGCTTTCAAATATTAAGAGTTCATGTTTACAGAGCTCAGAATTGGTGTCTAAAGCCTTGGAATGAGGAGAATATTGTTTATGTTTACAATTTAGGAGGATTGGCTTCGGCGCTTTTTTGTGCCTATCATTTAAAATGGTGACGGTTCCAGGAACTACTTCTAAGCAAACTGACTAATTGTGGTAAAACTGTTAAAATACACAATGAGAGTTCCCAGAAATGATTAAGAACGTTTAATAAACACCTCAAGGACCTGTAAATAGATTCTTACTACATTTACTGTCGAATTCAATCACGGAGGTTTCGAGTGGAAAGCTGTGAAATGCCGTAATTCTAGTAATGTTTACAAGTCGGGGTACTTTGTGTGGCGTTTTCACGGGACTGTGCTTTCAATTATTAAGAGTTCATGTTTACAGAGCTCAGAATTGGTGTCTAAAGCCTT
Organism: Myotis daubentonii; assembly: GCF_963259705.1. Lineage (NCBI taxonomy): Eukaryota > Metazoa > Chordata > Mammalia > Chiroptera > Vespertilionidae > Myotis > Myotis daubentonii. Next base: position 149,185 of record NW_026775484.1, on the reverse strand, counting down.
GGAATGACGAGAATAGTTTTTATGTTTACAATTTAGGAGGATTGGCTTTGTCGTTTCTTTGTGCGAATCAGTTAAAATGGTGGCGGTTCCAGTAAATACTTCTAAGCAAACTGTCTAATTGTGGTAAAACTGTTAAAATACACAATGAGAGTTACCAGAAATGATTAAGAACGTGTAATAAACACCTCAAGTACACGTAAATAGATTCTTACTACATTTACTGTCGAATTTAATCACGGAGGTTTCGAGTGGAAAGCTGTGAAATGACGTAATTCTGGTAATGTTTACCAGTCCTGGTACTTTCGGTGGCGTTTTCACGGGACTGTGCTTTCAATTATTAAGAGTTCATGTTTACAGAGCTCAGATTTGGTGTCTAAAGCCTTGGAATGAGGAGAATATTGTTTATGTTTACAATTTAGGAGGATTGGCTTCGGCGCTTTTTTGTGCGTATCATTTAAAATGGTAACGGTTCCAGGAACTACTTCTAAGCAAACTGTCTAATTCTGGTAAAACTGTTAAAATACACAATGAGAGTTACCAGAAATGATTAAGAACGTGTAATAAACACCTCAAGTACACGTAAATAGATTCTTACTACATTTACTGTCGAATTCAATCACGGAGGTTTCCCTTGGAAAGCTGTGAAATGACGAAAATACTGGTTATATTTACAACTCCGGGTACTTCGGGTGGCGTTTTCACGGGACTTTGCTTTCAAATATTAAGAGTTCATGTTTACAGAGCTCAGAATTGGTGTCTAAAGCCTTGGAATGACGAGAATAGTTTTTATGTTTACAATTTAGGAGGATTGGCTTTGGCGTTTCTTTGTGTGAATCAGTTAAAATGGTGGCGGTTCCAGTAAATACTTCTAAGCAAACTGTCTAATTGTGGTAAAACTGTTAAAATACACAATGAGATTTCCCAGAAATGATTAAGAACGTTTAATAAACACCTCAAGGACCTGTAAATAGATTCTTACTACATTTACTGTCGAATTCAATCACGGAGGTTTCGAGTGGAAAGCTGTGAAATGCCGTAATTCTGGTAATGTTTACAAGTCCGGGTACTTTGGGTGGCGTTTTCACGGGACTGTGCTTTCAATTATTAAGAGTTCATGTTTACAGAGCTCAGATTTGGTGTCTAAAGCCTTGGAATGACGAGAATAGTTTTTATGTTTACAATTTAGGAGGATTGGCTTTGGCGTTTTTTTTGTGTGAATCAGTTAAAATGGTGGCGGTTCCAGTAAACAGTTCTAAGCAAACTGTCTAATTGTGGTAAAACTATTAACATACACAATGAGAGTTCCCGGAAATGATTAAGAACGTGTAATAAACATCTCAAGTACACGTAAATAGATTCTTACTTCATTTACTGTCGAATTCAATCACCGAGGTTTCCAGTGGAAAGCTGTGAAATGACGAAAATACTGGTAATGTTTACAAGTACGGGTACTTCTGGTGGCGTTTTCACGGGACTGTGCTTTCAAATATTAAGAGTTCATGTTTACAGAGCTCAGAATTGGTGTCTAAAGCCTTGGAATGACGAGAATATTGTTTATGTTTACAATTTAGGAGGATTGGCTTTGGCGTGTTTTTTGTGTGAATCAGTTAAAATGGTGGCGGTTCCAGTAAATACTTCTAAGCAAACTGTCTAATTGTGGTAAAACTGTTAAAATACACAATGAGAGTTACCAGAAATGATTAAGAACGTGTAATAAACACCTCAAGTACACGTAAATAGATTCTAACTACATTTACTGTCGAATTTAATCACGGAGGTTTCGAGTGGAAAGCTGTGAAATGACGTAATTCTGGTAATGTTTACAAGTCCGGGTACTTTGGGTGGCGTTTTCACGGGACTGTGCTTTCAATTATTAAGAGTTCATGTTTACAGAGCTCAGATTTGGTGTCTAAAGCCTTGGAATGACGAGAATAGTTTTTATGTTTACAATTTAGGAGGATTGGCTTTGGCGTGTTTTTTGGTGTGAATCAGTTAAAATGGTGGCGGTTCCAGTAAATACTTCTAAGCAAACTGTCTAATTGTGGTAAAACTGTTAAAATACACAATGAGAGTTACCAGAAATGATTAAGAACGTGTAATAAACACCTCAAGTACACATAAATAGATTCTTACTACATTTACTGTCGAATTTAATCACGGAGGTTTCGAGTGGAAAGCTGTGAAATAACGTAATTCTGGTAATGTTTACCAGTCCGGGTACTTTCGGTGGCGTTTTCACGGGACTGTGCTTTCAATTATTAAGAGTTCATGTTTACAGAGCTCAGATTTGGTGTCTAAAGCCTTGGAATGACGAGAATAGTTTTTATGTTTACAATTTAGGAGGATTGGCTTTGGCGTTTTTTTTGTGTGAATCAGTTAAAATGGTGGCGGTTCCAGTAAACAGTTCTAAGCAAACTGTCTAATTGTGGTCAAACTATTAACATACACAATGAGAGTTCCCGGAAATGATTAAGAACGTGTAATAAACATCTCAAGTACACGTAAATAGATTCTTACTTCATTTACTGTCGAATTCAATCACCGAGGTTTCCCTTGGAAAGCTGTGAAATGATGAAAATACTGGTAATGTTTACAAGTACGGGTACTTCTGGTGGCGTTTTCACGGGACTGTGCTTTCAAATATTAAGAGTTCATGTTTACAGAGCTCAGAATTGGTGTCTAAAGCCTTGGAATGACGAGAATAGTTTTTATGTTTACAATTTAGGAGGATTGGCTTTGGCGTTTTTTTTGTGTGAATCAGTTAAAATGGTGGCGGTTCCAGTAAATACTTCTAAGCAAACTGTCTAATTGTGGTTAAACTCTTAAAATACACAATGATAGTCCCCAGAAATGATTAAGAACGTGTAATGAACACCTCAAGTACACGTAAATAGATTCTTACTACATTTACTGTCGAATTCAATCACGGAGGTTTCCCTTGGAAAGCTGTGAAATGACGAAAATACTGGTTATATTTAAAACTCCGGGTATTTCGGGTGGCGTTTTCACGGGACTGTGCTTTCAAATATTAAGAGTTCATGTTTACAGAGCTCAGAATTGGTGTCTAAAGCCTTGGAATGAGGAGAATATTGTTTATGTTTACAATTTAGGAGGATTGGCTTCGGCGCTTTTTTGTGCCTATCATTTAAAATGGTGACGGTTCCAGGAACTACTTCTAAGCAAACTGACTAATTGTGGTAAAACTGTTAAAATACACAATGAGAGTTCCCAGAAATGATTAAGAACGTTTAATAAACACCTCAAGGACCTGTAAATAGATTCTTACTACATTTACTGTCGAATTCAATCACGGAGGTTTCGAGTGGAAAGCTGTGAAATGCCGTAATTCTGGTAATGTTTACAAGTCGGGGTACTTTGTGTGGCGTTTTCACGGGACTGTGCTTTCAATTATTAAGAGTTCATGTTTACAGAGCTCAGAATTGGTGTCTAAAGCCTTGGAATGACGAGAATAGTTTTTATGTTTACAATTTAGGAGGATTGGCTTTGTCGTTTCTTTGTGCGAATCAGTTAAAATGGTGGCGGTTCCAGTAAATACTTCTAAGCAAACTGTCTAATTGTGGTAAAACTGTTAAAATACACAATGAGAGTTACCAGAAATGATTAAGAACGTGTAATAAACACCTCAAGTACACGTAAATAGATTCTTACTACATTTACTGTCGAATTTAATCACGGAGGTTTCGAGTGGAAAGCTGTGAAATGACGTAATTCTGGTAATGTTTACCAGTCCTGGTACTTTCGGTGGCGTTTTCACGGGACTGTGCTTTCAATTATTAAGAGTTCATGTTTACAGAGCTCAGATTTGGTGTCTAAAGCCTTGGAATGACGAGAATAGTTTTTATGTTTACAATTTAGGAGGATTGGCTTTGGCGTTTTTTTTGTGTGAATCAGTTAAAATGGTGGCGGTTCCAGTAAACAGTTCTAAGCAAACTGTCTAATTGTGGTAAAACTATTAACATACACAATGAGAGTTCCCGGAAATGATTAAGAACGTGTAATAAACATCTCAAGTACACGTAAATAGATTCTTACTTCATTTACTGTCGAATTCAATCACCGAGGTTTCCAGTGGAAAGCTGTGAAATGACGAAAATACTGGTAATGTTTACAAGTACGGGTACTTCTGGTGGCGTTTTCACGGGACTGTGCTTTCAAATATTAAGAGTTCATGTTTACAGAGCTCAGAATTGGTGTCTAAAGCCTTGGAATGACGAGAATATTGTTTATGTTTACAATTTAGGAGGATTGGCTTTGGCGTGTTTTTTGTGTGAATCAGTTAAAATGGTGGCGGTTCCAGTAAATACTTCTAAGCAAACTGTCTAATTGTGGTAAAACTGTTAAAATACACAATGAGAGTTACCAGAAATGATTAAGAACGTGTAATAAACACCTCAAGTACACGTAAATAGATTCTAACTACATTTACTGTCGAATTTAATCACGGAGGTTTCGAGTGGAAAGCTGTGAAATGACGTAATTCTGGTAATGTTTACAAGTCCGGGTACTTTGGGTGGCGTTTTCACGGGACTGTGCTTTCAATTATTAAGAGTTCATGTTTACAGAGCTCAGATTTGGTGTCTAAAGCCTTGGAATGACGAGAATAGTTTTTATGTTTACAATTTAGGAGGATTGGCTTTGGCGTGTTTTTTGGTGTGAATCAGTTAAAATGGTGGCGGTTCCAGTAAATACTTCTAAGCAAACTGTCTAATTGTGGTAAAACTGTTAAAATACACAATGAGAGTTACCAGAAATGATTAAGAACGTGTAATAAACACCTCAAGTACACATAAATAGATTCTTACTACATTTACTGTCGAATTTAATCACGGAGGTTTCGAGTGGAAAGCTGTGAAATGACGTAATTCTGGTAATGTTTACCAGTCCGGGTACTTTCGGTGGCGTTTTCACGGGACTGTGCTTTCAATTATTAAGAGTTCATGTTTACAGAGCTCAGATTTGGTGTCTAAAGCCTTGGAATGACGAGAATAGTTTTTATGTTTACAATTTAGGAGGATGGGCTTTGGCGTTTTTTTTGTGTGAATCAGTTAAAATGGTGGCGGTTCCAGTAAACAGTTCTAAGCAAACTGTCTAATTGTGGTCAAACTATTAACATACACAATGAGAGTTCCCGGAAATGATTAAGAACGTGTAATAAACATCTCAAGTACACGTAAATAGATTCTTACTTCATTTACTGTCGAATTCAATCACCGAGGTTTCCCTTGGAAAGCTGTGAAATGACGAAAATACTGGTAATGTTTACAAGTACGGGTACTTCTGGTGGCGTTTTCACGGGACTGTGCTTTCAAATATTAAGAGTTCATGTTTACAGAGCTCAGAATTGGTGTCTAAAGCCTTGGAATGACGAGAATAGTTTTTATGTTTACAATTTAGGAGGATTGGCTTTGGCGTTTTTTTTGTGTGAATCAGTTAAAATGGTGGCGGTTCCAGTAAATACTTCTAAGCAAACTGTCTAATTGTGGTTAAACTCTTAAAATACACAATGATAGTCCCCAGAAATGATTAAGAACGTGTAATGAACACCTCAAGTACACGTAAATAGATTCTTACTACATTTACTGTCGAATTCAATCACGGAGGTTTCCCTTGGAAAGCTGTGAAATGACGAAAATACTGGTTATATTTAAAACTCCGGGTATTTCGGGTGGCGTTTTCACGGGACGGTGCTTTCAAATATTAAGAGTTCATGTTTACAGAGCTCAGAATTGGTGTCTAAAGCCTTGGAATGAGGAGAATATTGTTTATGTTTACAATTTAGGAGGATTGGCTTCGGCGCTTTTTTGTGCCTATCATTTAAAATGGTGACGGTTCCAGGAACTACTTCTAAGCAAACTGACTAATTGTGGTAAAACTGTTAAAATACACAATGAGAGTTCCCAGAAATGATTAAGAACGTTTAATAAACACCTCAAGGACCTGTAAATAGATTCTTACTACATTTACTGTCGAATTCAATCACGGAGGTTTCGAGTGGAAAGCTGTGAAATGCCGTAATTCTGGTAATGTTTACAAGTCGGGGTACTTTGTGTGGCGTTTTCACGGGACTGTGCTTTCAATTATTAAGAGTTCATGTTTACAGAGCTCAGAATTGGTGTCTAAAGCCTTGGAATGACGAGAATAGTTTTTATGTTTACAATTTAGGAGGATTGGCTTTGTCGTTTCTTTGTGCGAATCAGTTAAAATGGTGGCGGTTCCAGTAAATACTTCTAAGCAAACTGTCTAATTGTGGTAAAACTGTTAAAATACACAATGAGAGTTACCAGAAATGATTAAGAACGTGTAATAAACACCTCAAGTACACGTAAATAGATTCTTACTACATTTACTGTCGAATTTAATCACGGAGGTTTCGAGTGGAAAGCTGTGAAATGACGTAATTCTGGTAATGTTTACCAGTCCTGGTACTTTCGGTGGCGTTTTCACGGGACTGTGCTTTCAATTATTAAGAGTTCATGTTTACAGAGCTCAGATTTGGTGTCTAAAGCCTTGGAATGAGGAGAATATTGTTTATGTTTACAATTTAGGAGGATTGGCTTCGGCGCTTTTTTGTGCGTATCATTTAAAATGGTGACGGTTCCAGGAACTACTTCTAAGCAAACTGTCTAATTCTGGTAAAACTGTTAAAATACACAATGAGAGTTACCAGAAATGATTAAGAACGTGTAATAAACACCTCAAGTACACGTAAATAGATTCTTACTACATTTACTGTCGAATTCAATCACGGAGGTTTCCCTTGGAAAGCTGTGAAATGACGAAAATAATGGTTATATTTACAACTCCGGGTACTTCGGGTGGCGTTTTCACGGGACTTTGCTTTCAAATATTAAGAGTTCATGTTTACAGAGCTCAGAATTGGTGTCTAAAGCCTTGGAATGACGAGAATAGTTTTTATGTTTACAATTTAGGAGGATTGGCTTTGGCGTTTCTTTGTGTGAATCAGTTAAAATGGTGGCGGTTCCAGTAAATACTTCTAAGCAAACTGTCTAATTGTGGTAAAACTGTTAAAATACACAATGAGATTTCCCAGAAATGATTAAGAACGTTTAATAAACACCTTAAGGACCTGTAAATAGATTCTTACTACATTTACTGTCGAATTCAATCACGGAGGTTTCGAGTGGAAAGCTGTGAAATGCCGTAATTCTGGTAATGTTTACAAGTCCGGGTACTTTGGGTGGCGTTTTCACGGGACTGTGCTTTCAATTATTAAGAGTTCATGTTTACAGAGCTCAGATTTGGTGTCTAAAGCCTTGGAATGACGAGAATAGTTTTTATGTTTACAATTTAGGAGGATTGGCTTTGGCGTTTTTTTTGTGTGAATCAGTTAAAATGGTGGCGGTTCCAGTAAACAGTTCTAAGCAAACTGTCTAATTGTGGTAAAACTATTAACATACACAATGAGAGTTCCCGGAAATGATTAAGAACGTGTAATAAACATCTCAAGTACACGTAAATAGATTCTTACTTCATTTACTGTCGAATTCAATCACCGAGGTTTCCAGTGGAAAGCTGTGAAATGACGAAAATACTGGTAATGTTTACAAGTACGGGTACTTCTGGTGGCGTTTTCACGGGACTGTGCTTTCAAATATTAAGAGTTCATGTTTACAGAGCTCAGAATTGGTGTCTAAAGCCTTGGAATGACGAGAATATTGTTTATGTTTACAATTTAGGAGGATTGGCTTTGGCGTGTTTTTTGTGTGAATCAGTTAAAATGGTGGCGGTTCCAGTAAATACTTCTAAGCAAACTGTCTAATTGTGGTAAAACTGTTAAAATACACAATGAGAGTTACCAGAAATGATTAAGAACGTGTAATAAACACCTCAAGTACACGTAAATAGATTCTAACTACATTTACTGTCGAATTTAATCACGGAGGTTTCGAGTGGAAAGCTGTGAAATGACGTAATTCTGGTAATGTTTACAAGTCCGGGTACTTTGGGTGGCGTTTTCACGGGACTGTGCTTTCAATTATTAAGAGTTCATGTTTACAGAGCTCAGATTTGGTGTCTAAAGCCTTGGAATGACGAGAATAGTTTTTATGTTTACAATTTAGGAGGATTGGCTTTGGCGTGTTTTTTGGTGTGAATCAGTTAAAATGGTGGCGGTTCCAGTAAATACTTCTAAGCAAACTGTCTAATTGTGGTAAAACTGTTAAAATACACAATGAGAGTTACCAGAAATGATTAAGAACGTGTAATAAACACCTCAAGTACACATAAATAGATTCTTACTACATTTACTGTCGAATTTAATCACGGAGGTTTCGAGTGGAAAGCTGTGAAATAACGTAATTCTGGTAATGTTTACCAGTCCGGGTACTTTCGGTGGCGTTTTCACGGGACTGTGCTTTCAATTATTAAGAGTTCATGTTTACAGAGCTCAGATTTGGTGTCTAAAGCCTTGGAATGACGAGAATAGTTTTTATGTTTACAATTTAGGAGGATTGGCTTTGGCGTTTTTTTTGTGTGAATCAGTTAAAATGGTGGCGGTTCCAGTAAACAGTTCTAAGCAAACTGTCTAATTGTGGTCAAACTATTAACATACACAATGAGAGTTCCCGGAAATGATTAAGAACGTGTAATAAACATCTCAAGTACACGTAAATAGATTCTTACTTCATTTACTGTCGAATTCAATCACCGAGGTTTCCCTTGGAAAGCTGTGAAATGACGAAAATACTGGTAATGTTTACAAGTACGGGTACTTCTGGTGGCGTTTTCACGGGACTGTGCTTTCAAATATTAAGAGTTCATGTTTACAGAGCTCAGAATTGGTGTCTAAAGCCTTGGAATGACGAGAATAGTTTTTATGTTTACAATTTAGGAGGATTGGCTTTGGCGTTTCTTTGTGTGAATCAGTTAAAATGGTGGCGGTTCCAGTAAATACTTCTAAGCAAACTGTCTAATTGTGGTAAAACTGTTAAAATACACAATGAGATTTCCCAGAAATGATTAAGAACGTTTAATAAACACCTCAAGGACCTGTAAATAGATTCTTACTACATTTACTGTCGAATTCAATCACGGATGTTTCGAGTGGAAAGCTGTGAAATGCCGTAATTCTGGTAATGTTTACAAGTCCGGGTACTTTGGGTGGCGTTTTCACGGGACTGTGCTTTCAATTATTAAGAGTTCATGTTTACAGAGCTCAGATTTGGTGTCTAAAGCCTTGGAATGACGAGAATAGTTTTTATGTTTACAATTTAGGAGGATTGGCTTTGGCGTGTTTTTTGTGTGAATCAGTTAAAATGGTGGCGGTTCCAGTAAACAGTTCTAAGCAAACTGTCTAATTGTGGTAAAACTATTAACATACACAATGAGAGTTCCCGGAAATGATTAAGAACGTGTAATAAACACCTCAAGTACACATAAATAGATTCTTACTACATTTACTGTCGAATTTAATCACGGAGGTTTCGAGTGGAAAGCTGTGAAATAACGTAATTCTGGTAATGTTTACCAGTCCGGGTACTTTCGGTGGCGTTTTCACGGGACTGTGCTTTCAATTATTAAGAGTTCATGTTTACAGAGCTCAGATTTGGTGTCTAAAGCCTTGGAATGACGAGAATAGTTTTTATGTTTACAATTTAGGAGGATTGGCTTTGGCGTGTTTTTTGTGTGAATCAGTTAAAATGGTGGCGGTTCCAGTAAACAGTTCTAAGCAAACTGTCTAATTGTGGTCAAACTATTAACATACACAATGAGAGTTCCCGGAAATGATTAAGAACGTGTAATAAACATCTCAAGTACACGTAAATAGATTCTTACTTCATTTACTGTCGAATTCAATCACCGAGGTTTCCCTTGGAAAGCTGTGAAATGACGAAAATACTGGTAATGTTTACAAGTACGGGTACTTCTGGTGGCGTTTTCACGGGACTGTGCTTTCAAATATTAAGAGTTCATGTTTACAGAGCTCAGAATTGGTGTCTAAAGCCTTGGAATGACGAGAATAGTTTTTATGTTTACAATTTAGGAGGATTGGCTTTGGCGTTTTTTTTGTGTGAATCAGTTAAAATGGTGGCGGTTCCAGTAAATACTTCTAAGCAAACTGTCTAATTGTGGTTAAACTCTTAAAATACACAATGATAGTCCCCAGAAATGATTAAGAACGTGTAATGAACACCTCAAGTACACGTAAATAGATTCTTACTACATTTACTGTCGAATTCAATCACGGAGGTTTCCCTTGGAAAGCTGTGAAATGACGAAAATACTGGTTATATTTAAAACTCCGGGTATTTCGGGTGGCGTTTTCACGGGACTGTGCTTTCAAATATTAAGAGTTCATGTTTACAGAGCTCAGAATTGGTGTCTAAAGCCTTGGAATGAGGAGAATATTGTTTATGTTTACAATTTAGGAGGATTGGCTTCGGCGCTTTTTTGTGCCTATCATTTAAAATGGTGACGGTTCCAGGAACTACTTCTAAGCAAACTGACTAATTGTGGTAAAACTGTTAAAATACACAATGAGAGTTCCCAGAAATGATTAAGAACGTTTAATAAACACCTCAAGGACCTGTAAATAGATTCTTACTACATTTACTGTCGAATTCAATCACGGAGGTTTCGAGTGGAAAGCTGTGAAATGCCGTAATTCTGGTAATGTTTACAAGTCGGGGTACTTTGTGTGGCGTTTTCACGGGACTGTGCTTTCAATTATTAAGAGTTCATGTTTACAGAGCTCAGAATTGGTGTCTAAAGCCTTGGAATGACGAGAATAGTTTTTATGTTTACAATTTAGGAGGATTGGCTTTGTCGTTTCTTTGTGCGAATCAGTTAAAATGGTGGCGGTTCCAGTAAATACTTCTAAGCAAACTGTCTAATTGTGGTAAAACTATTAACATACACAATGAGAGTTCCCGGAAATGATTAAGAACGTGTAATAAACATCTCAAGTACACGTAAATAGATTCTTACTTCATTTACTGTCGAATTCAATCACCGAGGTTTCCAGTGGAAAGCTGTGAAATGACGAAAATACTGGTAATGTTTACAAGTACGGGTACTTCTGGTGGCGTTTTCACGGGACTGTGCTTTCAAATATTAAGAGTTCATGTTTACAGAGCTCAGAATTGGTGTCTAAAGCCTTGGAATGACGAGAATATTGTTTATGTTTACAATTTAGGAGGATTGGCTTTGGCGTGTTTTTTTGTGTGAATCAGTTAAAATGGTGGCGGTTCCAGTAAATACTTCTAAGCAAACTGTCTAATTGTGGTAAAACTGTTAAAATACACAATGAGAGTTCCCAGAAATGATTAAGAACGTGTAATAAACACCTCAAGTACACGTAAATAGATTCTAACTACATTTACTGTCGAATTTAATCACGGAGGTTTCGAGTGGAAAGCTGTGAAATGACGTAATTCTGGTAATGTTTACAAGTCCGGGTACTTTGGGTGGCGTTTTCACGGGACTGTGCTTTCAATTATTAAGAGTTCATGTTTACAGAGCTCAGATTTGGTGTCTAAAGCCTTGGAATGACGAGAATAGTTTTTATGTTTACAATTTAGGAGGATTGGCTTTGTCGTTTCTTTGTGTGAATCAGTTAAAATGGTGGCAGTTCCAGTAAATACTCCTAAGCAAACTGTCTAATTGTGGTTACACTCTTAAAATACACAATGATAGTCCCCAGAAATGATTAAGAACGTGTAATGAACACCTGAAGTACACGTAAATAGATTCTTACTACATTTACTGTCGAATTCAATCACGGAGGTTTCCCTTGGAAAGCTGTGAAATGACGAAAATACTGGATATATTTAAAACTCCGGGTATTTCGGGTGGCGTTTTCACGGGACGGTGCTTTCAAATATTAAGAGTTCATGTTTACAGAGCTCAGAATTGGTGTCTAAAGCCTTGGAATGACGAGAATAGTTTTTATGTTTACAATTTAGGAGGATTGGCTTTGTCGTTTCTTTGTGTGAATCAGTTAAAATGGTGGCGGTTCCAGTAAATACTTCTAAGCAAACTGTCTAATTGTGGTAAAACTGTTAAAATACACAATGAGAGTTACCTGAAATGATTAAGAACGTGTAATAAACACCTCAAGTACACATAAATAGATTCTTACTACATTTACTGTCGAATTTAATCACGGAGGTTTCGAGTGGAAAGCTGTGAAATAACGTAATTCTGGTAATGTTTACCAGTCCGGGTACTTTCGGTGGCGTTTTCACGGGACTGTGCTTTCAATTATTAAGAGTTCATGTTTACAGAGCTCAGATTTGGTGTCTAAAGCCTTGGAATGACGAGAATAGTTTATATGTTTACAATTAAGAGGATTGGCTTTGGCGTTTTTTTTGTGTGAATCAGTTAAAATGGTGGCGGTTACAGTAAATACTTCTAAGCAAACTGTCTAATTGTGGTTAAAATCTTAAAATACACAATGATAGTCCCCAGAAATGATTAAGAACGTGTATTGAACACCTCAAGTACACGTAAATAGATTCTTACTACATTTACTGTCGAATTCAATCACGGAGGTTTCCCTTGGAAAGCTGTGAAATGACGAAAATACTGGTTATATTTACAACTCCGGGTATTTCGGGTGGCGTTTTCACGGGACTTTGCTTTCAAATATTAAGAGTTCATGTTTACAGAGCTCAGAATTGGTGTCTAAAGCCTTGGAATGAGGAGAATATTGTTTATGTTTACAATTTAGGAGGATTGGCTTCGGCGCTTTTTTGTGCCTATCATTTAAAATGGTGAAGGTTCCAGGAACTACTTCTAAGCAAACTGTCTAATTGTGGTAAAACTGTTAAAATACACAATGAGAGTTCCCAGAAATGATTAAGAACGTTTAATAAACACCTCAAGGACCTGTAAATAGATTCTTACTACATTTACTGTCGAATTCAATCACGGAGGTTTCGAGTGGAAAGCTGTGAAATGCCGTAATTCTGGTAATGTTTACAAGTCGGGGCACTTTGTGTGGCGTTTTCACGGGACTGTGCTTTCAATTATTAAGAGTTCATGTTTACAGAGCTCAGATTTGGTGTCTAATGCCTTGGAATGATGAGAATAGTTTTTATGTTTACAATTTAGGAGGATTGGCTTTGGCGTGTTTTTTGTGTGAATCAGTTAAAATGGTGGCGGTTCCAGTAAATACTTCTAAGCAAACTGTCTAATTGTGGTAAAACTGTTAAAATACACAATGAGAGTTACCAGAAATGATTAAGAACGTGTAATAAACACCTCAAGTACACGTAAATAGATTCTTACTACATTTACTGTCGAATTCAATCACGGAGGTTTCCCTTGGAAAGCTGTGAAATGACGAAAATAATGGTTATATTTACAACTCCGGGTACTTCGGGTGGCGTTTTCACGGGACTTTGCTTTCAAATATTAAGAGTTCATGTTTACAGAGCTCAGAATTGGTGTCTAAAGCCTTGGAATGACGAGAATAGTTTTTATGTTTACAATTTAGGAGGATTGGCTTTGGCGTTTCTTTGTGTGAATCAGTTAAAATGGTGGCGGTTCCAGTAAATACTTCTAAGCAAACTGTCTAATTGTGGTAAAACTGTTAAAATACACAATGAGAGTTCCCAGAAATGATTAAGAACGTTTAATAAACACCTCAAGGACCTGTAAATAGATTCTTACTACATTTACTGTCAAATTCAATCACGGAGGTTTCGAGTGGAAAGCTGTGAAATGCCGTAATTCTGGTTATGTTTACAAGTCCGGGTACTTTGGGTGGCGTTTTCACGGGACTGTGCTTTCAATTATTAAGCGTTCATGTTTACAGAGCTAAGAATTGGTGTCTAAAGCCTTGGAATGACGAGAATAGTTTTTATGTTTACAATTTAGGAGGATTGGCTTTGGCGTTTTTTTTGTGTGAATCAGTTAAAATGGTGGCGGTTCCAGTAAACAGTTCTAAGCAAACTGTCTAATTGTGGTAAAACTATTAACATACACAATGAGAGTTCCCGGAAATGATTAAGAACGTGTAATAAACATCTCAAGTACACGTAAATAGATTCTTACTTCATTTACTGTCGAATTCAATCACCGAGGTTTCCAGTGGAAAGCTGTGAAATGACGAAAATACTGGTAATGTTTACAAGTACGGGTACTTCTGGTGGCGTTTTCACGGGACTGTGCTTTCAAATATTAAGAGTTCATGTTTACAGAGCTCAGAATTGGTGTCTAAAGCCTTGGAATGACGAGAATAGTTTTTATGTTTACAATTTAGGAGGATTGGCTTTGGCGTTTTTTTTGTGTGAATCAGTTAAAATGGTGGCGGTTCCAGTAAATACTTCTAAGCAAACTGTCTAATTGTGGTTAAACTCTTAAAATACACAATGATAGTCCCCAGAAATGATTAAGAACGTGTAATGAACACCTGAAGTACACGTAAATAGATTCTTACTACATTTACTGTCGAATTCAATCACGGAGGTTTCCCTTGGAAAGCTGTGAAATGACGAAAATACTGGTTATATTTAAAACTCCGGGTATTTCGGGTGGCGTTTTCACGGGACGGTGCTTTCAAATATTAAGAGTTCATGTTTACAGAGCTCAGAATTGGTGTCTAAAGCCTTGGAATGACGAGAATAGTTTTTATGTTTACAATTTAGGAGGATTGGCTTTGTCGTTTCTTTGTGTGAATCAGTTAAAATGGTGGCGGTTCCAGTAAATACTTCTAAGCAAACTGTCTAATTGTGGTAAAACTGTTAAAATACACAATGAGAGTTACCAGAAATGATTAAGAACGTGTAATAAACACCTCAAGTACACGTAAATAGATTCTTACTACATTTACTGTCGAATTCAATCACGGAAGTTTCGAGTGGAAAGTTGTGAAATGACGTAATTCTGGTAATGTTTACAAGTCCGGGTATTTTGGGTGGCGCTTTCACGGGACTGTGCTTTCAATTATTAAGAGTTCATGTTTACTGAGCTCAGATTTGGTGTCTAAAGCCTTGGAATGACGAGAATAGTTTTTATGTTTACAATTTAGGAGGATTGGCTTTGGCGTGTTTTTTGTGTGAATCAGTTAAAATGGTGGCGGTTCCAGTAAATACTTCTAAGCAAACTGTCTAATTGTGGTAAAACTGTTAAAATACACAATGAGAGTTACCAGAAATGATTAAGAACGTGTAATAAACACCTCAAGTACACGTAAATAGATTCTTACTACATTTACTGTCTAATTCAATCACGGAGGTTTCCCTTGGAAAGCTGTGAAATGCGAAAATAATGGTTATATTTACAACTCCGGGTACTTCGGGTGGCGTTTTCACGGGACTTTGCTTTCAAATATTAAGAGTTCATGTTTACAGAGCTAAGAATTGGTGTCTAAAGCCTTGGAATGACGAGAATAGTTTTTATGTTTACAATTTAGGAGGATTGGCTTTGGCGTTTCTTTTTCTGAATCAGTTAAAATGGTGGCGGTTCCAGTAAATACTTCTAAGCAAACTGTCTAATTGTGGTTAAACTCTTAAAATACACAATGATAGTCCCCAGAAATGATTAAGAACGTGTAATGAACACCTCAAGTACACGTAAATAGATTCTTTCTACCTTTACTTTCGAATTCAATCACGGAGGTTTCCAGTGGAAAGCTGTGAAATGACGAAAATACTGGTAATGTTTACAAGTACGGGTACTTCTGGTGGCGTTTTCACGGGACTGTGCTTTCAAATATTAAGAGTTCATGTTTACAGAGCTCAGAATTGGTGTCTAAAGCCTTGGAATGACGAGAATAGTTTTTATGTTTACAATTTAGGAGGATTGGCTTTGTCGTTTCTTTGTGTGAATCAGTTAAAATGGTGGCGGTTCCAGTAAATACTTCTAAGCAAACTGTCTAATTGTGGTAAAACTGTTAAAATACACAATGAGAGTTACCAGAAATGATTAAGAACGTGTAATAAACACCTCAAGTACACGTAAATAGATTCTTACTACATTTACTGTCGAATTTAATCACGGAGGTTTCGAGTGGAAAGCTGTGAAATGACGTAATTCTGGTAATGTTTACCAGTCCGGGTACTTTCGGTGGCGTTTTCACGGGACTGTGCTTTCAATTATTAAGAGTTCATGTTTACAGAGCTCAGATTTGGTGTCTAAAGCCTTGGAATGAGGAGAATATTGTTTATGTTTACAATTTAGGAGGATTGGCTTCGGCGCTTTTTTGTGCGTATCATTTAAAATGGTGACGGTTCCAGGAACTACTTCTAAGCAAACTGTCTAATTGTGGTAAAACTGTTAAAATACACAATGAGAGTTCCCAGAAATGATTAAGAACGTTTAATAAACACCTCAAGGACCTGTAAATAGATTCTTACTACATTTACTGTCGAATTCAATCACGGAGGTTTCGAGTGGAAAGCTGTGAAATGCCGTAATTCTGGTAATGTTTACAAGTCCGGGTACTTTGGGTGGCGTTTTCACGGGACTGTGCTTTCAATTATTAAGAGTTCATGTTTACAGAGCTCAGATTTGGTGTCTAAAGCCTTGGAATGACGAGAATAGTTTTTATGTTTACAATTTAGGAGGATTGGCTTTGGCTTTTTTTTGTGTGAATCAGTTAAAATGGTGGCGGTTCCAGTAAACAGTTCTAAGCAAACTGTCTAATTGTGGTAAAACTATTAACATACACAATGAGAGTTCCCGGAAATGATTAAGAACGTGTAATAAACATCTCAAGTACACGTAAATAGATTCTTACTTCATTTACTGTCGAATTCAATCACCGAGGTTTCCAGTGGAAAGCTGTGAAATGACGAAAATACTGGTAATGTTTACAAGTACGGGTACTTCTGGTGGCGTTTTCACGGGACTGTGCTTTCAAATATTAAGAGTTCATGTTTACAGAGCTCAGAATTGGTGTCTAAAGCCTTGGAATGACGAGAATATTGTTTATGTTTACAATTTAGGAGGATTGGCTTTGGCGTGTTTTTTTGTGTGAATCAGTTAAAATGGTGGCGGTTCCAGTAAATACTTCTAAGCAAACTGTCTAATTGTGGTAAAACTGTTAAAATACACAATGAGAGTTCCCAGAAATGATTAAGAACGTGTAATAAACACCTCAAGTACACGTAAATAGATTCTAACTACATTTACTGTCGAATTTAATCACGGAGGTTTCGAGTGGAAAGCTGTGAAATGACGTAATTCTGGTAATGTTTACAAGTCCGGGTACTTTGGGTGGCGTTTTCACGGGACTGTGCTTTCAATTATTAAGAGTTCATGTTTACAGAGCTCAGATTTGGTGTCTAAAGCCTTGGAATGACGAGAATAGTTTTTATGTTTACAATTTAGGAGGATTGGCTTTGTCGTTTCTTTGTGTGAATCAGTTAAAATGGTGGCAGTTCCAGTAAATACTCCTAAGCAAACTGTCTAATTGTGGTTACACTCTTAAAATACACAATGATAGTCCCCAGAAATGATTAAGAACGTGTAATAAACACCTCAAGTACACGTAAATAGATTCTTACTACATTTACTGTCGAATTCAATCACGGAGGTTTCGAGTGGAAAGCTGTGAAATGCCGTAATTCTGGTAATGTTTACAAGTCGGGGTACTTTGTGTGGCGTTTTCACGGGACTGTGCTTTCAATTATTAAGAGTTCATGTTTACAGAGCTCAGATTTGGTGTCTAAAGCCTTGGAATGACGAGAATAGTTTTTATGTTTACAATTTAGGAGGATTGGCTTTGGCGTGTTTTTTGTGTGAATCAGTTAAAATGGTGGCGGTTCCAGTAAATACTTCTAAGCAAACTGTCTAATTGTGGTAAAACTGTTAAAATACACAATGAGAGTTACCAGAAATGATTAAGAACGTGTAATAAACACCTCAAGTACACGTAAATAGATTCTTACTACATTTACTGTCGAATTCAATCACGGAGGTTTCCCTTGGAAAGCTGTGAAATGACGAAAATAATGGTTATATTTACAACTCCGGGTACTTCGGGTGGCGTTTTCACGGGACTTTGCTTTCAAATATTAAGAGTTCATGTTTACAGAGCTCAGAATTGGTGTCTAAAGCCTTGGAATGACGAGAATATTGTTTATGTTTACAATTTAGGAGGATTGGCTTTGGCGTGTTTTTTGTGTGAATCAGTTAAAATGGTGGCGGTTCCAGTAAATACTTCTAAGCAAACTGTCTAATTGTGGTAAAACTGTTAAAATACACAATGAGAGTTACCAGAAATGATTAAGAACGTGTAATAAACACCTCAAGTACACGTAAATAGATTCTAACTACATTTACTGTCGAATTTAATCACGGAGGTTTCGAGTGGAAAGCTGTGAAATGACGTAATTCTGGTAATGTTTACAAGTCCGGGTACTTTGGGTGGCGTTTTCACGGGACTGTGCTTTCAATTATTAAGAGTTCATGTTTACAGAGCTCAGATTTGGTGTCTAAAGCCTTGGAATGACGAGAATAGTTTTTATGTTTACAATTTAGGAGGATTGGCTTTGGCGTGTTTTTTGGTGTGAATCAGTTAAAATGGTGGCGGTTCCAGTAAATACTTCTAAGCAAACTGTCTAATTGTGGTAAAACTGTTAAAATACACAATGAGAGTTACCAGAAATGATTAAGAACGTGTAATAAACACCTCAAGTACACATAAATAGATTCTTACTACATTTACTGTCGAATTTAATCACGGAGGTTTCGAGTGGAAAGCTGTGAAATAACGTAATTCTGGTAATGTTTACCAGTCCGGGTACTTTCGGTGGCGTTTTCACGGGACTGTGCTTTCAATTATTAAGAGTTCATGTTTACAGAGCTCAGATTTGGTGTCTAAAGCCTTGGAATGACGAGAATAGTTTTTATGTTTACAATTTAGGAGGATGGGCTTTGGCGTTTTTTTTGTGTGAATCAGTTAAAATGGTGGCGGTTCCAGTAAACAGTTCTAAGCAAACTGTCTAATTGTGGTCAAACTATTAACATACACAATGAGAGTTCCCGGAAATGATTAAGAACGTGTAATAAACATCTCAAGTACACGTAAATAGATTCTTACTTCATTTACTGTCGAATTCAATCACCGAGGTTTCCCTTGGAAAGCTGTGAAATGACGAAAATACTGGTAATGTTTACAAGTACGGGTACTTCTGGTGGCGTTTTCACGGGACTGTGCTTTCAAATATTAAGAGTTCATGTTTACAGAGCTCAGAATTGGTGTCTAAAGCCTTGGAATGACGAGAATAGTTTTTATGTTTACAATTTAGGAGGATTGGCTTTGGCGTTTTTTTTGTGTGAATCAGTTAAAATGGTGGCGGTTCCAGTAAATACTTCTAAGCAAACTGTCTAATTGTGGTTAAACTCTTAAAATACACAATGATAGTCCCCAGAAATGATTAAGAACGTGTAATGAACACCTCAAGTACACGTAAATAGATTCTTACTACATTTACTGTCGAATTCAATCACGGAGGTTTCCCTTGGAAAGCTGTGAAATGACGAAAATACTGGTTATATTTAAAACTCCGGGTATTTCGGGTGGCGTTTTCACGGGACGGTGCTTTCAAATATTAAGAGTTCATGTTTACAGAGCTCAGAATTGGTGTCTAAAGCCTTGGAATGAGGAGAATATTGTTTATGTTTACAATTTAGGAGGATTGGCTTCGGCGCTTTTTTGTGCCTATCATTTAAAATGGTGACGGTTCCAGGAACTACTTCTAAGCAAACTGACTAATTGTGGTAAAACTGTTAAAATACACAATGAGAGTTCCCAGAAATGATTAAGAACGTTTAATAAACACCTCAAGGACCTGTAAATAGATTCTTACTACATTTACTGTCGAATTCAATCACGGAGGTTTCGAGTGGAAAGCTGTGAAATGCCGTAATTCTGGTAATGTTTACAAGTCGGGGTACTTTGTGTGGCGTTTTCACGGGACTGTGCTTTCAATTATTAAGAGTTCATGTTTACAGAGCTCAGAATTGGTGTCTAAAGCCTTGGAATGACGAGAATAGTTTTTATGTTTACAATTTAGGAGGATTGGCTTTGTCGTTTCTTTGTGCGAATCAGTTAAAATGGTGGCGGTTCCAGTAAATACTTCTAAGCAAACTGTCTAATTGTGGTAAAACTGTTAAAATACACAATGAGAGTTCCCGGAAATGATTAAGAACGTGTAATAAACATCTCAAGTACACGTAAATAGATTCTTACTTCATTTACTGTCGAATTCAATCACCGAGGTTTCCAGTGGAAAGCTGTGAAATGACGAAAATACTGGTAATGTTTACAAGTACGGGTACTTCTGGTGGCGTTTTCACGGGACTGTGCTTTCAAATATTAAGAGTTCATGTTTACAGAGCTCAGAATTGGTGTCTAAAGCCTTGGAATGACGAGAATAGTTTTTATGTTTACAATTTAGGAGGATTGGCTTTGGCGTTTTTTTTGTGTGAATCAGTTAAAATGGTGGCGGTTCCAGTAAATACTTCTAAGCAAACTGTCTAATTGTGGTTAAACTCTTAAAATACACAATGATAGTCCCCAGAAATGATTAAGAACGTGTAATGAACACCTGAAGTACACGTAAATAGATTCTTACTACATTTACTGTCGAATTCAATCACGGAGGTTTCCCTTGGAAAGCTGTGAAATGACGAAAATACTGGTTATATTTAAAACTCCGGGTATTTCGGGTGGCGTTTTCACGGGACGGTGCTTTCAAATATTAAGAGTTCATGTTTACAGAGCTCAGAATTGGTGTCTAAAGCCTTGGAATGACGAGAATAGTTTTTATGTTTACAATTTAGGAGGATTGGCTTTGTCGTTTCTTTGTGTGAATCAGTTAAAATGGTGGCGGTTCCAGTAAATACTTCTAAGCAAACTGTCTAATTGTGGTAAAACTGTTAAAATACACAATGAGAGTTACCAGAAATGATTAAGAACGTGTAATAAACACCTCAAGTACACGTAAATAGATTCTTACTACATTTACTGTCGAATTCAATCACGGAAGTTTCGAGTGGAAAGTTGTGAAATGACGTAATTCTGGTAATGTTTACAAGTCCGGGTATTTTGGGTGGCGCTTTCACGGGACTGTGCTTTCAATTATTAAGAGTTCATGTTTACTGAGCTCAGATTTGGTGTCTAAAGCCTTGGAATGACGAGAATAGTTTTTATGTTTACAATTTAGGAGGATTGGCTTTGGCGTGTTTTTTGTGTGAATCAGTTAAAATGGTGGCGGTTCCAGTAAATACTTCTAAGCAAACTGTCTAATTGTGGTAAAACTGTTAAAATACACAATGAGAGTTACCAGAAATGATTAAGAACGTGTAATAAACACCTCAAGTACACGTAAATAGATTCTTACTACATTTACTGTCTAATTCAATCACGGAGGTTTCCCTTGGAAAGCTGTGAAATGCGAAAATAATGGTTATATTTACAACTCCGGGTACTTCGGGTGGCGTTTTCACGGGACTTTGCTTTCAAATATTAAGAGTTCATGTTTACAGAGCTAAGAATTGGTGTCTAAAGCCTTGGAATGACGAGAATAGTTTTTATGTTTACAATTTAGGAGGATTGGCTTTGGCGTTTCTTTTTGTGAATCAGTTAAAATGGTGGCGGTTCCAGTAAATACTTCTAAGCAAACTGTCTAATTGTGGTTAAACTCTTAAAATACACAATGATAGTCCCCAGAAATGATTAAGAACGTGTAATGAACACCTCAAGTACACGTAAATAGATTCTTTTACCTTTACTTTCGAATTCAATCACGGAGGTTTCCAGTGGAAAGCTGTGAAATGACGAAAATACTGGTAATGTTTACAAGTACGGGTACTTCTGGTGGCGTTTTCACGGGACTGTGCTTTCAAATATTAAGAGTTCATGTTTACAGAGCTCAGAATTGGTGTCTAAAGCCTTGGAATGACGAGAATAGTTTTTATGTTTACAATTTAGGAGGATTGGCTTTGTCGTTTCTTTGTGTGAATCAGTTAAAATGGTGGCGGTTCCAGTAAATACTTCTAAGCAAACTGTCTAATTGTGGTAAAACTGTTAAAATACACAATGAGAGTTACCAGAAATGATTAAGAACGTGTAATAAACACCTCAAGTACACGTAAATAGATTCTTACTACATTTACTGTCGAATTTAATCACGGAGGTTTCGAGTGGAAAGCTGTGAAATGACGTAATTCTGGTAATGTTTACCAGTCCGGGTACTTTCGGTGGCGTTTTCACGGGACTGTGCTTTCAATTATTAAGAGTTCATGTTTACAGAGCTCAGATTTGGTGTCTAAAGCCTTGGAATGACGAGAATAGTTTTTATGTTTACAATTTAGGAGGATTGGCTTTGTCGTTTCTTTGTGTGAATCAGTTAAAATGGTGGCAGTTCCAGTAAATACTCCTAAGCAAACTGTCTAATTGTGGTTACACTCTTAAAATACACAATGATAGTCCCCAGAAATGATTAAGAACGTGTAATAAACACCTCAAGTACACGTAAATAGATTCTTACTACATTTACTGTCGAATTCAATCACGGAGGTTTCGAGTGGAAAGCTGTGAAATGCCGTAATTCTGGTAATGTTTACAAGTCGGGGTACTTTGTGTGGCGTTTTCACGGGACTGTGCTTTCAATTATTAAGAGTTCATGTTTACAGAGCTCAGATTTGGTGTCTAAAGCCTTGGAATGACGAGAATAGTTTTTATGTTTACAATTTAGGAGGATTGGCTTTGGCGTGTTTTTTGTGTGAATCAGTTAAAATGGTGGCGGTTCCAGTAAATACTTCTAAGCAAACTGTCTAATTGTGGTAAAACTGTTAAAATACACAATGAGAGTTACCAGAAATGATTAAGAACGTGTAATAAACACCTCAAGTACACGTAAATAGATTCTTACTACATTTACTGTCGAATTCAATCACGGAGGTTTCCCTTGGAAAGCTGTGAAATGACGAAAATAATGGTTATATTTACAACTCCGGGTACTTCGGGTGGCGTTTTCACGGGACTTTGCTTTCAAATATTAAGAGTTCATGTTTACAGAGCTCAGAATTGGTGTCTAAAGCCTTGGAATGACGAGAATATTGTTTATGTTTACAATTTAGGAGGATTGGCTTTGGCGTGTTTTTTGTGTGAATCAGTTAAAATGGTGGCGGTTCCAGTAAATACTTCTAAGCAAACTGTCTAATTGTGGTAAAACTGTTAAAATACACAATGAGAGTTACCAGAAATGATTAAGAACGTGTAATAAACACCTCAAGTACACGTAAATAGATTCTAACTACATTTACTGTCGAATTTAATCACGGAGGTTTCGAGTGGAAAGCTGTGAAATGACGTAATTCTGGTAATGTTTACAAGTCCGGGTACTTTGGGTGGCGTTTTCACGGGACTGTGCTTTCAATTATTAAGAGTTCATGTTTACAGAGCTCAGATTTGGTGTCTAAAGCCTTGGAATGACGAGAATAGTTTTTATGTTTACAATTTAGGAGGATTGGCTTTGGCGTGTTTTTTGGTGTGAATCAGTTAAAATGGTGGCGGTTCCAGTAAATACTTCTAAGCAAACTGTCTAATTGTGGTAAAACTGTTAAAATACACAATGAGAGTTACCAGAAATGATTAAGAACGTGTAATAAACACCTCAAGTACACATAAATAGATTCTTACTACATTTACTGTCGAATTTAATCACGGAGGTTTCGAGTGGAAAGCTGTGAAATAACGTAATTCTGGTAATGTTTACCAGTCCGGGTACTTTCGGTGGCGTTTTCACGGGACTGTGCTTTCAATTATTAAGAGTTCATGTTTACAGAGCTCAGATTTGGTGTCTAAAGCCTTGGAATGACGAGAATAGTTTTTATGTTTACAATTTAGGAGGATGGGCTTTGGCGTTTTTTTTGTGTGAATCAGTTAAAATGGTGGCGGTTCCAGTAAACAGTTCTAAGCAAACTGTCTAATTGTGGTCAAACTATTAACATACACAATGAGAGTTCCCGGAAATGATTAAGAACGTGTAATAAACATCTCAAGTACACGTAAATAGATTCTTACTTCATTTACTGTCGAATTCAATCACCGAGGTTTCCCTTGGAAAGCTGTGAAATGACGAAAATACTGGTAATGTTTACAAGTACGGGTACTTCTGGTGGCGTTTTCACGGGACTGTGCTTTCAAATATTAAGAGTTCATGTTTACAGAGCTCAGAATTGGTGTCTAAAGCCTTGGAATGACGAGAATAGTTTTTATGTTTACAATTTAGGAGGATTGGCTTTGGCGTTTTTTTTGTGTGAATCAGTTAAAATGGTGGCGGTTCCAGTAAATACTTCTAAGCAAACTGTCTAATTGTGGTTAAACTCTTAAAATACACAATGATAGTCCCCAGAAATGATTAAGAACGTGTAATGAACACCTCAAGTACACGTAAATAGATTCTTACTACATTTACTGTCGAATTCAATCACGGAGGTTTCCCTTGGAAAGCTGTGAAATGACGAAAATACTGGTTATATTTAAAACTCCGGGTATTTCGGGTGGCGTTTTCACGGGACGGTGCTTTCAAATATTAAGAGTTCATGTTTACAGAGCTCAGAATTGGTGTCTAAAGCCTTGGAATGAGGAGAATATTGTTTATGTTTACAATTTAGGAGGATTGGCTTCGGCGCTTTTTTGTGCCTATCATTTAAAATGGTGACGGTTCCAGGAACTACTTCTAAGCAAACTGACTAATTGTGGTAAAACTGTTAAAATACACAATGAGAGTTCCCAGAAATGATTAAGAACGTTTAATAAACACCTCAAGGACCTGTAAATAGATTCTTACTACATTTACTGTCGAATTCAATCACGGAGGTTTCGAGTGGAAAGCTGTGAAATGCCGTAATTCTGGTAATGTTTACAAGTCGGGGTACTTTGTGTGGCGTTTTCACGGGACTGTGCTTTCAATTATTAAGAGTTCATGTTTACAGAGCTCAGAATTGGTGTCTAAAGCCTTGGAATGACGAGAATAGTTTTTATGTTTACAATTTAGGAGGATTGGCTTTGTCGTTTCTTTGTGCGAATCAGTTAAAATGGTGGCGGTTCCAGTAAATACTTCTAAGCAAACTGTCTAATTGTGGTAAAACTGTTAAAATACACAATGAGAGTTCCCGGAAATGATTAAGAACGTGTAATAAACATCTCAAGTACACGTAAATAGATTCTTACTTCATTTACTGTCGAATTCAATCACCGAGGTTTCCAGTGGAAAGCTGTGAAATGACGAAAATACTGGTAATGTTTACAAGTACGGGTACTTCTGGTGGCGTTTTCACGGGACTGTGCTTTCAAATATTAAGAGTTCATGTTTACAGAGCTCAGAATTGGTGTCTAAAGCCTTGGAATGACGAGAATAGTTTTTATGTTTACAATTTAGGAGGATTGGCTTTGGCGTTTTTTTTGTGTGAATCAGTTAAAATGGTGGCGGTTCCAGTAAATACTTCTAAGCAAACTGTCTAATTGTGGTTAAACTCTTAAAATACACAATGATAGTCCCCAGAAATGATTAAGAACGTGTAATGAACACCTGAAGTACACGTAAATAGATTCTTACTACATTTACTGTCGAATTCAATCACGGAGGTTTCCCTTGGAAAGCTGTGAAATGACGAAAATACTGGTTATATTTAAAACTCCGGGTATTTCGGGTGGCGTTTTCACGGGACGGTGCTTTCAAATATTAAGAGTTCATGTTTACAGAGCTCAGAATTGGTGTCTAAAGCCTTGGAATGACGAGAATAGTTTTTATGTTTACAATTTAGGAGGATTGGCTTTGTCGTTTCTTTGTGTGAATCAGTTAAAATGGTGGCGGTTCCAGTAAATACTTCTAAGCAAACTGTCTAATTGTGGTAAAACTGTTAAAATACACAATGAGAGTTACCAGAAATGATTAAGAACGTGTAATAAACACCTCAAGTACACGTAAATAGATTCTTACTACATTTACTGTCGAATTCAATCACGGAAGTTTCGAGTGGAAAGTTGTGAAATGACGTAATTCTGGTAATGTTTACAAGTCCGGGTATTTTGGGTGGCGCTTTCACGGGACTGTGCTTTCAATTATTAAGAGTTCATGTTTACTGAGCTCAGATTTGGTGTCTAAAGCCTTGGAATGACGAGAATAGTTTTTATGTTTACAATTTAGGAGGATTGGCTTTGGCGTGTTTTTTGTGTGAATCAGTTAAAATGGTGGCGGTTCCAGTAAATACTTCTAAGCAAACTGTCTAATTGTGGTAAAACTGTTAAAATACACAATGAGAGTTACCAGAAATGATTAAGAACGTGTAATAAACACCTCAAGTACACGTAAATAGATTCTTACTACATTTACTGTCTAATTCAATCACGGAGGTTTCCCTTGGAAAGCTGTGAAATGCGAAAATAATGGTTATATTTACAACTCCGGGTACTTCGGGTGGCGTTTTCACGGGACTTTGCTTTCAAATATTAAGAGTTCATGTTTACAGAGCTAAGAATTGGTGTCTAAAGCCTTGGAATGACGAGAATAGTTTTTATGTTTACAATTTAGGAGGATTGGCTTTGGCGTTTCTTTTTGTGAATCAGTTAAAATGGTGGCGGTTCCAGTAAATACTTCTAAGCAAACTGTCTAATTGTGGTTAAACTCTTAAAATACACAATGATAGTCCCCAGAAATGATTAAGAACGTGTAATGAACACCTCAAGTACACGTAAATAGATTCTTTTACCTTTACTTTCGAATTCAATCACGGAGGTTTCCAGTGGAAAGCTGTGAAATGACGAAAATACTGGTAATGTTTACAAGTACGGGTACTTCTGGTGGCGTTTTCACGGGACTGTGCTTTCAAATATTAAGAGTTCATGTTTACAGAGCTCAGAATTGGTGTCTAAAGCCTTGGAATGACGAGAATAGTTTTTATGTTTACAATTTAGGAGGATTGGCTTTGTCGTTTCTTTGTGTGAATCAGTTAAAATGGTGGCGGTTCCAGTAAATACTTCTAAGCAAACTGTCTAATTGTGGTAAAACTGTTAAAATACACAATGAGAGTTACCAGAAATGATTAAGAACGTGTAATAAACACCTCAAGTACACGTAAATAGATTCTTACTACATTTACTGTCGAATTTAATCACGGAGGTTTCGAGTGGAAAGCTGTGAAATGACGTAATTCTGGTAATGTTTACCAGTCCGGGTACTTTCGGTGGCGTTTTCACGGGACTGTGCTTTCAATTATTAAGAGTTCATGTTTACAGAGCTCAGATTTGGTGTCTAAAGCCTTGGAATGAGGAGAATATTGTTTATGTTTACAATTTAGGAGGATTGGCTTCGGCGCTTTTTTGTGCGTATCATTTAAAATGGTGACGGTTCCAGGAACTACTTCTAAGCAAACTGTCTAATTGTGGTAAAACTGTTAAAATACACAATGAGAGTTCCCAGAAATGATTAAGAACGTTTAATAAACACCTCAAGGACCTGTAAATAAATTCTTACTACATTTACTGTCGAATTCAATCACGGAGGTTTCGAGTGGAAAGCTGTGAAATGCCGTAATTCTGGTAATGTTTACAAGTCCGGGTACTTTGGGTGGCGTTTTCACGGGACTGTGCTTTCAATTATTAAGAGTTCATGTTTACAGAGCTCAGATTTGGTGTCTAAAGCCTTGGAATGACGAGAATAGTTTTTATGTTTACAATTTAGGAGGATTGGCTTTGGCTTTTTTTTGTGTGAATCAGTTAAAATGGTGGCGGTTCCAGTAAACAGTTCTAAGCAAACTGTCTAATTGTGGTAAAACTATTAACATACACAATGAGAGTTCCCGGAAATGATTAAGAACGTGTAATAAACATCTCAAGTACACGTAAATAGATTCTTACTTCATTTACTGTCGAATTCAATCACCGAGGTTTCCAGTGGAAAGCTGTGAAATGACGAAAATACTGGTAATGTTTACAAGTACGGGTACTTCTGGTGGCGTTTTCACGGGACTGTGCTTTCAAATATTAAGAGTTCATGTTTACAGAGCTCAGAATTGGTGTCTAAAGCCTTGGAATGACGAGAATATTGTTTATGTTTACAATTTAGGAGGATTGGCTTTGGCGTGTTTTTTTGTGTGAATCAGTTAAAATGGTGGCGGTTCCAGTAAATACTTCTAAGCAAACTGTCTAATTGTGGTAAAACTGTTAAAATACACAATGAGAGTTCCCAGAAATGATTAAGAACGTGTAATAAACACCTCAAGTACACGTAAATAGATTCTAACTACATTTACTGTCGAATTTAATCACGGAGGTTTCGAGTGGAAAGCTGTGAAATGACGTAATTCTGGTAATGTTTACAAGTCCGGGTACTTTGGGTGGCGTTTTCACGGGACTGTGCTTTCAATTATTAAGAGTTCATGTTTACAGAGCTCAGATTTGGTGTCTAAAGCCTTGGAATGACGAGAATAGTTTTTATGTTTACAATTTAGGAGGATTGGCTTTGTCGTTTCTTTGTGTGAATCAGTTAAAATGGTGGCAGTTCCAGTAAATACTCCTAAGCAAACTGTCTAATTGTGGTTACACTCTTAAAATACACAATGATAGTCCCCAGAAATGATTAAGAACGTGTAATAAACACCTCAAGTACACGTAAATAGATTCTTACTACATTTACTGTCGAATTCAATCACGGAGGTTTCGAGTGGAAAGCTGTGAAATGCCGTAATTCTGGTAATGTTTACAAGTCGGGGTACTTTGTGTGGCGTTTTCACGGGACTGTGCTTTCAATTATTAAGAGTTCATGTTTACAGAGCTCAGATTTGGTGTCTAAAGCCTTGGAATGACGAGAATAGTTTTTATGTTTACAATTTAGGAGGATTGGCTTTGGCGTGTTTTTTGTGTGAATCAGTTAAAATGGTGGCGGTTCCAGTAAATACTTCTAAGCAAACTGTCTAATTGTGGTAAAACTGTTAAAATACACAATGAGAGTTACCAGAAATGATTAAGAACGTGTAATAAACACCTCAAGTACACGTAAATAGATTCTTACTACATTTACTGTCGAATTCAATCACGGAGGTTTCCCTTGGAAAGCTGTGAAATGACGAAAATAATGGTTATATTTACAACTCCGGGTACTTCGGGTGGCGTTTTCACGGGACTTTGCTTTCAAATATTAAGAGTTCATGTTTACAGAGCTCAGAATTGGTGTCTAAAGCCTTGGAATGACGAGAATATTGTTTATGTTTACAATTTAGGAGGATTGGCTTTGGCGTGTTTTTTGTGTGAATCAGTTAAAATGGTGGCGGTTCCAGTAAATACTTCTAAGCAAACTGTCTAATTGTGGTAAAACTGTTAAAATACACAATGAGAGTTACCAGAAATGATTAAGAACGTGTAATAAACACCTCAAGTACACGTAAATAGATTCTAACTACATTTACTGTCGAATTTAATCACGGAGGTTTCGAGTGGAAAGCTGTGAAATGACGTAATTCTGGTAATGTTTACAAGTCCGGGTACTTTGGGTGGCGTTTTCACGGGACTGTGCTTTCAATTATTAAGAGTTCATGTTTACAGAGCTCAGATTTGGTGTCTAAAGCCTTGGAATGACGAGAATAGTTTTTATGTTTACAATTTAGGAGGATTGGCTTTGGCGTGTTTTTTGGTGTGAATCAGTTAAAATGGTGGCGGTTCCAGTAAATACTTCTAAGCAAACTGTCTAATTGTGGTAAAACTGTTAAAATACACAATGAGAGTTACCAGAAATGATTAAGAACGTGTAATAAACACCTCAAGTACACATAAATAGATTCTTACTACATTTACTGTCGAATTTAATCACGGAGGTTTCGAGTGGAAAGCTGTGAAATAACGTAATTCTGGTAATGTTTACCAGTCCGGGTACTTTCGGTGGCGTTTTCACGGGACTGTGCTTTCAATTATTAAGAGTTCATGTTTACAGAGCTCAGATTTGGTGTCTAAAGCCTTGGAATGACGAGAATAGTTTTTATGTTTACAATTTAGGAGGATGGGCTTTGGCGTTTTTTTTGTGTGAATCAGTTAAAATGGTGGCGGTTCCAGTAAACAGTTCTAAGCAAACTGTCTAATTGTGGTCAAACTATTAACATACACAATGAGAGTTCCCGGAAATGATTAAGAACGTGTAATAAACATCTCAAGTACACGTAAATAGATTCTTACTTCATTTACTGTCGAATTCAATCACCGAGGTTTCCCTTGGAAAGCTGTGAAATGACGAAAATACTGGTAATGTTTACAAGTACGGGTACTTCTGGTGGCGTTTTCACGGGACTGTGCTTTCAAATATTAAGAGTTCATGTTTACAGAGCTCAGAATTGGTGTCTAAAGCCTTGGAATGACGAGAATAGTTTTTATGTTTACAATTTAGGAGGATTGGCTTTGGCGTTTTTTTTGTGTGAATCAGTTAAAATGGTGGCGGTTCCAGTAAATACTTCTAAGCAAACTGTCTAATTGTGGTTAAACTCTTAAAATACACAATGATAGTCCCCAGAAATGATTAAGAACGTGTAATGAACACCTCAAGTACACGTAAATAGATTCTTACTACATTTACTGTCGAATTCAATCACGGAGGTTTCCCTTGGAAAGCTGTGAAATGACGAAAATACTGGTTATATTTAAAACTCCGGGTATTTCGGGTGGCGTTTTCACGGGACGGTGCTTTCAAATATTAAGAGTTCATGTTTACAGAGCTCAGAATTGGTGTCTAAAGCCTTGGAATGAGGAGAATATTGTTTATGTTTACAATTTAGGAGGATTGGCTTCGGCGCTTTTTTGTGCCTATCATTTAAAATGGTGACGGTTCCAGGAACTACTTCTAAGCAAACTGACTAATTGTGGTAAAACTGTTAAAATACACAATGAGAGTTCCCAGAAATGATTAAGAACGTTTAATAAACACCTCAAGGACCTGTAAATAGATTCTTACTACATTTACTGTCGAATTCAATCACGGAGGTTTCGAGTGGAAAGCTGTGAAATGCCGTAATTCTGGTAATGTTTACAAGTCGGGGTACTTTGTGTGGCGTTTTCACGGGACTGTGCTTTCAATTATTAAGAGTTCATGTTTACAGAGCTCAGAATTGGTGTCTAAAGCCTTGGAATGACGAGAATAGTTTTTATGTTTACAATTTAGGAGGATTGGCTTTGTCGTTTCTTTGTGCGAATCAGTTAAAATGGTGGCGGTTCCAGTAAATACTTCTAAGCAAACTGTCTAATTGTGGTAAAACTGTTAAAATACACAATGAGAGTTCCCGGAAATGATTAAGAACGTGTAATAAACATCTCAAGTACACGTAAATAGATTCTTACTTCATTTACTGTCGAATTCAATCACCGAGGTTTCCAGTGGAAAGCTGTGAAATGACGAAAATACTGGTAATGTTTACAAGTACGGGTACTTCTGGTGGCGTTTTCACGGGACTGTGCTTTCAAATATTAAGAGTTCATGTTTACAGAGCTCAGAATTGGTGTCTAAAGCCTTGGAATGACGAGAATAGTTTTTATGTTTACAATTTAGGAGGATTGGCTTTGGCGTTTTTTTTGTGTGAATCAGTTAAAATGGTGGCGGTTCCAGTAAATACTTCTAAGCAAACTGTCTAATTGTGGTTAAACTCTTAAAATACACAATGATAGTCCCCAGAAATGATTAAGAACGTGTAATGAACACCTGAAGTACACGTAAATAGATTCTTACTACATTTACTGTCGAATTCAATCACGGAGGTTTCCCTTGGAAAGCTGTGAAATGACGAAAATACTGGTTATATTTAAAACTCCGGGTATTTCGGGTGGCGTTTTCACGGGACGGTGCTTTCAAATATTAAGAGTTCATGTTTACAGAGCTCAGAATTGGTGTCTAAAGCCTTGGAATGACGAGAATAGTTTTTATGTTTACAATTTAGGAGGATTGGCTTTGTCGTTTCTTTGTGTGAATCAGTTAAAATGGTGGCGGTTCCAGTAATTACTTCTAAGCAAACTGTCTAATTGTGGTAAAACTGTTAAAATACACAATGAGAGTTACCAGAAATGATTAAGAACGTGTAATAAACACCTCAAGTACACGTAAATAGATTCTTACTACATTTACTGTCGAATTCAATCACGGAAGTTTCGAGTGGAAAGTTGTGAAATGACGTAATTCTGGTAATGTTTACAAGTCCGGGTATTTTGGGTGGCGCTTTCACGGGACTGTGCTTTCAATTATTAAGAGTTCATGTTTACTGAGCTCAGATTTGGTGTCTAAAGCCTTGGAATGACGAGAATAGTTTTTATGTTTACAATTTAGGAGGATTGGCTTTGGCGTGTTTTTTGTGTGAATCAGTTAAAATGGTGGCGGTTCCAGTAAATACTTCTAAGCAAACTGTCTAATTGTGGTAAAACTGTTAAAATACACAATGAGAGTTACCAGAAATGATTAAGAACGTGTAATAAACACCTCAAGTACACGTAAATAGATTCTTACTACATTTACTGTCTAATTCAATCACGGAGGTTTCCCTTGGAAAGCTGTGAAATGCGAAAATAATGGTTATATTTACAACTCCGGGTACTTCGGGTGGCGTTTTCACGGGACTTTGCTTTCAAATATTAAGAGTTCATGTTTACAGAGCTAAGAATTGGTGTCTAAAGCCTTGGAATGACGAGAATAGTTTTTATGTTTACAATTTAGGAGGATTGGCTTTGGCGTTTCTTTTTGTGAATCAGTTAAAATGGTGGCGGTTCCAGTAAATACTTCTAAGCAAACTGTCTAATTGTGGTTAAACTCTTAAAATACACAATGATAGTCCCCAGAAATGATTAAGAACGTGTAATGAACACCTCAAGTACACGTAAATAGATTCTTTCTACCTTTACTTTCGAATTCAATCACGGAGGTTTCCAGTGGAAAGCTGTGAAATGACGAAAATACTGGTAATGTTTACAAGTACGGGTACTTCTGGTGGCGTTTTCACGGGACTGTGCTTTCAAATATTAAGAGTTCATGTTTACAGAGCTCAGAATTGGTGTCTAAAGCCTTGGAATGACGAGAATAGTTTTTATGTTTACAATTTAGGAGGATTGGCTTTGTCGTTTCTTTGTGTGAATCAGTTAAAATGGTGGCGGTTCCAGTAAATACTTCTAAGCAAACTGTCTAATTGTGGTAAAACTGTTAAAATACACAATGAGAGTTACCAGAAATGATTAAGAACGTGTAATAAACACCTCAAGTACACGTAAATAGATTCTTACTACATTTACTGTCGAATTTAATCACGGAGGTTTCGAGTGGAAAGCTGTGAAATGACGTAATTCTGGTAATGTTTACCAGTCCGGGTACTTTCGGTGGCGTTTTCACGGGACTGTGCTTTCAATTATTAAGAGTTCATGTTTACAGAGCTCAGATTTGGTGTCTAAAGCCTTGGAATGAGGAGAATATTGTTTATGTTTACAATTTAGGAGGATTGGCTTCGGCGCTTTTTTGTGCGTATCATTTAAAATGGTGACGGTTCCAGGAACTACTTCTAAGCAAACTGTCTAATTGTGGTAAAACTGTTAAAATACACAATGAGAGTTCCCAGAAATGATTAAGAACGTTTAATAAACACCTCAAGGACCTGTAAATAGATTCTTACTACATTTACTGTCGAATTCAATCACGGAGGTTTCGAGTGGAAAGCTGTGAAATGCCGTAATTCTGGTAATGTTTACAAGTCCGGGTACTTTGGGTGGCGTTTTCACGGGACTGTGCTTTCAATTATTAAGAGTTCATGTTTACAGAGCTCAGATTTGGTGTCTAAAGCCTTGGAATGACGAGAATAGTTTTTATGTTTACAATTTAGGAGGATTGGCTTTGGCTTTTTTTTGTGTGAATCAGTTAAAATGGTGGCGGTTCCAGTAAACAGTTCTAAGCAAACTGTCTAATTGTGGTAAAACTATTAACATACACAATGAGAGTTCCCGGAAATGATTAAGAACGTGTAATAAACATCTCAAGTACACGTAAATAGATTCTTACTTCATTTACTGTCGAATTCAATCACCGAGGTTTCCAGTGGAAAGCTGTGAAATGACGAAAATACTGGTAATGTTTACAAGTACGGGTACTTCTGGTGGCGTTTTCACGGGACTGTGCTTTCAAATATTAAGAGTTCATGTTTACAGAGCTCAGAATTGGTGTCTAAAGCCTTGGAATGACGAGAATATTGTTTATGTTTACAATTTAGGAGGATTGGCTTTGGCGTGTTTTTTTGTGTGAATCAGTTAAAATGGTGGCGGTTCCAGTAAATACTTCTAAGCAAACTGTCTAATTGTGGTAAAACTGTTAAAATACACAATGAGAGTTCCCAGAAATGATTAAGAACGTGTAATAAACACCTCAAGTACACGTAAATAGATTCTAACTACATTTACTGTCGAATTTAATCACGGAGGTTTCGAGTGGAAAGCTGTGAAATGACGTAATTCTGGTAATGTTTACAAGTCCGGGTACTTTGGGTGGCGTTTTCACGGGACTGTGCTTTCAATTATTAAGAGTTCATGTTTACAGAGCTCAGATTTGGTGTCTAAAGCCTTGGAATGACGAGAATAGTTTTTATGTTTACAATTTAGGAGGATTGGCTTTGTCGTTTCTTTGTGTGAATCAGTTAAAATGGTGGCAGTTCCAGTAAATACTCCTAAGCAAACTGTCTAATTGTGGTTACACTCTTAAAATACACAATGATAGTCCCCAGAAATGATTAAGAACGTGTAATGAACACCTCAAGTACACGTAAATAGATTCTTACTACATTTACTGTCGAATTCAATCACGGAGGTTTCGAGTGGAAAGCTGTGAAATGCCGTAATTCTGGTAATGTTTACAAGTCGGGGTACTTTGTGTGGCGTTTTCACGGGACTGTGCTTTCAATTATTAAGAGTTCATGTTTACAGAGCTCAGATTTGGTGTCTAAAGCCTTGGAATGACGAGAATAGTTTTTATGTTTACAATTTAGGAGGATTGGCTTTGGCGTGTTTTTTGTGTGAATCAGTTAAAATGGTGGCGGTTCCAGTAAATACTTCTAAGCAAACTGTCTAATTGTGGTAAAACTGTTAAAATACACAATGAGAGTTACCAGAAATGATTAAGAACGTGTAATAAACACCTCAAGTACACGTAAATAGATTCTTACTACATTTACTGTCGAATTCAATCACGGAGGTTTCCCTTGGAAAGCTGTGAAATGACGAAAATAATGGTTATATTTACAACTCCGGGTACTTCGGGTGGCGTTTTCACGGGACTTTGCTTTCAAATATTAAGAGTTCATGTTTACAGAGCTCAGAATTGGTGTCTAAAGCCTTGGAATGACGAGAATATTGTTTATGTTTACAATTTAGGAGGATTGGCTTTGGCGTGTTTTTTGTGTGAATCAGTTAAAATGGTGGCGGTTCCAGTAAATACTTCTAAGCAAACTGTCTAATTGTGGTAAAACTGTTAAAATACACAATGAGAGTTACCAGAAATGATTAAGAACGTGTAATAAACACCTCAAGTACACGTAAATAGATTCTAACTACATTTACTGTCGAATTTAATCACGGAGGTTTCGAGTGGAAAGCTGTGAAATGACGTAATTCTGGTAATGTTTACAAGTCCGGGTACTTTGGGTGGCGTTTTCACGGGACTGTGCTTTCAATTATTAAGAGTTCATGTTTACAGAGCTCAGATTTGGTGTCTAAAGCCTTGGAATGACGAGAATAGTTTTTATGTTTACAATTTAGGAGGATTGGCTTTGGCGTGTTTTTTGGTGTGAATCAGTTAAAATGGTGGCGGTTCCAGTAAATACTTCTAAGCAAACTGTCTAATTGTGGTAAAACTGTTAAAATACACAATGAGAGTTACCAGAAATGATTAAGAACGTGTAATAAACACCTCAAGTACACATAAATAGATTCTTACTACATTTACTGTCGAATTTAATCACGGAGGTTTCGAGTGGAAAGCTGTGAAATAACGTAATTCTGGTAATGTTTACCAGTCCGGGTACTTTCGGTGGCGTTTTCACGGGACTGTGCTTTCAATTATTAAGAGTTCATGTTTACAGAGCTCAGATTTGGTGTCTAAAGCCTTGGAATGACGAGAATAGTTTTTATGTTTACAATTTAGGAGGATGGGCTTTGGCGTTTTTTTTGTGTGAATCAGTTAAAATGGTGGCGGTTCCAGTAAACAGTTCTAAGCAAACTGTCTAATTGTGGTCAAACTATTAACATACACAATGAGAGTTCCCGGAAATGATTAAGAACGTGTAATAAACATCTCAAGTACACGTAAATAGATTCTTACTTCATTTACTGTCGAATTCAATCACCGAGGTTTCCCTTGGAAAGCTGTGAAATGACGAAAATACTGGTAATGTTTACAAGTACGGGTACTTCTGGTGGCGTTTTCACGGGACTGTGCTTTCAAATATTAAGAGTTCATGTTTACAGAGCTCAGAATTGGTGTCTAAAGCCTTGGAATGACGAGAATAGTTTTTATGTTTACAATTTAGGAGGATTGGCTTTGGCGTTTTTTTTGTGTGAATCAGTTAAAATGGTGGCGGTTCCAGTAAATACTTCTAAGCAAACTGTCTAATTGTGGTTAAACTCTTAAAATACACAATGATAGTCCCCAGAAATGATTAAGAACGTGTAATGAACACCTCAAGTACACGTAAATAGATTCTTACTACATTTACTGTCGAATTCAATCACGGAGGTTTCCCTTGGAAAGCTGTGAAATGACGAAAATACTGGTTATATTTAAAACTCCGGGTATTTCGGGTGGCGTTTTCACGGGACGGTGCTTTCAAATATTAAGAGTTCATGTTTACAGAGCTCAGAATTGGTGTCTAAAGCCTTGGAATGAGGAGAATATTGTTTATGTTTACAATTTAGGAGGATTGGCTTCGGCGCTTTTTTGTGCCTATCATTTAAAATGGTGACGGTTCCAGGAACTACTTCTAAGCAAACTGACTAATTGTGGTAAAACTGTTAAAATACACAATGAGAGTTCCCAGAAATGATTAAGAACGTTTAATAAACACCTCAAGGACCTGTAAATAGATTCTTACTACATTTACTGTCGAATTCAATCACGGAGGTTTCGAGTGGAAAGCTGTGAAATGCCGTAATTCTGGTAATGTTTACAAGTCGGGGTACTTTGTGTGGCGTTTTCACGGGACTGTGCTTTCAATTATTAAGAGTTCATGTTTACAGAGCTCAGAATTGGTGTCTAAAGCCTTGGAATGACGAGAATAGTTTTTATGTTTACAATTTAGGAGGATTGGCTTTGTCGTTTCTTTGTGCGAATCAGTTAAAATGGTGGCGGTTCCAGTAAATACTTCTAAGCAAACTGTCTAATTGTGGTAAAACTGTTAAAATACACAATGAGAGTTACCAGAAATGATTAAGAACGTGTAATAAACACCTCAAGTACACGTAAATAGATTCTTACTACATTTACTGTCGAATTTAATCACGGAGGTTTCGAGTGGAAAGCTGTGAAATGACGTAATTCTGGTAATGTTTACCAGTCCTGGTACTTTCGGTGGCGTTTTCACGGGACTGTGCTTTCAATTATTAAGAGTTCATGTTTACAGAGCTCAGATTTGGTGTCTAAAGCCTTGGAATGACGAGAATATTGTTTATGTTTACAATTTAGGAGGATTGGCTTCGGCGCTTTTTTGTGCGTATCATTTAAAATGGTGACGGTTCCAGGAACTACTTCTAAGCAAACTGTCTAATTCTGGTAAAACTGTTAAAATACACAATGAGAGTTACCAGAAATGATTAAGAACGTGTAATAAACACCTCAAGTACACGTAAATAGATTCTTACTACATTTACTGTCGAATTCAATCACGGAGGTTTCCCTTGGAAAGCTGTGAAATGACGAAAATAATGGTTATATTTACAACTCCGGGTACTTCGGGTGGCGTTTTCACGGGACTTTGCTTTCAAATATTAAGAGTTCATGTTTACAGAGCTCAGAATTGGTGTCTAAAGCCTTGGAATGACGAGAATAGTTTTTATGTTTACAATTTAGGAGGATTGGCTTTGGCGTTTCTTTGTGTGAATCAGTTAAAATGGTGGCGGTTCCAGTAAATACTTCTAAGCAAACTGTCTAATTGTGGTAAAACTGTTAAAATACACAATGAGATTTCCCAGAAATGATTAAGAACGTTTAATAAACACCTCAAGGACCTGTAAATAGATTCTTACTACATTTACTGTCGAATTCAATCACGGAGGTTTCGAGTGGAAAGCTGTGAAATGCCGTAATTCTGGTAATGTTTACAAGTCCGGGTACTTTGGGTGGCGTTTTCACGGGACTGTGCTTTCAATTATTAAGAGTTCATGTTTACAGAGCTCAGATTTGGTGTCTAAAGCCTTGGAATGACGAGAATAGTTTTTATGTTTACAATTTAGGAGGATTGGCTTTGGCGTTTTTTTTGTGTGAATCAGTTAAAATGGTGGCGGTTCCAGTAAACAGTTCTAAGCAAACTGTCTAATTGTGGTAAAACTATTAACATACACAATGAGAGTTCCCGGAAATGATTAAGAACGTGTAATAAACATCTCAAGTACACGTAAATAGATTCTTACTTCATTTACTGTCGAATTCAATCACCGAGGTTTCCAGTGGAAAGCTGTGAAATGACGAAAATACTGGTAATGTTTACAAGTACGGGTACTTCTGGTGGCGTTTTCACGGGACTTTGCTTTCAAATATTAAGAGTTCATGTTTACAGAGCTCAGAATTGGTGTCTAAAGCCTTGGAATGAGGAGAATATTGTTTATGTTTACAATTTAGGAGGATTGGCTTCGGCGCTTTTTTGTGCCTATCATTTAAAATGGTGACGGTTCCAGGAACTACTTCTAAGCAAACTGACTAATTGTGGTAAAAGTGTTAAAATACACAATGAGAGTTCCCAGAAATGATTAAGAACGTTTAATAAACACCTCAAGGACCTGTAAATAGATTCTTACTACATTTACTGTCGAATTCAATCACGGAGGTTTCGAGTGGAAAGCTGTGAAATGCCGTAATTCTGGTAATGTTTACAAGTCGGGGTACTTTGTGTGGCGTTTTCACGGGACTGTGCTTTCAATTATTAAGAGTTCATGTTTACAGAGCTCAGAATTGGTGTCTAAAGCCTTGGAATGACGAGAATAGTTTTTATGTTTACAATTTAGGAGGATTGGCTTTGTCGTTTCTTTGTGCGAATCAGTTAAAATGGTGGCGGTTCCAGTAAATACTTCTAAGCAAACTGTCTAATTGTGGTAAAACTGTTAAAATACACAATGAGAGTTCCCGGAAATGATTAAGAACGTGTAATAAACATCTCAAGTACACGTAAATAGATTCTTACTTCATTTACTGTCGAATTCAATCACCGAGGTTTCCAGTGGAAAGCTGTGAAATGACGAAAATACTGGTAATGTTTACAAGTACGGGTACTTCTGGTGGCGTTTTCACGGGACTGTGCTTTCAAATATTAAGAGTTCATGTTTACAGAGCTCAGAATTGGTGTCTAAAGCCTTGGAATGACGAGAATAGTTTTTATGTTTACAATTTAGGAGGATTGGCTTTGGCGTTTTTTTTGTGTGAATCAGTTAAAATGGTGGCGGTTCCAGTAAATACTTCTAAGCAAACTGTCTAATTGTGGTTAAACTCTTAAAATACACAATGATAGTCCCCAGAAATGATTAAGAACGTGTAATGAACACCTGAAGTACACGTAAATAGATTCTTACTACATTTACTGTCGAATTCAATCACGGAGGTTTCCCTTGGAAAGCTGTGAAATGACGAAAATACTGGTTATATTTAAAACTCCGGGTATTTCGGGTGGCGTTTTCACGGGACGGTGCTTTCAAATATTAAGAGTTCATGTTTACAGAGCTCAGAATTGGTGTCTAAAGCCTTGGAATGACGAGAATAGTTTTTATGTTTACAATTTAGGAGGATTGGCTTTGTCGTTTCTTTGTGTGAATCAGTTAAAATGGTGGCGGTTCCAGTAAATACTTCTAAGCAAACTGTCTAATTGTGGTAAAACTGTTAAAATACACAATGAGAGTTACCAGAAATGATTAAGAACGTGTAATAAACACCTCAAGTACACGTAAATAGATTCTTACTACATTTACTGTCGAATTCAATCACGGAAGTTTCGAGTGGAAAGTTGTGAAATGACGTAATTCTGGTAATGTTTACAAGTCCGGGTATTTTGGGTGGCGCTTTCACGGGACTGTGCTTTCAATTATTAAGAGTTCATGTTTACTGAGCTCAGATTTGGTGTCTAAAGCCTTGGAATGACGAGAATAGTTTTTATGTTTACAATTTAGGAGGATTGGCTTTGGCGTGTTTTTTGTGTGAATCAGTTAAAATGGTGGCGGTTCCAGTAAATACTTCTAAGCAAACTGTCTAATTGTGGTAAAACTGTTAAAATACACAATGAGAGTTACCAGAAATGATTAAGAACGTGTAATAAACATCTCAAGTACACGTAAATAGATTCTTACTTCATTTACTGTCGAATTCAATCACCGAGGTTTCCAGTGGAAAGCTGTGAAATGACGAAAATACTGGTAATGTTTACAAGTACGGGTACTTCTGGTGGCGTTTTCACGGGACTTTGCTTTCAAATATTAAGAGTTCATGTTTACAGAGCTCAGAATTGGTGTCTAAAGCCTTGGAATGAGGAGAATATTGTTTATGTTTACAATTTAGGAGGATTGGCTTCGGCGCTTTTTTGTGCCTATCATTTAAAATGGTGACGGTTCCAGGAACTACTTCTAAGCAAACTGACTAATTGTGGTAAAACTGTTAAAATACACAATGAGAGTTCCCAGAAATGATTAAGAACGTTTAATAAACACCTCAAGGACCTGTAAATAGATTCTTACTACATTTACTGTCGAATTCAATCACGGAGGTTTCGAGTGGAAAGCTGTGAAATGCCGTAATTCTGGTAATGTTTACAAGTCAGGGTACTTTGTGTGGCGTTTTCACGGGACTGTGCTTTCAATTATTAAGAGTTCATGTTTACAGAGCTCAGAATTGGTGTCTAAAGCCTTGGAATGACGAGAATAGTTTTTATGTTTACAATTTAGGAGGATTGGCTTTGTCGTTTCTTTGTGCGAATCAGTTAAAATGGTGGCGGTTCCAGTAAATACTTCTAAGCAAACTGTCTAATTGTGGTAAAACTGTTAAAATACACAATGAGAGTTCCCGGAAATGATTAAGAACGTGTAATAAACATCTCAAGTACACGTAAATAGATTCTTACTTCATTTACTGTCGAATTCAATCACCGAGGTTTCCAGTGGAAAGCTGTGAAATGACGAAAATACTGGTAATGTTTACAAGTACGGGTACTTCTGGTGGCGTTTTCACGGGACTGTGCTTTCAAATATTAAGAGTTCATGTTTACAGAGCTCAGAATTGGTGTCTAAAGCCTTGGAATGACGAGAATAGTTTTTATGTTTACAATTTAGGAGGATTGGCTTTGGCGTTTTTTTTGTGTGAATCAGTTAAAATGGTGGCGGTTCCAGTAAATACTTCTAAGCAAACTGTCTAATTGTGGTTAAACTCTTAAAATACACAATGATAGTCCCCAGAAATGATTAAGAACGTGTAATGAACACCTGAAGTACACGTAAATAGATTCTTACTACATTTACTGTCGAATTCAATCACGGAGGTTTCCCTTGGAAAGCTGTGAAATGACGAAAATACTGGTTATATTTAAAACTCCGGGTATTTCGGGTGGCGTTTTCACGGGACGGTGCTTTCAAATATTAAGAGTTCATGTTTACAGAGCTCAG
Source organism: Myotis daubentonii (assembly GCF_963259705.1). Taxonomy (NCBI): domain Eukaryota; kingdom Metazoa; phylum Chordata; class Mammalia; order Chiroptera; family Vespertilionidae; genus Myotis; species Myotis daubentonii. The sequence goes on along the minus strand of NW_026775484.1, from coordinate 107,343 downwards.
AATTGGTGTCTAAAGCCTTGGAATGACGAGAATAGTTTTTATGTTTACAATTTAGGAGGATTGGCTTTGTCGTTTCTTTGTGTGAATCAGTTAAAATGGTGGCGGTTCCAGTAAATACTTCTAAGCAAACTGTCTAATTGTGGTAAAACTGTTAAAATACACAATGAGAGTTACCAGAAATGATTAAGAACGTGTAATAAACACCTCAAGTACACGTAAATAGATTCTTACTACATTTACTGTCGAATTCAATCACGGAAGTTTCGAGTGGAAAGTTGTGAAATGACGTAATTCTGGTAATGTTTACAAGTCCGGGTATTTTGGGTGGCGCTTTCACGGGACTGTGCTTTCAATTATTAAGAGTTCATGTTTACTGAGCTCAGATTTGGTGTCTAAAGCCTTGGAATGACGAGAATAGTTTTTATGTTTACAATTTAGGAGGATTGGCTTTGGCGTGTTTTTTGTGTGAATCAGTTAAAATGGTGGCGGTTCCAGTAAATACTTCTAAGCAAACTGTCTAATTGTGGTAAAACTGTTAAAATACACAATGAGAGTTACCAGAAATGATTAAGAACGTGTAATAAACACCTCAAGTACACGTAAATAGATTCTTACTACATTTACTGTCTAATTCAATCACGGAGGTTTCCCTTGGAAAGCTGTGAAATGCGAAAATAATGGTTATATTTACAACTCCGGGTACTTCGGGTGGCGTTTTCACGGGACTTTGCTTTCAAATATTAAGAGTTCATGTTTACAGAGCTAAGAATTGGTGTCTAAAGCCTTGGAATGACGAGAATAGTTTTTATGTTTACAATTTAGGAGGATTGGCTTTGGCGTTTCTTTTTGTGAATCAGTTAAAATGGTGGCGGTTCCAGTAAATACTTCTAAGCAAACTGTCTAATTGTGGTTAAACTCTTAAAATACACAATGATAGTCCCCAGAAATGATTAAGAACGTGTAATGAACACCTCAAGTACACGTAAATAGATTCTTTCTACCTTTACTTTCGAATTCAATCACGGAGGTTTCCAGTGGAAAGCTGTGAAATGACGAAAATACTGGTAATGTTTACAAGTACGGGTACTTCTGGTGGCGTTTTCACGGGACTGTGCTTTCAAATATTAAGAGTTCATGTTTACAGAGCTCAGAATTGGTGTCTAAAGCCTTGGAATGACGAGAATAGTTTTTATGTTTACAATTTAGGAGGATTGGCTTTGTCGTTTCTTTGTGTGAATCAGTTAAAATGGTGGCGGTTCCAGTAAATACTTCTAAGCAAACTGTCTAATTGTGGTAAAACTGTTAAAATACACAATGAGAGTTACCAGAAATGATTAAGAACGTGTAATAAACACCTCAAGTACACGTAAATAGATTCTTACTACATTTACTGTCGAATTTAATCACGGAGGTTTCGAGTGGAAAGCTGTGAAATGACGTAATTCTGGTAATGTTTACCAGTCCGGGTACTTTCGGTGGCGTTTTCACGGGACTGTGCTTTCAATTATTAAGAGTTCATGTTTACAGAGCTCAGATTTGGTGTCTAAAGCCTTGGAATGAGGAGAATATTGTTTATGTTTACAATTTAGGAGGATTGGCTTCGGCGCTTTTTTGTGCGTATCATTTAAAATGGTGACGGTTCCAGGAACTACTTCTAAGCAAACTGTCTAATTGTGGTAAAACTGTTAAAATACACAATGAGAGTTCCCAGAAATGATTAAGAACGTTTAATAAACACCTCAAGGACCTGTAAATAGATTCTTACTACATTTACTGTCGAATTCAATCACGGAGGTTTCGAGTGGAAAGCTGTGAAATGCCGTAATTCTGGTAATGTTTACAAGTCCGGGTACTTTGGGTGGCGTTTTCACGGGACTGTGCTTTCAATTATTAAGAGTTCATGTTTACAGAGCTCAGATTTGGTGTCTAAAGCCTTGGAATGACGAGAATAGTTTTTATGTTTACAATTTAGGAGGATTGGCTTTGGCTTCTTTTTGTGTGAATCAGTTAAAATGGTGGCGGTTCCAGTAAACAGTTCTAAGCAAACTGTCTAATTGTGGTAAAACTATTAACATACACAATGAGAGTTCCCGGAAATGATTAAGAACGTGTAATAAACATCTCAAGTACACGTAAATAGATTCTTACTTCATTTACTGTCGAATTCAATCACCGAGGTTTCCAGTGGAAAGCTGTGAAATGACGAAAATACTGGTAATGTTTACAAGTACGGGTACTTCTGGTGGCGTTTTCACGGGACTGTGCTTTCAAATATTAAGAGTTCATGTTTACAGAGCTCAGAATTGGTGTCTAAAGCCTTGGAATGACGAGAATATTGTTTATGTTTACAATTTAGGAGGATTGGCTTTGGCGTGTTTTTTTGTGTGAATCAGTTAAAATGGTGGCGGTTCCAGTAAATACTTCTAAGCAAACTGTCTAATTGTGGTAAAACTGTTAAAATACACAAAGAGAGTTCCCAGAAATGATTAAGAACGTGTAATAAACACCTCAAGTACACGTAAATAGATTCTAACTACATTTACTGTCGAATTTAATCACGGAGGTTTCGAGTGGAAAGCTGTGAAATGACGTAATTCTGGTAATGTTTACAAGTCCGGGTACTTTGGGTGGCGTTTTCACGGGACTGTGCTTTCAATTATTAAGAGTTCATGTTTACAGAGCTCAGATTTGGTGTCTAAAGCCTTGGAATGACGAGAATAGTTTTTATGTTTACAATTTAGGAGGATTGGCTTTGTCGTTTCTTTGTGTGAATCAGTTAAAATGGTGGCAGTTCCAGTAAATACTCCTAAGCAAACTGTCTAATTGTGGTTACACTCTTAAAATACACAATGATAGTCCCCAGAAATGATTAAGAACGTGTAATAAACACCTCAAGTACACGTAAATAGATTCTTACTACATTTACTGTCGAATTCAATCACGGAGGTTTCGAGTGGAAAGCTGTGAAATGCTGTAATTCTGGTAATGTTTACAAGTCGGGGTACTTTGTGTGGCGTTTTCACGGGACTGTGCTTTCAATTATTAAGAGTTCATGTTTACAGAGCTCAGATTTGGTGTCTAAAGCCTTGGAATGACGAGAATAGTTTTTATGTTTACAATTTAGGAGGATTGGCTTTGGCGTGTTTTTTGTGTGAATCAGTTAAAATGGTGGCGGTTCCAGTAAATACTTCTAAGCAAACTGTCTAATTGTGGTAAAACTGTTAAAATACACAATGAGAGTTACCAGAAATGATTAAGAACGTGTAATAAACACCTCAAGTACACGTAAATAGATTCTTACTACATTTACTGTCGAATTCAATCACGGAGGTTTCCCTTGGAAAGCTGTGAAATGACGAAAATAATGGTTATATTTACAACTCCGGGTACTTCGGGTGGCGTTTTCACGGGACTTTGCTTTCAAATATTAAGAGTTCATGTTTACAGAGCTCAGAATTGGTGTCTAAAGCCTTGGAATGACGAGAATATTGTTTATGTTTACAATTTAGGAGGATTGGCTTTGGCGTGTTTTTTGTGTGAATCAGTTAAAATGGTGGCGGTTCCAGTAAATACTTCTAAGCAAACTGTCTAATTGTGGTAAAACTGTTAAAATACACAATGAGAGTTACCAGAAATGATTAAGAACGTGTAATAAACACCTCAAGTACACGTAAATAGATTCTAACTACATTTACTGTCGAATTTAATCACGGAGGTTTCGAGTGGAAAGCTGTGAAATGACGTAATTCTGGTAATGTTTACAAGTCCGGGTACTTTGGGTGGCGTTTTCACGGGACTGTGCTTTCAATTATTAAGAGTTCATGTTTACAGAGCTCAGATTTGGTGTCTAAAGCCTTGGAATGACGAGAATAGTTTTTATGTTTACAATTTAGGAGGATTGGCTTTGGCGTGTTTTTTGGTGTGAATCAGTTAAAATGGTGGCGGTTCCAGTAAATACTTCTAAGCAAACTGTCTAATTGTGGTAAAACTGTTAAAATACACAATGAGAGTTACCAGAAATGATTAAGAACGTGTAATAAACACCTCAAGTACACATAAATAGATTCTTACTACATTTACTGTCGAATTTAATCACGGAGGTTTCGAGTGGAAAGCTGTGAAATAACGTAATTCTGGTAATGTTTACCAGTCCGGGTACTTTCGGTGGCGTTTTCACGGGACTGTGCTTTCAATTATTAAGAGTTCATGTTTACAGAGCTCAGATTTGGTGTCTAAAGCCTTGGAATGACGAGAATAGTTTTTATGTTTACAATTTAGGAGGATGGGCTTTGGCGTTTTTTTTGTGTGAATCAGTTAAAATGGTGGCGGTTCCAGTAAACAGTTCTAAGCAAACTGTCTAATTGTGGTCAAACTATTAACATACACAATGAGAGTTCCGGGAAATGATTAAGAACGTGTAATAAACATCTCAAGTACACGTAAATAGATTCTTACTTCATTTACTGTCGAATTCAATCACCGAGGTTTCCCTTGGAAAGCTGTGAAATGACGAAAATACTGGTAATGTTTACAAGTACGGGTACTTCTGGTGGCGTTTTCACGGGACTGTGCTTTCAAATATTAAGAGTTCATGTTTACAGAGCTCAGAATTGGTGTCTAAAGCCTTGGAATGACGAGAATAGTTTTTATGTTTACAATTTAGGAGGATTGGCTTTGGCGTTTTTTTTGTGTGAATCAGTTAAAATGGTGGCGGTTCCAGTAAATACTTCTAAGCAAACTGTCTAATTGTGGTTAAACTCTTAAAATACACAATGATAGTCCCCAGAAATGATTAAGAACGTGTAATGAACACCTCAAGTACACGTAAATAGATTCTTACTACATTTACTGTCGAATTCAATCACGGAGGTTTCCCTTGGAAAGCTGTGAAATGACGAAAATACTGGTTATATTTAAAACTCCGGGTATTTCGGGTGGCGTTTTCACGGGACGGTGCTTTCAAATATTAAGAGTTCATGTTTACAGAGCTCAGAATTGGTGTCTAAAGCCTTGGAATGAGGAGAATATTGTTTATGTTTACAATTTAGGAGGATTGGCTTCGGCGCTTTTTTGTGCCTATCATTTAAAATGGTGACGGTTCCAGGAACTACTTCTAAGCAAACTGACTAATTGTGGTAAAACTGTTAAAATACACAATGAGAGTTCCCAGAAATGATTAAGAACGTTTAATAAACACCTCAAGGACCTGTAAATAGATTCTTACTACATTTACTGTCGAATTCAATCACGGAGGTTTCGAGTGGAAAGCTGTGAAATGCCGTAATTCTGGTAATGTTTACAAGTCGGGGTACTTTGTGTGGCGTTTTCACGGGACTGTGCTTTCAATTATTAAGAGTTCATGTTTACAGAGCTCAGAATTGGTGTCTAAAGCCTTGGAATGACGAGAATAGTTTTTATGTTTACAATTTAGGAGGATTGGCTTTGTCGTTTCTTTGTGCGAATCAGTTAAAATGGTGGCGGTTCCAGTAAATACTTCTAAGCAAACTGTCTAATTGTGGTAAAACTGTTAAAATACACAATGAGAGTTACCAGAAATGATTAAGAACGTGTAATAAACACCTCAAGTACACGTAAATAGATTCTTACTACATTTACTGTCGAATTTAATCACGGAGGTTTCGAGTGGAAAGCTGTGAAATGACGTAATTCTGGTAATGTTTACCAGTCCTGGTACTTTCGGTGGCGTTTTCACGGGACTGTGCTTTCAATTATTAAGAGTTCATGTTTACAGAGCTCAGATTTGGTGTCTAAAGCCTTGGAATGAGGAGAATATTGTTTATGTTTACAATTTAGGAGGATTGGCTTCGGCGCTTTTTTGTGCGTATCATTTAAAATGGTGACGGTTCCAGGAACTACTTCTAAGCAAACTGTCTAATTGTGGTAAAACTGTTAAAATACACAATGAGAGTTCCCAGAAATGATTAAGAACGTTTAATAAACACCTCAAGGACCTGTAAATAGATTCTTACTACATTTACTGTCGAATTCAATCACGGAGGTTTCGAGTGGAAAGCTGTGAAATGCCGTAATTCTGGTAATGTTTACAAGTCCGGGTACTTTGGGTGGCGTTTTCACGGGACTGTGCTTTCAATTATTAAGAGTTCATGTTTACAGAGCTCAGATTTGGTGTCTAAAGCCTTGGAATGACGAGAATAGTTTTTATGTTTACAATTTAGGAGGATTGGCTTTGGCGTTTTTTTTGTGTGAATCAGTTAAAATGGTGGCGGTTCCAGTAAACAGTTCTAAGCAAACTGTCTAATTGTGGTAAAACTATTAACATACACAATGAGAGTTCCCGGAAATGATTAAGAACGTGTAATAAACATCTCAAGTACACGTAAATAGATTCTTACTTCATTTACTGTCGAATTCAATCACCGAGGTTTCCAGTGGAAAGCTGTGAAATGACGAAAATACTGGTAATGTTTACAAGTACGGGTACTTCTGGTGGCGTTTTCACGGGACTGTGCTTTCAAATATTAAGAGTTCATGTTTACAGAGCTCAGAATTGGTGTCTAAAGCCTTGGAATGACGAGAATATTGTTTATGTTTACAATTTAGGAGGATTGGCTTTGGCGTGTTTTTTTGTGTGAATCAGTTAAAATGGTGGCGGTTCCAGTAAATACTTCTAAGCAAACTGTCTAATTGTGGTAAAACTGTTAAAATACACAATGAGAGTTACCTGAAATGATTAAGAACGTGTAATAAACACCTCAAGTACACATAAATAGATTCTTACTACATTTACTGTCGAATTTAATCACGGAGGTTTTGAGTGGAAAGCTGTGAAATAACGTAATTCTGGTAATGTTTACCAGTCCGGGTACTTTCGGTGGCGTTTTCACGGGACTGTGCTTTCAATTATTAAGAGTTCATGTTTACAGAGCTCAGATTTGGTGTCTAAAGCCTTGGAATGACGAGAATAGTTTATATGTTTACAATTAAGAGGATTGGCTTTGGCGTTTTTTTTGTGTGAATCAGTTAAAATGGTGGCGGTTACAGTAAATACTTCTAAGCAAACTGTCTAATTGTGGTTAAAATCTTAAAATACACAATGATAGTCCCCAGAAATGATTAAGAACGTGTATTGAACACCTCAAGTACACGTAAATAGATTCCTACTACATTTACTGTCGAATTCAATCACGGAGGTTTCCCTTGGAAAGCTGTGAAATGACGAAAATACTGGTTATATTTACAACTCCGGGTATTTCGGGTGGCGTTTTCACGGGACTTTGCTTTCAAATATTAAGAGTTCATGTTTACAGAGCTCAGAATTGGTGTCTAAAGCCTTGGAATGAGGAGAATATTGTTTATGTTTACAATTTAGGAGGATTGGCTTCGGCGCTTTTTTGTGCCTATCATTTAAAATGGTGAAGGTTCCAGGAACTACTTCTAAGCAAACTGTCTAATTGTGGTAAAACTGTTAAAATACACAATGAGAGTTCCCAGAAATGATTAAGAACGTTTAATAAACACCTCAAGGACCTGTAAATAGATTCTTACTACATTTACTGTCGAATTCAATCACGGAGGTTTCGAGTGGAAAGCTGTGAAATGCCGTAATTCTGGTAATGTTTACAAGTCGGGGCACTTTGTGTGGCGTTTTCACGGGACTGTGCTTTCAATTATTAAGAGTTCATGTTTACAGAGCTCAGATTTGGTGTCTAAAGCCTTGGAATGACGAGAATAGTTTTTATGTTTACAATTTAGGAGGATTGGCTTTGGCGTGTTTTTTGTGTGAATCAGTTAAAATGGTGGCGGTTCCAGTAAATACTTCTAAGCAAACTGTCTAATTGTGGTAAAACTGTTAAAATACACAATGAGAGTTACCAGAAATGATTAAGAACGTGTAATAAACACCTCAAGTACACGTAAATAGATTCTTACTACATTTACTGTCGAATTCAATCACGGAGGTTTCCCTTGGAAAGCTGTGAAATGACGAAAATAATGGTTATATTTACAACTCCGGGTACTTCGGGTGGCGTTTTCACGGGACTTTGCTTTCAAATATTAAGAGTTCATGTTTACAGAGCTCAGAATTGGTGTCTAAAGCCTTGGAATGACGAGAATAGTTTTTATGTTTACAATTTAGGAGGATTGGCTTTGGCGTTTCTTTGTGTGAATCAGTTAAAATGGTGGCGGTTCCAGTAAATACTTCTAAGCAAACTGTCTAATTGTGGTAAAACTGTTAAAATACACAATGAGAGTTCCCAGAAATGATTAAGAACGTTTAATAAACACCTCAAGGACCTGTAAATAGATTCTTACTACATTTACTGTCGAATTCAATCACGGAGGTTTCGAGTGGAAAGCTGTGAAATGCCGTAATTCTGGTTATGTTTACAAGTCCGGGTACTTTGGGTGGCGTTTTCACGGGACTGTGCTTTCAATTATTAAGAGTTCATGTTTACAGAGCTAAGAATTGGTGTCTAAAGCCTTGGAATGACGAGAATAGTTTTTATGTTTACAATTTAGGAGGATTGGCTTTGGCGTTTTTTTTGTGTGAATCAGTTAAAATGGTGGCGGTTCCAGTAAACAGTTCTAAGCAAACTGTCTAATTGTGGTAAAACTATTAACATACACAATGAGAGTTCCCGGAAATGATTAAGAACGTGTAATAAACATCTCAAGTACACGTAAATAGATTCTTACTTCATTTACTGTCGAATTCAATCACCGAGGTTTCCAGTGGAAAGCTGTGAAATGACGAAAATACTGGTAATGTTTACAAGTACGGGTACTTCTGGTGGCGTTTTCACGGGACTGTGCTTTCAAATATTAAGAGTTCATGTTTACAGAGCTCAGAATTGGTGTCTAAAGCCTTGGAATGACGAGAATAGTTTTTATGTTTACAATTTAGGAGGATTGGCTTTGGCGTTTTTTTTTGTGTGAATCAGTTAAAATGGTGGCGGTTCCAGTAAATACTTCTAAGCAAACTGTCTAATTGTGGTTAAACTCTTAAAATACACAATGATAGTCCCCAGAAATGATTAAGAACGTGTAATGAACACCTGAAGTACACGTAAATAGATTCTTACTACATTTACTGTCGAATTCAATCACGGAGGTTTCCCTTGGAAAGCTGTGAAATGACGAAAATACTGGTTATATTTAAAACTCCGGGTATTTCGGGTGGCGTTTTCACGGGACGGTGCTTTCAAATATTAAGAGTTCATGTTTACAGAGCTCAGAATTGGTGTCTAAAGCCTTGGAATGACGAGAATAGTTTTTATGTTTACAATTTAGGAGGATTGGCTTTGTCGTTTCTTTGTGTGAATCAGTTAAAATGGTGGCGGTTCCAGTAAATACTTCTAAGCAAACTGTCTAATTGTGGTAAAACTGTTAAAATACACAATGAGAGTTACCAGAAATGATTAAGAACGTGTAATAAACACCTCAAGTACACGTAAATAGATTCTTACTACATTTACTGTCGAATTCAATCACGGAGGTTTCCCTTGGAAAGCTGTGAAATGACGAAAATACTGGTTATATTTAAAACTCCGGGTATTTCGGGTGGCGTTTTCACGGGACGGTGCTTTCAAATATTAAGAGTTCATGTTTACAGAGCTCAGAATTGGTGTCTAAAGCCTTGGAATGACGAGAATAGTTTTTATGTTTACAATTTAGGAGGATTGGCTTTGTCGTTTCTTTGTGTGAATCAGTTAAAATGGTGGCGGTTCCAGTAAATACTTCTAAGCAAACTGTCTAATTGTGGTAAAACTGTTAAAATACACAATGAGAGTTACCAGAAATGATTAAGAACGTGTAATAAACACCTCAAGTACACGTAAATAGATTCTTACTACATTTACTGTCGAATTCAATCACGGAGGTTTCCCTTGGAAAGCTTTGAAATGACGAAAATACTGGTTATATTTAAAACTCCGGGTATTTCGGGTGGCGTTTTCACGGGACGGTGCTTTCAAATATTAAGAGTTCATGTTTACAGAGCTCAGAATTGGTGTCTAAAGCCTTGGAATGACGAGAATAGTTTTTATGTTTACAATTTAGGAGGATTGGCTTTGGCGTTTCTTTTTGTGAATCAGTTAAAATGGTGGCGGTTCCAGTAAATACTTCTAAGCAAACTGTCTAATTGTGGTTAAACTCTTAAAATACACAATGATAGTCCCCAGAAATGATTAAGAACGTGTAATGAACACCTCAAGTACACGTAAATAGATTCTTTCTACCTTTACTTTCGAATTCAATCACGGAGGTTTCCAGTGGAAAGCTGTGAAATGACGAAAATACTGGTAATGTTTACAAGTACGGGTACTTCTGGTGGCGTTTTCACGGGACTGTGCTTTCAAATATTAAGAGTTCATGTTTACAGAGCTCAGAATTGGTGTCTAAAGCCTTGGAATGACGAGAATAGTTTTTATGTTTACAATTTAGGAGGATTGGCTTTGTCGTTTCTTTGTGTGAATCAGTTAAAATGGTGGCGGTTCCAGTAAATACTTCTAAGCAAACTGTCTAATTGTGGTAAAACTGTTAAAATACACAATGAGAGTTACCAGAAATGATTAAGAACGTGTAATAAACACCTCAAGTACACGTAAATAGATTCTTACTACATTTACTGTCGAATTTAATCACGGAGGTTTCGAGTGGAAAGCTGTGAAATGACGTAATTCTGGTAATGTTTACCAGTCCGGGTACTTTCGGTGGCGTTTTCACGGGACTGTGCTTTCAATTATTAAGAGTTCATGTTTACAGAGCTCAGATTTGGTGTCTAAAGCCTTGGAATGAGGAGAATATTGTTTATGTTTACAATTTAGGAGGATTGGCTTCGGCGCTTTTTTGTGCGTATCATTTAAAATGGTGACGGTTCCAGGAACTACTTCTAAGCAAACTGTCTAATTGTGGTAAAACTGTTAAAATACACAATGAGAGTTCCCAGAAATGATTAAGAACGTTTAATAAACACCTCAAGGACCTGTAAATAGATTCTTACTACATTTACTGTCGAATTCAATCACGGAGGTTTCGAGTGGAAAGCTGTGAAATGCCGTAATTCTGGTAATGTTTACAAGTCCGGGTACTTTGGGTGGCGTTTTCACGGGACTGTGCTTTCAATTATTAAGAGTTCATGTTTACAGAGCTCAGATTTGGTGTCTAAAGCCTTGGAATGACGAGAATAGTTTTTATGTTTACAATTTAGGAGGATTGGCTTTGGCTTTTTTTTGTGTGAATCAGTTAAAATGGTGGCGGTTCCAGTAAACAGTTCTAAGCAAACTGTCTAATTGTGGTAAAACTATTAACATACACAATGAGAGTTCCCGGAAATGATTAAGAACGTGTAATAAACATCTCAAGTACACGTAAATAGATTCTTACTTCATTTACTGTCGAATTCAATCACCGAGGTTTCCAGTGGAAAGCTGTGAAATGACGAAAATACTGGTAATGTTTACAAGTACGGGTACTTCTGGTGGCGTTTTCACGGGACTGTGCTTTCAAATATTAAGAGTTCATGTTTACAGAGCTCAGAATTGGTGTCTAAAGCCTTGGAATGACGAGAATATTGTTTATGTTTACAATTTAGGAGGATTGGCTTTGGCGTGTTTTTTTGTGTGAATCAGTTAAAATGGTGGCGGTTCCAGTAAATACTTCTAAGCAAACTGTCTAATTGTGGTAAAACTGTTAAAATACACAATGAGAGTTCCCAGAAATGATTAAGAACGTGTAATAAACACCTCAAGTACACGTAAATAGATTCTAACTACATTTACTGTCGAATTTAATCACGGAGGTTTCGAGTGGAAAGCTGTGAAATGACGTAATTCTGGTAATGTTTACAAGTCCGGGTACTTTGGGTGGCGTTTTCACGGGACTGTGCTTTCAATTATTAAGAGTTCATGTTTACAGAGCTCAGATTTGGTGTCTAAAGCCTTGGAATGACGAGAATAGTTTTTATGTTTACAATTTAGGAGGATTGGCTTTGTCGTTTCTTTGTGTGAATCAGTTAAAATGGTGGCAGTTCCAGTAAATACTCCTAAGCAAACTGTCTAATTGTGGTTACACTCTTAAAATACACAATGATAGTCCCCAGAAATGATTAAGAACGTGTAATAAACACCTCAAGTACACGTAAATAGATTCTTACTACATTTACTGTCGAATTCAATCACGGAGGTTTCGAGTGGAAAGCTGTGAAATGCCGTAATTCTGGTAATGTTTACAAGTCGGGGTACTTTGTGTGGCGTTTTCACGGGACTGTGCTTTCAATTATTAAGAGTTCATGTTTACAGAGCTCAGATTTGGTGTCTAAAGCCTTGGAATGACGAGAATAGTTTTTATGTTTACAATTTAGGAGGATTGGCTTTGGCGTGTTTTTTGTGTGAATCAGTTAAAATGGTGGCGGTTCCAGTAAATACTTCTAAGCAAACTGTCTAATTGTGGTAAAACTGTTAAAATACACAATGAGAGTTACCAGAAATGATTAAGAACGTGTAATAAACACCTCAAGTACACGTAAATAGATTCTTACTACATTTACTGTCGAATTCAATCACGGAGGTTTCCCTTGGAAAGCTGTGAAATGACGAAAATAATGGTTATATTTACAACTCCGGGTACTTCGGGTGGCGTTTTCACGGGACTTTGCTTTCAAATATTAAGAGTTCATGTTTACAGAGCTCAGAATTGGTGTCTAAAGCCTTGGAATGACGAGAATATTGTTTATGTTTACAATTTAGGAGGATTGGCTTTGGCGTGTTTTTTGTGTGAATCAGTTAAAATGGTGGCGGTTCCAGTAAATACTTCTAAGCAAACTGTCTAATTGTGGTAAAAGTGTTAAAATACACAATGAGAGTTACCAGAAATGATTAAGAACGTGTAATAAACACCTCAAGTACACGTAAATAGATTCTAACTACATTTACTGTCGAATTTAATCACGGAGGTTTCGAGTGGAAAGCTGTGAAATGACGTAATTCTGGTAATGTTTACAAGTCCGGGTACTTTGGGTGGCGTTTTCACGGGACTGTGCTTTCAATTATTAAGAGTTCATGTTTACAGAGCTCAGATTTGGTGTCTAAAGCCTTGGAATGACGAGAATAGTTTTTATGTTTACAATTTAGGAGGATTGGCTTTGGCGTGTTTTTTGGTGTGAATCAGTTAAAATGGTGGCGGTTCCAGTAAATACTTCTAAGCAAACTGTCTAATTGTGGTAAAACTGTTAAAATACACAATGAGAGTTACCAGAAATGATTAAGAACGTGTAATAAACACCTCAAGTACACATAAATAGATTCTTACTACATTTACTGTCGAATTTAATCACGGAGGTTTCGAGTGGAAAGCTGTGAAATAACGTAATTCTGGTAATGTTTACCAGTCCGGGTACTTTCGGTGGCGTTTTCACGGGACTGTGCTTTCAATTATTAAGAGTTCATGTTTACAGAGCTCAGATTTGGTGTCTAAAGCCTTGGAATGACGAGAATAGTTTTTATGTTTACAATTTAGGAGGATGGGCTTTGGCGTTTTTTTTGTGTGAATCAGTTAAAATGGTGGCGGTTCCAGTAAACAGTTCTAAGCAAACTGTCTAATTGTGGTCAAACTATTAACATACACAATGAGAGTTCCCGGAAATGATTAAGAACGTGTAATAAACATCTCAAGTACACGTAAATAGATTCTTACTTCATTTACTGTCGAATTCAATCACGGAGGTTTCCCTTGGAAAGCTGTGAAATGACGAAAATACTGGTTATATTTAAAACTCCGGGTATTTCGGGTGGCGTTTTCACGGGACGGTGCTTTCAAATATTAAGAGTTCATGTTTACAGAGCTCAGAATTGGTGTCTAAAGCCTTGGAATGAGGAGAATATTGTTTATGTTTACAATTTAGGAGGATTGGCTTCGGCGCTTTTTTGTGCCTATCATTTAAAATGGTGACGGTTCCAGGAACTACTTCTAAGCAAACTGACTAATTGTGGTAAAACTGTTAAAATACACAATGAGAGTTCCCAGAAATGATTAAGAACGTTTAATAAACACCTCAAGGACCTGTAAATAGATTCTTACTACATTTACTGTCGAATTCAATCACGGAGGTTTCGAGTGGAAAGCTGTGAAATGCCGTAATTCTGGTAATGTTTACAAGTCGGGGTACTTTGTGTGGCGTTTTCACGGGACTGTGCTTTCAATTATTAAGAGTTCATGTTTACAGAGCTCAGAATTGGTGTCTAAAGCCTTGGAATGACGAGAATAGTTTTTATGTTTACAATTTAGGAGGATTGGCTTTGTCGTTTCTTTGTGCGAATCAGTTAAAATGGTGGCGGTTCCAGTAAATACTTCTAAGCAAACTGTCTAATTGTGGTAAAACTGTTAAAATACACAATGAGAGTTACCAGAAATGATTAAGAACGTGTAATAAACACCTCAAGTACACGTAAATAGATTCTTACTACATTTACTGTCGAATTTAATCACGGAGGTTTCGAGTGGAAAGCTGTGAAATGACGTAATTCTGGTAATGTTTACCAGTCCTGGTACTTTCGGTGGCGTTTTCACGGGACTGTGCTTTCAATTATTAAGAGTTCATGTTTACAGAGCTCAGATTTGGTGTCTAAAGCCTTGGAATGAGGAGAATATTGTTTATGTTTACAATTTAGGAGGATTGGCTTCGGCGCTTTTTTGTGCGTATCATTTAAAATGGTGACGGTTCCAGGAACTACTTCTAAGCAAACTGTCTAATTGTGGTAAAACTGTTAAAATACACAATGAGAGTTCCCAGAAATGATTAAGAACGTTTAATAAACACCTCAAGGACCTGTAAATAGATTCTTACTACATTTACTGTCGAATTCAATCACGGAGGTTTCGAGTGGAAAGCTGTGAAATGCCGTAATTCTGGTAATGTTTACAAGTCCGGGTACTTTGGGTGGCGTTTTCACGGGACTGTGCTTTCAATTATTAAGAGTTCATGTTTACAGAGCTCAGATTTGGTGTCTAAAGCCTTGGAATGACGAGAATAGTTTTTATGTTTACAATTTAGGAGGATTGGCTTTGGCGTTTTTTTTGTGTGAATCAGTTAAAATGGTGGCGGTTCCAGTAAACAGTTCTAAGCAAACTGTCTAATTGTGGTAAAACTATTAACATACACAATGAGAGTTCCCGGAAATGATTAAGAACGTGTAATAAACATCTCAAGTACACGTAAATAGATTCTTACTTCATTTACTGTCGAATTCAATCACCGAGGTTTCCAGTGGAAAGCTGTGAAATGACGAAAATACTGGTAATGTTTACAAGTACGGGTACTTCTGGTGGCGTTTTCACGGGACTGTGCTTTCAAATATTAAGAGTTCATGTTTACAGAGCTCAGAATTGGTGTCTAAAGCCTTGGAATGACGAGAATATTGTTTATGTTTACAATTTAGGAGGATTGGCTTTGGCGTGTTTTTTTGTGTGAATCAGTTAAAATGGTGGCGGTTCCAGTAAATACTTCTAAGCAAACTGTCTAATTGTGGTAAAACTGTTAAAATACACAATGAGAGTTACCTGAAATGATTAAGAACGTGTAATAAACACCTCAAGTACACATAAATAGATTCTTACTACATTTACTGTCGAATTTAATCACGGAGGTTTCGAGTGGAAAGCTGTGAAATAACGTAATTCTGGTAATGTTTACCAGTCCGGGTACTTTCGGTGGCGTTTTCACGGGACTGTGCTTTCAATTATTAAGAGTTCATGTTTACAGAGCTCAGATTTGGTGTCTAAAGCCTTGGAATGACGAGAATAGTTTATATGTTTACAATTAAGAGGATTGGCTTTGGCGTTTTTTTTGTGTGAATCAGTTAAAATGGTGGCGGTTACAGTAAATACTTCTAAGCAAACTGTCTAATTGTGGTTAAAATCTTAAAATACACAATGATAGTCCCCAGAAATGATTAAGAACGTGTATTGAACACCTCAAGTACACGTAAATAGATTCCTACTACATTTACTGTCGAATTCAATCACGGAGGTTTCCCTTGGAAAGCTGTGAAATGACGAAAATACTGGTTATATTTACAACTCCGGGTATTTCGGGTGGCGTTTTCACGGGACTTTGCTTTCAAATATTAAGAGTTCATGTTTACAGAGCTCAGAATTTGTGTCTAAAGCCTTGGAATGAGGAGAATATTGTTTATGTTTACAATTTAGGAGGATTGGCTTCGGCGCTTTTTTGTGCCTATCATTTAAAATGGTGAAGGTTCCAGGAACTACTTCTAAGCAAACTGTCTAATTGTGGTAAAACTGTTAAAATACACAATGAGAGTTCCCAGAAATGATTAAGAACGTTTAATAAACACCTCAAGGACCTGTAAATAGATTCTTACTACATTTACTGTCGAATTCAATCACGGAGGTTTCGAGTGGAAAGCTGTGAAATGCCGTAATTCTGGTAATGTTTACAAGTCGGGGCACTTTGTGTGGCGTTTTCACGGGACTGTGCTTTCAATTATTAAGAGTTCATGTTTACAGAGCTCAGATTTGGTGTCTAAAGCCTTGGAATGACGAGAATAGTTTTTATGTTTACAATTTAGGAGGATTGGCTTTGGCGTGTTTTTTGTGTGAATCAGTTAAAATGGTGGCGGTTCCAGTAAATACTTCTAAGCAAACTGTCTAATTGTGGTAAAACTGTTAAAATACACAATGAGAGTTACCAGAAATGATTAAGAACGTGTAATAAACACCTCAAGTACACGTAAATAGATTCTTACTACATTTACTGTCGAATTCAATCACGGAGGTTTCCCTTGGAAAGCTGTGAAATGACGAAAATAATGGTTATATTTACAACTCCGGGTACTTCGGGTGGCGTTTTCACGGGACTTTGCTTTCAAATATTAAGAGTTCATGTTTACAGAGCTCAGAATTGGTGTCTAAAGCCTTGGAATGACGAGAATAGTTTTTATGTTTACAATTTAGGAGGATTGGCTTTGGCGTTTCTTTGTGTGAATCAGTTAAAATGGTGGCGGTTCCAGTAAATACTTCTAAGCAAACTGTCTAATTGTGGTAAAACTGTTAAAATACACAATGAGAGTTCCCAGAAATGATTAAGAACGTTTAATAAACACCTCAAGGACCTGTAAATAGATTCTTACTACATTTACTGTCGAATTCAATCACGGAGGTTTCGAGTGGAAAGCTGTGAAATGCCGTAATTCTGGTTATGTTTACAAGTCCGGGTACTTTGGGTGGCGTTTTCACGGGACTGTGCTTTCAATTATTAAGAGTTCATGTTTACAGAGCTAAGAATTGGTGTCTAAAGCCTTGGAATGACGAGAATAGTTTTTATGTTTACAATTTAGGAGGATTGGCTTTGGCGTTTTTTTTGTGTGAATCAGTTAAAATGGTGGCGGTTCCAGTAAACAGTTCTAAGCAAACTGTCTAATTGTGGTAAAACTATTAACATACACAATGAGAGTTCCCGGAAATGATTAAGAACGTGTAATAAACATCTCAAGTACACGTAAATAGATTCTTACTTCATTTACTGTCGAATTCAATCACCGAGGTTTCCAGTGGAAAGCTGTGAAATGACGAAAATACTGGTAATGTTTACAAGTACGGGTACTTCTGGTGGCGTTTTCACGGGACTGTGCTTTCAAATATTAAGAGTTCATGTTTACAGAGCTCAGAATTGGTGTCTAAAGCCTTGGAATGACGAGAATAGTTTTTATGTTTACAATTTAGGAGGATTGGCTTTGGCGTTTTTTTTGTGTGAATCAGTTAAAATGGTGGCGGTTCCAGTAAATACTTCTAAGCAAACTGTCTAATTGTGGTTAAACTCTTAAAATACACAATGATAGTCCCCAGAAATGATTAAGAACGTGTAATGAACACCTGAAGTACACGTAAATAGATTCTTACTACATTTACTGTCGAATTCAATCACGGAGGTTTCCCTTGGAAAGCTGTGAAATGACGAAAATACTGGTTATATTTAAAACTCCGGGTATTTCGGGTGGCGTTTTCACGGGACGGTGCTTTCAAATATTAAGAGTTCATGTTTACAGAGCTCAGAATTGGTGTCTAAAGCCTTGGAATGACGAGAATAGTTTTTATGTTTACAATTTAGGAGGATTGGCTTTGTCGTTTCTTTGTGTGAATCAGTTAAAATGGTGGCGGTTCCAGTAAATACTTCTAAGCAAACTGTCTAATTGTGGTAAAACTGTTAAAATACACAATGAGAGTTACCAGAAATGATTAAGAACGTGTAATAAACACCTCAAGTACACGTAAATAGATTCTTACTACATTTACTGTCGAATTCAATCACGGAGGTTTCCCTTGGAAAGCTGTGAAATGACGAAAATACTGGTTATATTTAAAACTCCGGGTATTTCGGGTGGCGTTTTCACGGGACGGTGCTTTCAAATATTAAGAGTTCATGTTTACAGAGCTCAGAATTGGTGTCTAAAGCCTTGGAATGACGAGAATAGTTTTTATGTTTACAATTTAGGAGGATTGGCTTTGTCGTTTCTTTGTGTGAATCAGTTAAAATGGTGGCGGTTCCAGTAAATACTTCTAAGCAAACTGTCTAATTGTGGTAAAACTGTTAAAATACACAATGAGAGTTACCAGAAATGATTAAGAACGTGTAATAAACACCTCAAGTACACGTAAATAGATTCTTACTACATTTACTGTCGAATTCAATCACGGAGGTTTCCCTTGGAAAGCTTTGAAATGACGAAAATACTGGTTATATTTAAAACTCCGGGTATTTCGGGTGGCGTTTTCACGGGACGGTGCTTTCAAATATTAAGAGTTCATGTTTACAGAGCTCAGAATTGGTGTCTAAAGCCTTGGAATGACGAGAATAGTTTTTATGTTTACAATTTAGGAGGATTGGCTTTGGCGTTTCTTTTTGTGAATCAGTTAAAATGGTGGCGGTTCCAGTAAATACTTCTAAGCAAACTGTCTAATTGTGGTTAAACTCTTAAAATACACAATGATAGTCCCCAGAAATGATTAAGAACGTGTAATGAACACCTCAAGTACACGTAAATAGATTCTTTCTACCTTTACTTTCGAATTCAATCACGGAGGTTTCCAGTGGAAAGCTGTGAAATGACGAAAATACTGGTAATGTTTACAAGTACGGGTACTTCTGGTGGCGTTTTCACGGGACTGTGCTTTCAAATATTAAGAGTTCATGTTTACAGAGCTCAGAATTGGTGTCTAAAGCCTTGGAATGACGAGAATAGTTTTTATGTTTACAATTTAGGAGGATTGGCTTTGTCGTTTCTTTGTGTGAATCAGTTAAAATGGTGGCGGTTCCAGTAAATACTTCTAAGCAAACTGTCTAATTGTGGTAAAACTGTTAAAATACACAATGAGAGTTACCAGAAATGATTAAGAACGTGTAATAAACACCTCAAGTACACGTAAATAGATTCTTACTACATTTACTGTCGAATTTAATCACGGAGGTTTCGAGTGGAAAGCTGTGAAATGACGTAATTCTGGTAATGTTTACCAGTCCGGGTACTTTCGGTGGCGTTTTCACGGGACTGTGCTTTCAATTATTAAGAGTTCATGTTTACAGAGCTCAGATTTGGTGTCTAAAGCCTTGGAATGAGGAGAATATTGTTTATGTTTACAATTTAGGAGGATTGGCTTCGGCGCTTTTTTGTGCGTATCATTTAAAATGGTGACGGTTCCAGGAACTACTTCTAAGCAAACTGTCTAATTGTGGTAAAACTGTTAAAATACACAATGAGAGTTCCCAGAAATGATTAAGAACGTTTAATAAACACCTCAAGGACCTGTAAATAGATTCTTACTACATTTACTGTCGAATTCAATCACGGAGGTTTCGAGTGGAAAGCTGTGAAATGCCGTAATTCTGGTAATGTTTACAAGTCCGGGTACTTTGGGTGGCGTTTTCACGGGACTGTGCTTTCAATTATTAAGAGTTCATGTTTACAGAGCTCAGATTTGGTGTCTAAAGCCTTGGAATGACGAGAATAGTTTTTATGTTTACAATTTAGGAGGATTGGCTTTGGCTTCTTTTTGTGTGAATCAGTTAAAATGGTGGCGGTTCCAGTAAACAGTTCTAAGCAAACTGTCTAATTGTGGTAAAACTATTAACATACACAATGAGAGTTCCCGGAAATGATTAAGAACGTGTAATAAACATCTCAAGTACACGTAAATAGATTCTTACTTCATTTACTGTCGAATTCAATCACCGAGGTTTCCAGTGGAAAGCTGTGAAATGACGAAAATACTGGTAATGTTTACAAGTACGGGTACTTCTGGTGGCGTTTTCACGGGACTGTGCTTTCAAATATTAAGAGTTCATGTTTACAGAGCTCAGAATTGGTGTCTAAAGCCTTGGAATGACGAGAATATTGTTTATGTTTACAATTTAGGAGGATTGGCTTTGGCGTGTTTTTTTGTGTGAATCAGTTAAAATGGTGGGGTTCCAGTAAATACTTCTAAGCAAACTGTCTAATTGTGGTAAAACTGTTAAAATACACAAAGAGAGTTCCCAGAAATGATTAAGAACGTGTAATAAACACCTCAAGTACACGTAAATAGATTCTAACTACATTTACTGTCGAATTTAATCACGGAGGTTTCGAGTGGAAAGCTGTGAAATGACGTAATTCTGGTAATGTTTACAAGTCCGGGTACTTTGGGTGGCGTTTTCACGGGACTGTGCTTTCAATTATTAAGAGTTCATGTTTACAGAGCTCAGATTTGGTGTCTAAAGCCTTGGAATGACGAGAATAGTTTTTATGTTTACAATTTAGGAGGATTGGCTTTGTCGTTTCTTTGTGTGAATCAGTTAAAATGGTGGCAGTTCCAGTAAATACTCCTAAGCAAACTGTCTAATTGTGGTTACACTCTTAAAATACACAATGATAGTCCCCAGAAATGATTAAGAACGTGTAATAAACACCTCAAGTACACGTAAATAGATTCTTACTACATTTACTGTCGAATTCAATCACGGAGGTTTCGAGTGGAAAGCTGTGAAATGCCGTAATTCTGGTAATGTTTACAAGTCGGGGTACTTTGTGTGGCGTTTTCACGGGACTGTGCTTTCAATTATTAAGAGTTCATGTTTACAGAGCTCAGATTTGGTGTCTAAAGCCTTGGAATGACGAGAATAGTTTTTATGTTTACAATTTAGGAGGATTGGCTTTGGCGTGTTTTTTGTGTGAATCAGTTAAAATGGTGGCGGTTCCAGTAAATACTTCTAAGCAAACTGTCTAATTGTGGTAAAACTGTTAAAATACACAATGAGAGTTACCAGAAATGATTAAGAACGTGTAATAAACACCTCAAGTACACGTAAATAGATTCTTACTACATTTACTGTCGAATTCAATCACGGAGGTTCCCCTTGGAAAGCTGTGAAATGACGAAAATAATGGTTATATTTACAACTCCGGGTACTTCGGGTGGCGTTTTCACGGGACTTTGCTTTCAAATATTAAGAGTTCATGTTTACAGAGCTCAGAATTGGTGTCTAAAGCCTTGGAATGACGAGAATAGTTTTTATGTTTACAATTTAGGAGGATTGGCTTTGGCGTGTTTTTTTGTGTGAATCAGTTAAAATGGTGGCGGTTCCAGTAAACAGTTCTAAGCAAACTGTCTAATTGTGGTAAAACTATTAACATACACAATGAGAGTTCCCGGAAATGATTAAGAACGTGTAATAAACATCTCAAGTACACGTAAATAGATTCTTACTTCATTTACTGTCGAATTCAATCACCGAGGTTTCCAGTGGAAAGCTGTGAAATGACGAAAATACTGGTAATGTTTACAAGTACGGGTACTTCTGGTGGCGTTTTCACGGGACTGTGCTTTCAAATATTAAGAGTTCATGTTTACAGAGCTCAGAATTGGTGTCTAAAGCCTTGGAATGACGAGAATATTGTTTATGTTTACAATTTAGGAGGATTGGCTTTGGCGTGTTTTTTTGTGTGAATCAGTTAAAATGGTGGCGGTTCCAGTAAATACTTCTAAGCAAACTGTCTAATTGTGGTAAAACTGTTAAAATACACAATGAGAGTTACCTGAAATGATTAAGAACGTGTAATAAACACCTCAAGTACACATAAATAGATTCTTACTACATTTACTGTCGAATTTAATCACGGAGGTTTCGAGTGGAAAGCTGTGAAATAACGTAATTCTGGTAATGTTTACCAGTCCGGGTACTTTCGGTGGCGTTTTCACGGGACTGTGCTTTCAATTATTAAGAGTTCATGTTTACAGAGCTCAGATTTGGTGTCTAAAGCCTTGGAATGACGAGAATAGTTTATATGTTTACAATTAAGAGGATTGGCTTTGGCGTTTTTTTTGTGTGAATCAGTTAAAATGGTGGCGGTTACAGTAAATACTTCTAAGCAAACTGTCTAATTGTGGTTAAAATCTTAAAATACACAATGATAGTCCCCAGAAATGATTAAGAACGTGTATTGAACACCTCAAGTACACGTAAATAGATTCCTACTACATTTACTGTCGAATTCAATCACGGAGGTTTCCCTTGGAAAGCTGTGAAATGACGAAAATACTGGTTATATTTACAACTCCGGGTATTTCGGGTGGCGTTTTCACGGGACTTTGCTTTCAAATATTAAGAGTTCATGTTTACAGAGCTCAGAATTGGTGTCTAAAGCCTTGGAATGAGGAGAATATTGTTTATGTTTACAATTTAGGAGGATTGGCTTCGGCGCTTTTTTGTGCCTATCATTTAAAATGGTGAAGGTTCCAGGAACTACTTCTAAGCAAACTGTCTAATTGTGGTAAAACTGTTAAAATACACAATGAGAGTTCCCAGAAATGATTAAGAACGTTTAATAAACACCTCAAGGACCTGTAAATAGATTCTTACTACATTTACTGTCGAATTCAATCACGGAGGTTTCGAGTGGAAAGCTGTGAAATGCCGTAATTCTGGTAATGTTTACAAGTCGGGGCACTTTGTGTGGCGTTTTCACGGGACTGTGCTTTCAAATATTAAGAGTTCATGTTTACAGAGCTCAGAATTGGTGTCTAAAGCCTTGGAATGACGAGAATATTGTTTATGTTTACAATTTAGGAGGATTGGCTTTGGCGTGTTTTTTGGTGTGAATCAGTTAAAATGGTGGCGGTTCCAGTAAATACTTCTAAGCAAACTGTCTAATTGTGGTAAAACTGTTAAAATACACAATGAGAGTTACCAGAAATGATTAAGAACGTGTAATAAACACCTCAAGTACACATAAATAGATTCTTACTACATTTACTGTCGAATTTAATCACGGAGGTTTCGAGTGGAAAGCTGTGAAATAACGTAATTCTGGTAATGTTTACCAGTCCGGGTACTTTCGGTGGCGTTTTCACGGGACTGTGCTTTCAATTATTAAGAGTTCATGTTTACAGAGCTCAGATTTGGTGTCTAAAGCCTTGGAATGACGAGAATAGTTTTTATGTTTACAATTTAGGAGGATGGGCTTTGGCGTTTTTTTTGTGTGAATCAGTTAAAATGGTGGCGGTTCCAGTAAACAGTTCTAAGCAAACTGTCTAATTGTGGTCAAACTATTAACATACACAATGAGAGTTCCCGGAAATGATTAAGAACGTGTAATAAACATCTCAAGTACACGTAAATAGATTCTTACTTCATTTACTGTCGAATTCAATCACCGAGGTTTCCCTTGGAAAGCTGTGAAATGACGAAAATACTGGTAATGTCTACAAGTACGGGTACTTCTGGTGGCGTTTTCACGGGACTGTGCTTTCAAATATTAAGAGTTCATGTTTACAGAGCTCAGAATTGGTGTCTAAAGCCTTGGAATGACGAGAATAGTTTTTATGTTTACAATTTAGGAGGATTGGCTTTGGCGTTTTTTTTGTGTGAATCAGTTAAAATGGTGGCGGTTCCAGTAAATACTTCTAAGCAAACTGTCTAATTGTGGTTAAACTCTTAAAATACACAATGATAGTCCCCAGAAATGATTAAGAACGTGTAATGAACACCTCAAGTACACGTAAATAGATTCTTACTACATTTACTGTCGAATTCAATCACGGAGGTTTCCCTTGGAAAGCTGTGAAATGACGAAAATACTGGTTATATTTAAAACTCCGGGTATTTCGGGTGGCGTTTTCACGGGACGGTGCTTTCAAATATTAAGAGTTCATGTTTACAGAGCTCAGAATTGGTGTCTAAAGCCTTGGAATGAGGAGAATATTGTTTATGTTTACAATTTAGGAGGATTGGCTTCGGCGCTTTTTTGTGCCTATCATTTAAAATGGTGACGGTTCCAGGAACTACTTCTAAGCAAACTGACTAATTGTGGTAAAACTGTTAAAATACACAATGAGAGTTCCCAGAAATGATTAAGAACGTTTAATAAACACCTCAAGGACCTGTAAATAGATTCTTACTACATTTACTGTCGAATTCAATCACGGAGGTTTCGAGTGGAAAGCTGTGAAATGCCGTAATTCTGGTAATGTTTACAAGTCGGGGTACTTTGTGTGGCGTTTTCACGGGACTGTGCTTTCAATTATTAAGAGTTCATGTTTACAGAGCTCAGAATTGGTGTCTAAAGCCTTGGAATGACGAGAATAGTTTTTATGTTTACAATTTAGGAGGATTGGCTTTGTCGTTTCTTTGTGCGAATCAGTTAAAATGGTGGCGGTTCCAGTAAATACTTCTAAGCAAACTGTCTAATTGTGGTAAAACTGTTAAAATACACAATGAGAGTTACCAGAAATGATTAAGAACGTGTAATAAACACCTCAAGTACACGTAAATAGATTCTTACTACATTTACTGTCGAATTTAATCACGGAGGTTTCGAGTGGAAAGCTGTGAAATGACGTAATTCTGGTAATGTTTACCAGTCCTGGTACTTTCGGTGGCGTTTTCACGGGACTGTGCTTTCAATTATTAAGAGTTCATGTTTACAGAGCTCAGATTTGGTGTCTAAAGCCTTGGAATGAGGAGAATATTGTTTATGTTTACAATTTAGGAGGATTGGCTTCGGCGCTTTTTTGTGCGTATCATTTAAAATGGTGACGGTTCCAGGAACTACTTCTAAGCAAACTGTCTAATTGTGGTAAAACTGTTAAAATACACAATGAGAGTTCCCAGAAATGATTAAGAACGTTTAATAAACACCTCAAGGACCTGTAAATAGATTCTTACTACATTTACTGTCGAATTCAATCACGGAGGTTTCGAGTGGAAAGCTGTGAAATGCCGTAATTCTGGTAATGTTTACAAGTCCGGGTACTTTGGGTGGCGTTTTCACGGGACTGTGCTTTCAATTATTAAGAGTTCATGTTTACAGAGCTCAGATTTGGTGTCTAAAGCCTTGGAATGACGAGAATAGTTTTTATGTTTACAATTTAGGAGGATTGGCTTTGGCGTTTTTTTTGTGTGAATCAGTTAAAATGGTGGCGGTTCCAGTAAACAGTTCTAAGCAAACTGTCTAATTGTGGTAAAACTATTAACATACACAATGAGAGTTACCTGAAATGATTAAGAACGTGTAATAAACATCTCAAGTACACGTAAATAGATTCTTACTTCATTTACTGTCGAATTCAATCACCGAGGTTTCCAGTGGAAAGCTGTGAAATGACGAAAATACTGGTAATGTTTACAAGTACGGGTACTTCTGGTGGCGTTTTCACGGGACTGTGCTTTCAAATATTAAGAGTTCATGTTTACAGAGCTCAGAATTGGTGTCTAAAGCCTTGGAATGACGAGAATATTGTTTATGTTTACAATTTAGGAGGATTGGCTTTGGCGTGTTTTTTTGTGTGAATCAGTTAAAATGGTGGCGGTTCCAGTAAATACTTCTAAGCAAACTGTCTAATTGTGGTAAAACTGTTAAAATACACAATGAGAGTTACCTGAAATGATTAAGAACGTGTAATAAACACCTCAAGTACACATAAATAGATTCTTACTACATTTACTGTCGAATTTAATCACGGAGGTTTCGAGTGGAAAGCTGTGAAATAACGTAATTCTGGTAATGTTTACCAGTCCGGGTACTTTCGGTGGCGTTTTCACGGGACTGTGCTTTCAATTATTAAGAGTTCATGTTTACAGAGCTCAGATTTGGTGTCTAAAGCCTTGGAATGACGAGAATAGTTTATATGTTTACAATTAAGAGGATTGGCTTTGGCGTTTTTTTTGTGTGAATCAGTTAAAATGGTGGCGGTTACAGTAAATACTTCTAAGCAAACTGTCTAATTGTGGTTAAAATCTTAAAATACACAATGATAGTCCCCAGAAATGATTAAGAACGTGTATTGAACACCTCAAGTACACGTAAATAGATTCCTACTACATTTACTGTCGAATTCAATCACGGAGGTTTCCCTTGGAAAGCTGTGAAATGACGAAAATACTGGTTATATTTACAACTCCGGGTATTTCGGGTGGCGTTTTCACGGGACTTTGCTTTCAAATATTAAGAGTTCATGTTTACAGAGCTCAGAATTGGTGTCTAAAGCCTTGGAATGAGGAGAATATTGTTTATGTTTACAATTTAGGAGGATTGGCTTCGGCGCTTTTTTGTGCCTATCATTTAAAATGGTGAAGGTTCCAGGAACTACTTCTAAGCAAACTGTCTAATTGTGGTAAAACTGTTAAAATACACAATGAGAGTTCCCAGAAATGATTAAGAACGTTTAATAAACACCTCAAGGACCTGTAAATAGATTCTTACTACATTTACTGTCGAATTCAATCACGGAGGTTTCGAGTGGAAAGCTGTGAAATGCCGTAATTCTGGTAATGTTTACAAGTCGGGGCACTTTGTGTGGCGTTTTCACGGGACTGTGCTTTCAATTATTAAGAGTTCATGTTTACAGAGCTCAGATTTGGTGTCTAAAGCCTTGGAATGACGAGAATAGTTTTTATGTTTACAATTTAGGAGGATTGGCTTTGGCGTGTTTTTTGTGTGAATCAGTTAAAATGGTGGCGGTTCCAGTAAATACTTCTAAGCAAACTGTCTAATTGTGGTAAAACTGTTAAAATACACAATGAGAGTTACCAGAAATGATTAAGAACGTGTAATAAACACCTCAAGTACACGTAAATAGATTCTTACTACATTTACTGTCGAATTCAATCACGGAGGTTTCCCTTGGAAAGCTGTGAAATGACGAAAATAATGGTTATATTTACAACTCCGGGTACTTCGGGTGGCGTTTTCACGGGACTTTGCTTTCAAATATTAAGAGTTCATGTTTACAGAGCTCAGAATTGGTGTCTAAAGCCTTGGAATGACGAGAATAGTTTTTATGTTTACAATTTAGGAGGATTGGCTTTGGCGTTTCTTTGTGTGAATCAGTTAAAATGGTGGCGGTTCCAGTAAATACTTCTAAGCAAACTGTCTAATTGTGGTAAAACTGTTAAAATACACAATGAGAGTTCCCAGAAATGATTAAGAACGTTTAATAAACACCTCAAGGACCTGTAAATAGATTCTTACTACATTTACTGTCGAATTCAATCACGGAGGTTTCGAGTGGAAAGCTGTGAAATGCCGTAATTCTGGTTATGTTTACAAGTCCGGGTACTTTGGGTGGCGTTTTCACGGGACTGTGCTTTCAATTATTAAGAGTTCATGTTTACAGAGCTAAGAATTGGTGTCTAAAGCCTTGGAATGACGAGAATAGTTTTTATGTTTACAATTTAGGAGGATTGGCTTTGGCGTTTTTTTTGTGTGAATCAGTTAAAATGGTGGCGGTTCCAGTAAACAGTTCTAAGCAAACTGTCTAATTGTGGTAAAACTATTAACATACACAATGAGAGTTCCCGGAAATGATTAAGAACGTGTAATAAACATCTCAAGTATACGTAAATAGATTCTTACTTCATTTACTGTCGAATTCAATCACCGAGGTTTCCAGTGGAAAGCTGTGAAATGACGAAAATACTGGTAATGTTTACAAGTACGGGTACTTCTGGTGGCGTTTTCACGGGACTGTGCTTTCAAATATTAAGAGTTCATGTTTACAGAGCTCAGAATTGGTGTCTAAAGCCTTGGAATGACGAGAATAGTTTTTATGTTTACAATTTAGGAGGATTGGCTTTGGCGTTTTTTTTGTGTGAATCAGTTAAAATGGTGGCGGTTCCAGTAAATACTTCTAAGCAAACTGTCTAATTGTGGTTAAACTCTTAAAATACACAATGATAGTCCCCAGAAATGATTAAGAACGTGTAATGAACACCTGAAGTACACGTAAATAGATTCTTACTACATTTACTGTCGAATTCAATCACGGAGGTTTCCCTTGGAAAGCTGTGAAATGACGAAAATACTGGTTATATTTAAAACTCCGGGTATTTCGGGTGGCGTTTTCACGGGACGGTGCTTTCAAATATTAAGAGTTCATGTTTACAGAGCTCAGAATTGGTGTCTAAAGCCTTGGAATGACGAGAATAGTTTTTATGTTTACAATTTAGGAGGATTGGCTTTGTCGTTTCTTTGTGTGAATCAGTTAAAATGGTGGCGGTTCCAGTAAATACTTCTAAGCAAACTGTCTAATTGTGGTAAAACTGTTAAAATACACAATGAGAGTTACCAGAAATGATTAAGAACGTGTAATAAACACCTCAAGTACACGTAAATAGATTCTTACTACATTTACTGTCGAATTCAATCACGGAGGTTTCCCTTGGAAAGCTGTGAAATGACGAAAATACTGGTTATATTTAAAACTCCGGGTATTTCGGGTGGCGTTTTCACGGGACGGTGCTTTCAAATATTAAGAGTTCATGTTTACAGAGCTCAGAATTGGTGTCTAAAGCCTTGGAATGACGAGAATAGTTTTTATGTTTACAATTTAGGAGGATTGGCTTTGTCGTTTCTTTGTGTGAATCAGTTAAAATGGTGGCGGTTCCAGTAAATACTTCTAAGCAAACTGTCTAATTGTGGTAAAACTGTTAAAATACACAATGAGAGTTACCAGAAATGATTAAGAACGTGTAATAAACACCTCAAGTACACGTAAATAGATTCTTACTACATTTACTGTCGAATTCAATCACGGAGGTTTCCCTTGGAAAGCTTTGAAATGACGAAAATACTGGTTATATTTAAAACTCCGGGTATTTCGGGTGGCGTTTTCACGGGACGGTGCTTTCAAATATTAAGAGTTCATGTTTACAGAGCTCAGAATTGGTGTCTAAAGCCTTGGAATGACGAGAATAGTTTTTATGTTTACAATTTAGGAGGATTGGCTTTGGCGTTTCTTTTTGTGAATCAGTTAAAATGGTGGCGGTTCCAGTAAATACTTCTAAGCAAACTGTCTAATTGTGGTTAAACTCTTAAAATACACAATGATAGTCCCCAGAAATGATTAAGAACGTGTAATGAACACCTCAAGTACACGTAAATAGATTCTTTCTACCTTTACTTTCGAATTCAATCACGGAGGTTTCCAGTGGAAAGCTGTGAAATGACGAAAATACTGGTAATGTTTACAAGTACGGGTACTTCTGGTGGCGTTTTCACGGGACGGTGCTTTCAAATATTAAGAGTTCATGTTTACAGAGCTCAGAATTGGTGTCTAAAGCCTTGGAATGACGAGAATAGTTTTTATGTTTACAATTTAGGAGGATTGGCTTTGTCGTTTCTTTGTGTGAATCAGTTAAAATGGTGGCGGTTCCAGTAAATACTTCTAAGCAAACTGTCTAATTGTGGTAAAACTGTTAAAATACACAATGAGAGTTACCAGAAATGATTAAGAACGTGTAATAAACACCTCAAGTACACGTAAATAGATTCTTACTACATTTACTGTCGAATTTAATCACGGAGGTTTCGAGTGGAAAGCTGTGAAATGACGTAATTCTGGTAATGTTTACCAGTCCGGGTACTTTCGGTGGCGTTTTCACGGGACTGTGCTTTCAATTATTAAGAGTTCATGTTTACAGAGCTCAGATTTGGTGTCTAAAGCCTTGGAATGAGGAGAATATTGTTTATGTTTACAATTTAGGAGGATTGGCTTCGGCGCTTTTTTGTGCGTATCATTTAAAATGGTGACGGTTCCAGGAACTACTTCTAAGCAAACTGTCTAATTGTGGTAAAACTGTTAAAATACACAATGAGAGTTCCCAGAAATGATTAAGAACGTTTAATAAACACCTCAAGGACCTGTAAATAGATTCTTACTACATTTACTGTCGAATTCAATCACGGAGGTTTCGAGTGGAAAGCTGTGAAATGCCGTAATTCTGGTAATGTTTACAAGTCCGGGTACTTTGGGTGGCGTTTTCACGGGACTGTGCTTTCAATTATTAAGAGTTCATGTTTACAGAGCTCAGATTTGGTGTCTAAAGCCTTGGAATGACGAGAATAGTTTTTATGTTTACAATTTAGGAGGATTGGCTTTGGCTTTTTTTTGTGTGAATCAGTTAAAATGGTGGCGGTTCCAGTAAACAGTTCTAAGCAAACTGTCTAATTGTGGTAAAACTATTAACATACACAATGAGAGTTCCCGGAAATGATTAAGAACGTGTAATAAACATCTCAAGTACACGTAAATAGATTCTTACTTCATTTACTGTCGAATTCAATCACCGAGGTTTCCAGTGGAAAGCTGTGAAATGACGAAAATACTGGTAATGTTTACAAGTACGGGTACTTCTGGTGGCGTTTTCACGGGACTGTGCTTTCAAATATTAAGAGTTCATGTTTACAGAGCTCAGAATTGGTGTCTAAAGCCTTGGAATGACGAGAATATTGTTTATGTTTACAATTTAGGAGGATTGGCTTTGGCGTGTTTTTTTGTGTGAATCAGTTAAAATGGTGGCGGTTCCAGTAAATACTTCTAAGCAAACTGTCTAATTGTGGTAAAACTGTTAAAATACACAATGAGAGTTCCCAGAAATGATTAAGAACGTGTAATAAACACCTCAAGTACACGTAAATAGATTCTAACTACATTTACTGTCGAATTTAATCACGGAGGTTTCGAGTGGAAAGCTGTGAAATGACGTAATTCTGGTAATGTTTACAAGTCCGGGTACTTTGGGTGGCGTTTTCACGGGACTGTGCTTTCAATTATTAAGAGTTCATGTTTACAGAGCTCAGATTTGGTGTCTAAAGCCTTGGAATGACGAGAATAGTTTTTATGTTTACAATTTAGGAGGATTGGCTTTGTCGTTTCTTTGTGTGAATCAGTTAAAATGGTGGCAGTTCCAGTAAATACTCCTAAGCAAACTGTCTAATTGTGGTTACACTCTTAAAATACACAATGATAGTCCCCAGAAATGATTAAGAACGTGTAATAAACACCTCAAGTACACGTAAATAGATTCTTACTACATTTACTGTCGAATTCAATCACGGAGGTTTCGAGTGGAAAGCTGTGAAATGCCGTAATTCTGGTAATGTTTACAAGTCGGGGTACTTTGTGTGGCGTTTTCACGGGACTGTGCTTTCAATTATTAAGAGTTCATGTTTACAGAGCTCAGATTTGGTGTCTAAAGCCTTGGAATGACGAGAATAGTTTTTATGTTTACAATTTAGGAGGATTGGCTTTGGCGTGTTTTTTGTGTGAATCAGTTAAAATGGTGGCGGTTCCAGTAAATACTTCTAAGCAAACT
Source organism: Myotis daubentonii (assembly GCF_963259705.1). Lineage (NCBI taxonomy): Eukaryota > Metazoa > Chordata > Mammalia > Chiroptera > Vespertilionidae > Myotis > Myotis daubentonii. The sequence goes on along the minus strand of NW_026775484.1, from coordinate 75,719 downwards.
GTCTAATTGTGGTAAAACTGTTAAAATACACAATGAGAGTTACCAGAAATGATTAAGAACGTGTAATAAACACCTCAAGTACACGTAAATAGATTCTTACTACATTTACTGTCGAATTCAATCACGGAGGTTTCCCTTGGAAAGCTGTGAAATGACGAAAATAATGGTTATATTTACAACTCCGGGTACTTCGGGTGGCGTTTTCACGGGACTTTGCTTTCAAATATTAAGAGTTCATGTTTACAGAGCTCAGAATTGGTGTCTAAAGCCTTGGAATGACGAGAATAGTTTTTATGTTTACAATTTAGGAGGATTGGCTTTGGCGTGTTTTTTTGTGTGAATCAGTTAAAATGGTGGCGGTTCCAGTAAACAGTTCTAAGCAAACTGTCTAATTGTGGTAAAACTATTAACATACACAATGAGAGTTCCCGGAAATGATTAAGAACGTGTAATAAACATCTCAAGTACACGTAAATAGATTCTTACTTCATTTACTGTCGAATTCAATCACCGAGGTTTCCAGTGGAAAGCTGTGAAATGACGAAAATACTGGTAATGTTTACAAGTACGGGTACTTCTGGTGGCGTTTTCACGGGACTGTGCTTTCAAATATTAAGAGTTCATGTTTACAGAGCTCAGAATTGGTGTCTAAAGCCTTGGAATGACGAGAATATTGTTTATGTTTACAATTTAGGAGGATTGGCTTTGGCGTGTTTTTTTGTGTGAATCAGTTAAAATGGTGGCGGTTCCAGTAAATACTTCTAAGCAAACTGTCTAATTGTGGTAAAACTGTTAAAATACACAATGAGAGTTACCTGAAATGATTAAGAACGTGTAATAAACACCTCAAGTACACATAAATAGATTCTTACTACATTTACTGTCGAATTTAATCACGGAGGTTTCGAGTGGAAAGCTGTGAAATAACGTAATTCTGGTAATGTTTACCAGTCCGGGTACTTTCGGTGGCGTTTTCACGGGACTGTGCTTTCAATTATTAAGAGTTCATGTTTACAGAGCTCAGATTTGGTGTCTAAAGCCTTGGAATGACGAGAATAGTTTATATGTTTACAATTAAGAGGATTGGCTTTGGCGTTTTTTTTGTGTGAATCAGTTAAAATGGTGGCGGTTACAGTAAATACTTCTAAGCAAACTGTCTAATTGTGGTTAAAATCTTAAAATACACAATGATAGTCCCCAGAAATGATTAAGAACGTGTATTGAACACCTCAAGTACACGTAAATAGATTCCTACTACATTTACTGTCGAATTCAATCACGGAGGTTTCCCTTGGAAAGCTGTGAAATGACGAAAATACTGGTTATATTTACAACTCCGGGTATTTCGGGTGGCGTTTTCACGGGACTTTGCTTTCAAATATTAAGAGTTCATGTTTACAGAGCTCAGAATTGGTGTCTAAAGCCTTGGAATGAGGAGAATATTGTTTATGTTTACAATTTAGGAGGATTGGCTTCGGCGCTTTTTTGTGCCTATCATTTAAAATGGTGAAGGTTCCAGGAACTACTTCTAAGCAAACTGTCTAATTGTGGTAAAACTGTTAAAATACACAATGAGAGTTCCCAGAAATGATTAAGAACGTTTAATAAACACCTCAAGGACCTGTAAATAGATTCTTACTACATTTACTGTCGAATTCAATCACGGAGGTTTCGAGTGGAAAGCTGTGAAATGCCGTAATTCTGGTAATGTTTACAAGTCGGGGCACTTTGTGTGGCGTTTTCACGGGACTGTGCTTTCAATTATTAAGAGTTCATGTTTACAGAGCTCAGATTTGGTGTCTAAAGCCTTGGAATGACGAGAATAGTTTTTATGTTTACAATTTAGGAGGATTGGCTTTGGCGTGTTTTTTGTGTGAATCAGTTAAAATGGTGGCGGTTCCAGTAAATACTTCTAAGCAAACTGTCTAATTGTGGTAAAACTGTTAAAATACACAATGAGAGTTACCAGAAATGATTAAGAACGTGTAATAAACACCTCAAGTACACGTAAATAGATTCTTACTACATTTACTGTCGAATTCAATCACGGAGGTTTCCCTTGGAAAGCTGTGAAATGACGAAAATAATGGTTATATTTACAACTCCGGGTACTTCGGGTGGCGTTTTCACGGGACTTTGCTTTCAAATATTAAGAGTTCATGTTTACAGAGCTCAGAATTGGTGTCTAAAGCCTTGGAATGACGAGAATAGTTTTTATGTTTACAATTTAGGAGGATTGGCTTTGGCGTTTCTTTGTGTGAATCAGTTAAAATGGTGGCGGTTCCAGTAAATACTTCTAAGCAAACTGTCTAATTGTGGTAAAACTGTTAAAATACACAATGAGAGTTCCCAGAAATGATTAAGAACGTTTAATAAACACCTCAAGGACCTGTAAATAGATTCTTACTACATTTACTGTCGAATTCAATCACGGAGGTTTCGAGTGGAAAGCTGTGAAATGCCGTAATTCTGGTTATGTTTACAAGTCCGGGTACTTTGGGTGGCGTTTTCACGGGACTGTGCTTTCAATTATTAAGAGTTCATGTTTACAGAGCTAAGAATTGGTGTCTAAAGCCTTGGAATGACGAGAATAGTTTTTATGTTTACAATTTAGGAGGATTGGCTTTGGCGTTTTTTTTGTGTGAATCAGTTAAAATGGTGGCGGTTCCAGTAAACAGTTCTAAGCAAACTGTCTAATTGTGGTAAAACTATTAACATACACAATGAGAGTTCCGGAAATGATTAAGAACGTGTAATAAACATCTCAAGTACACGTAAATAGATTCTTACTTCATTTACTGTCGAATTCAATCACCGAGGTTTCCAGTGGAAAGCTGTGAAATGACGAAAATACTGGTAATGTTTACAAGTACGGGTACTTCTGGTGGCGTTTTCACGGGACTGTGCTTTCAAATATTAAGAGTTCATGTTTACAGAGCTCAGAATTGGTGTCTAAAGCCTTGGAATGACGAGAATAGTTTTTATGTTTACAATTTAGGAGGATTGGCTTTGGCGTTTTTTTTGTGTGAATCAGTTAAAATGGTGGCGGTTCCAGTAAATACTTCTAAGCAAACTGTCTAATTGTGGTTAAACTCTTAAAATACACAATGATAGTCCCCAGAAATGATTAAGAACGTGTAATGAACACCTGAAGTACACGTAAATAGATTCTTACTACATTTACTGTCGAATTCAATCATGGAGGTTTCCCTTGGAAAGCTGTGAAATGACGAAAATACTGGTTATATTTAAAACTCCGGGTATTTCGGGTGGCGTTTTCACGGGACGGTGCTTTCAAATATTAAGAGTTCATGTTTACAGAGCTCAGAATTGGTGTCTAAAGCCTTGGAATGACGAGAATAGTTTTTATGTTTACAATTTAGGAGGATTGGCTTTGTCGTTTCTTTGTGTGAATCAGTTAAAATGGTGGCGGTTCCAGTAAATACTTCTAAGCAAACTGTCTAATTGTGGTAAAACTGTTAAAATACACAATGAGAGTTACCAGAAATGATTAAGAACGTGTAATAAACACCTCAAGTACACGTAAATAGATTCTTACTACATTTACTGTCGAATTCAATCACGGAGGTTTCCCTTGGAAAGCTGTGAAATGACGAAAATACTGGTTATATTTAAAACTCCGGGTATTTCGGGTGGCGTTTTCACGGGACGGTGCTTTCAAATATTAAGAGTTCATGTTTACAGAGCTCAGAATTGGTGTCTAAAGCCTTGGAATGACGAGAATAGTTTTTATGTTTACAATTTAGGAGGATTGGCTTTGGCGTTTCTTTTTGTGAATCAGTTAAAATGGTGGCGGTTCCAGTAAATACTTCTAAGCAAACTGTCTAATTGTGGTTAAACTCTTAAAATACACAATGATAGTCCCCAGAAATGATTAAGAACGTGTAATGAACACCTCAAGTACACGTAAATAGATTCTTTCTACCTTTACTTTCGAATTCAATCACGGAGGTTTCCAGTGGAAAGCTGTGAAATGACGAAAATACTGGTAATGTTTACAAGTACGGGTACTTCTGGTGGCGTTTTCACGGGACTGTGCTTTCAAATATTAAGAGTTCATGTTTACAGAGCTCAGAATTGGTGTCTAAAGCCTTGGAATGACGAGAATAGTTTTTATGTTTACAATTTAGGAGGATTGGCTTTGTCGTTTCTTTGTGTGAATCAGTTAAAATGGTGGCGGTTCCAGTAAATACTTCTAAGCAAACTGTCTAATTGTGGTAAAACTGTTAAAATACACAATGAGAGTTACCAGAAATGATTAAGAACGTGTAATAAACACCTCAAGTACACGTAAATAGATTCTTACTACATTTACTGTCGAATTTAATCACGGAGGTTTCGAGTGGAAAGCTGTGAAATGACGTAATTCTGGTAATGTTTACCAGTCCGGGTACTTTCGGTGGCGTTTTCACGGGACTGTGCTTTCAATTATTAAGAGTTCATGTTTACAGAGCTCAGATTTGGTGTCTAAAGCCTTGGAATGAGGAGAATATTGTTTATGTTTACAATTTAGGAGGATTGGCTTCGGCGCTTTTTTGTGCGTATCATTTAAAATGGTGACGGTTCCAGGAACTACTTCTAAGCAAACTGTCTAATTGTGGTAAAACTGTTAAAATACACAATGAGAGTTCCCAGAAATGATTAAGAACGTTTAATAAACACCTCAAGGACCTGTAAATAGATTCTTACTACATTTACTGTCGAATTCAATCACGGAGGTTTCGAGTGGAAAGCTGTGAAATGCCGTAATTCTGGTAATGTTTACAAGTCCGGGTACTTTGGGTGGCGTTTTCACGGGACTGTGCTTTCAATTATTAAGAGTTCATGTTTACAGAGCTCAGATTTGGTGTCTAAAGCCTTGGAATGACGAGAATAGTTTTTATGTTTACAATTTAGGAGGATTGGCTTTGGCTTTTTTTTGTGTGAATCAGTTAAAATGGTGGCGGTTCCAGTAAACAGTTCTAAGCAAACTGTCTAATTGTGGTAAAACTATTAACATACACAATGAGAGTTCCCGGAAATGATTAAGAACGTGTAATAAACATCTCAAGTACACGTAAATAGATTCTTACTTCATTTACTGTCGAATTCAATCACCGAGGTTTCCAGTGGAAAGCTGTGAAATGACGAAAATACTGGTAATGTTTACAAGTACGGGTACTTCTGGTGGCGTTTTCACGGGACTGTGCTTTCAAATATTAAGAGTTCATGTTTACAGAGCTCAGAATTGGTGTCTAAAGCCTTGGAATGACGAGAATATTGTTTATGTTTACAATTTAGGAGGATTGGCTTTGGCGTGTTTTTTTGTGTGAATCAGTTAAAATGGTGGCGGTTCCAGTAAATACTTCTAAGCAAACTGTCTAATTGTGGTAAAACTGTTAAAATACACAATGAGAGTTCCCAGAAATGATTAAGAACGTGTAATAAACACCTCAAGTACACGTAAATAGATTCTAACTACATTTACTGTCGAATTTAATCACGGAGGTTTCGAGTGGAAAGCTGTGAAATGACGTAATTCTGGTAATGTTTACAAGTCCGGGTACTTTGGGTGGCGTTTTCACGGGACTGTGCTTTCAATTATTAAGAGTTCATGTTTACAGAGCTCAGATTTGGTGTCTAAAGCCTTGGAATGACGAGAATAGTTTTTATGTTTACAATTTAGGAGGATTGGCTTTGTCGTTTCTTTGTGTGAATCAGTTAAAATGGTGGCAGTTCCAGTAAATACTCCTAAGCAAACTGTCTAATTGTGGTTACACTCTTAAAATACACAATGATAGTCCCCAGAAATGATTAAGAACGTGTAATAAACACCTCAAGTACACGTAAATAGATTCTTACTACATTTACTGTCGAATTCAATCACGGAGGTTTCGAGTGGAAAGCTGTGAAATGCCGTAATTCTGGTAATGTTTACAAGTCGGGGTACTTTGTGTGGCGTTTTCACGGGACTGTGCTTTCAATTATTAAGAGTTCATGTTTACAGAGCTCAGATTTGGTGTCTAAAGCCTTGGAATGACGAGAATAGTTTTTATGTTTACAATTTAGGAGGATTGGCTTTGGCGTGTTTTTTGTGTGAATCAGTTAAAATGGTGGCGGTTCCAGTAAATACTTCTAAGCAAACTGTCTAATTGTGGTAAAACTGTTAAAATACACAATGAGAGTTACCAGAAATGATTAAGAACGTGTAATAAACACCTCAAGTACACGTAAATAGATTCTTACTACATTTACTGTCGAATTCAATCACGGAGGTTTCCCTTGGAAAGCTGTGAAATGACGAAAATAATGGTTATATTTACAACTCCGGGTACTTCGGGTGGCGTTTTCACGGGACTTTGCTTTCAAATATTAAGAGTTCATGTTTACAGAGCTCAGAATTGGTGTCTAAAGCCTTGGAATGACGAGAATAGTTTTTATGTTTACAATTTAGGAGGATTGGCTTTGGCGTGTTTTTTTGTGTGAATCAGTTAAAATGGTGGCGGTTCCAGTAAACAGTTCTAAGCAAACTGTCTAATTGTGGTAAAACTATTAACATACACAATGAGAGTTCCCGGAAATGATTAAGAACGTGTAATAAACATCTCAAGTACACGTAAATAGATTCTTACTTCATTTACTGTCGAATTCAATCACCGAGGTTTCCAGTGGAAAGCTGTGAAATGACGAAAATACTGGTAATGTTTACAAGTACGGGTACTTCTGGTGGCGTTTTCACGGGACTGTGCTTTCAAATATTAAGAGTTCATGTTTACAGAGCTCAGAATTGGTGTCTAAAGCCTTGGAATGACGAGAATATTGTTTATGTTTACAATTTAGGAGGATTGGCTTTGGCGTGTTTTTTTGTGTGAATCAGTTAAAATGGTGGCGGTTCCAGTAAATACTTCTAAGCAAACTGTCTAATTGTGGTAAAACTGTTAAAATACACAATGAGAGTTACCTGAAATGATTAAGAACGTGTAATAAACACCTCAAGTACACATAAATAGATTCTTACTACATTTACTGTCGAATTTAATCACGGAGGTTTCGAGTGGAAAGCTGTGAAATAACGTAATTCTGGTAATGTTTACCAGTCCGGGTACTTTCGGTGGCGTTTTCACGGGACTGTGCTTTCAATTATTAAGAGTTCATGTTTACAGAGCTCAGATTTGGTGTCTAAAGCCTTGGAATGACGAGAATAGTTTATATGTTTACAATTAAGAGGATTGGCTTTGGCGTTTTTTTTGTGTGAATCAGTTAAAATGGTGGCGGTTACAGTAAATACTTCTAAGCAAACTGTCTAATTGTGGTTAAAATCTTAAAATACACAATGATAGTCCCCAGAAATGATTAAGAACGTGTATTGAACACCTCAAGTACACGTAAATAGATTCCTACTACATTTACTGTCGAATTCAATCACGGAGGTTTCCCTTGGAAAGCTGTGAAATGACGAAAATACTGGTTATATTTACAACTCCGGGTATTTCGGGTGGCGTTTTCACGGGACTTTGCTTTCAAATATTAAGAGTTCATGTTTACAGAGCTCAGAATTGGTGTCTAAAGCCTTGGAATGAGGAGAATATTGTTTATGTTTACAATTTAGGAGGATTGGCTTCGGCGCTTTTTTGTGCCTATCATTTAAAATGGTGAAGGTTCCAGGAACTACTTCTAAGCAAACTGTCTAATTGTGGTAAAACTGTTAAAATACACAATGAGAGTTCCCAGAAATGATTAAGAACGTTTAATAAACACCTCAAGGACCTGTAAATAGATTCTTACTACATTTACTGTCGAATTCAATCACGGAGGTTTCGAGTGGAAAGCTGTGAAATGCCGTAATTCTGGTAATGTTTACAAGTCGGGGCACTTTGTGTGGCGTTTTCACGGGACTGTGCTTTCAATTATTAAGAGTTCATGTTTACAGAGCTCAGATTTGGTGTCTAAAGCCTTGGAATGACGAGAATAGTTTTTATGTTTACAATTTAGGAGGATTGGCTTTGGCGTGTTTTTTGTGTGAATCAGTTAAAATGGTGGCGGTTCCAGTAAATACTTCTAAGCAAACTGTCTAATTGTGGTAAAACTGTTAAAATACACAATGAGAGTTACCAGAAATGATTAAGAACGTGTAATAAACACCTCAAGTACACGTAAATAGATTCTTACTACATTTACTGTCGAATTCAATCACGGAGGTTTCCCTTGGAAAGCTGTGAAATGACGAAAATAATGGTTATATTTACAACTCCGGGTACTTCGGGTGGCGTTTTCACGGGACTTTGCTTTCAAATATTAAGAGTTCATGTTTACAGAGCTCAGAATTGGTGTCTAAAGCCTTGGAATGACGAGAATAGTTTTTATGTTTACAATTTAGGAGGATTGGCTTTGGCGTTTCTTTGTGTGAATCAGTTAAAATGGTGGCGGTTCCAGTAAATACTTCTAAGCAAACTGTCTAATTGTGGTAAAACTGTTAAAATACACAATGAGAGTTCCCAGAAATGATTAAGAACGTTTAATAAACACCTCAAGGACCTGTAAATAGATTCTTACTACATTTACTGTCGAATTCAATCACGGAGGTTTCGAGTGGAAAGCTGTGAAATGCCGTAATTCTGGTTATGTTTACAAGTCCGGGTACTTTGGGTGGCGTTTTCACGGGACTGTGCTTTCAATTATTAAGAGTTCATGTTTACAGAGCTAAGAATTGGTGTCTAAAGCCTTGGAATGACGAGAATAGTTTTTATGTTTACAATTTAGGAGGATTGGCTTTGGCGTTTTTTTTGTGTGAATCAGTTAAAATGGTGGCGGTTCCAGTAAACAGTTCTAAGCAAACTGTCTAATTGTGGTAAAACTATTAACATACACAATGAGAGTTCCCGGAAATGATTAAGAACGTGTAATAAACATCTCAAGTACACGTAAATAGATTCTTACTTCATTTACTGTCGAATTCAATCACCGAGGTTTCCAGTGGAAAGCTGTGAAATGACGAAAATACTGGTAATGTTTACAAGTACGGGTACTTCTGGTGGCGTTTTCACGGGACTGTGCTTTCAAATATTAAGAGTTCATGTTTACAGAGCTCAGAATTGGTGTCTAAAGCCTTGGAATGACGAGAATAGTTTTTATGTTTACAATTTAGGAGGATTGGCTTTGGCGTTTTTTTTGTGTGAATCAGTTAAAATGGTGGCGGTTCCAGTAAATACTTCTAAGCAAACTGTCTAATTGTGGTTAAACTCTTAAAATACACAATGATAGTCCCCAGAAATGATTAAGAACGTGTAATGAACACCTGAAGTACACGTAAATAGATTCTTACTACATTTACTGTCGAATTCAATCATGGAGGTTTCCCTTGGAAAGCTGTGAAATGACGAAAATACTGGTTATATTTAAAACTCCGGGTATTTCGGGTGGCGTTTTCACGGGACGGTGCTTTCAAATATTAAGAGTTCATGTTTACAGAGCTCAGAATTGGTGTCTAAAGCCTTGGAATGACGAGAATAGTTTTTATGTTTACAATTTAGGAGGATTGGCTTTGTCGTTTCTTTGTGTGAATCAGTTAAAATGGTGGCGGTTCCAGTAAATACTTCTAAGCAAACTGTCTAATTGTGGTAAAACTGTTAAAATACACAATGAGAGTTACCAGAAATGATTAAGAACGTGTAATAAACACCTCAAGTACACGTAAATAGATTCTTACTACATTTACTGTCGAATTCAATCACGGAGGTTTCCCTTGGAAAGCTGTGAAATGACGAAAATACTGGTTATATTTAAAACTCCGGGTATTTCGGGTGGCGTTTTCACAGGACGGTGCTTTCAAATATTAAGAGTTCATGTTTACAGAGCTCAGAATTGGTGTCTAAAGCCTTGGAATGACGAGAATAGTTTTTATGTTTACAATTTAGGAGGATTGGCTTTGGCGTTTCTTTTTGTGAATCAGTTAAAATGGTGGCGGTTCCAGTAAATACTTCTAAGCAAACTGTCTAATTGTGGTTAAACTCTTAAAATACACAATGATAGTCCCCAGAAATGATTAAGAACGTGTAATGAACACCTCAAGTACACGTAAATAGATTCTTTCTACCTTTACTTTCGAATTCAATCACGGAGGTTTCCAGTGGAAAGCTGTGAAATGACGAAAATACTGGTAATGTTTACAAGTACGGGTACTTCTGGTGGCGTTTTCACGGGACTGTGCTTTCAAATATTAAGAGTTCATGTTTACAGAGCTCAGAATTGGTGTCTAAAGCCTTGGAATGACGAGAATAGTTTTTATGTTTACAATTTAGGAGGATTGGCTGTGTCGTTTCTTTGTGTGAATCAGTTAAAATGGTGGCGGTTCCAGTAAATACTTCTAAGCAAACTGTCTAATTGTGGTAAAACTGTTAAAATACACAATGAGAGTTACCAGAAATGATTAAGAACGTGTAATAAACACCTCAAGTACACGTAAATAGATTCTTACTACATTTACTGTCGAATTTAATCACGGAGGTTTCGAGTGGAAAGCTGTGAAATGACGTAATTCTGGTAATGTTTACCAGTCCGGGTACTTTCGGTGGCGTTTTCACGGGACTGTGCTTTCAATTATTAAGAGTTCATGTTTACAGAGCTCAGATTTGGTGTCTAAAGCCTTGGAATGAGGAGAATATTGTTTATGTTTACAATTTAGGAGGATTGGCTTCGGCGCTTTTTTGTGCGTATCATTTAAAATGGTGACGGTTCCAGGAACTACTTCTAAGCAAACTGTCTAATTGTGGTAAAACTGTTAAAATACACAATGAGAGTTCCCAGAAATGATTAAGAACGTTTAATAAACACCTCAAGGACCTGTAAATAGATTCTTACTACATTTACTGTCGAATTCAATCACGGAGGTTTCGAGTGGAAAGCTGTGAAATGCCGTAATTCTGGTAATGTTTACAAGTCCGGGTACTTTGGGTGGCGTTTTCACGGGACTGTGCTTTCAATTATTAAGAGTTCATGTTTACAGAGCTCAGATTTGGTGTCTAAAGCCTTGGAATGACGAGAATAGTTTTTATGTTTACAATTTAGGAGGATTGGCTTTGGCTTTTTTTTGTGTGAATCAGTTAAAATGGTGGCGGTTCCAGTAAACAGTTCTAAGCAAACTGTCTAATTGTGGTAAAACTATTAACATACACAATGAGAGTTCCCGGAAATGATTAAGAACGTGTAATAAACATCTCAAGTACACGTAAATAGATTCTTACTTCATTTACTGTCGAATTCAATCACCGAGGTTTCCAGTGGAAAGCTGTGAAATGACGAAAATACTGGTAATGTTTACAAGTACGGGTACTTCTGGTGGCGTTTTCACGGGACTGTGCTTTCAAATATTAAGAGTTCATGTTTACAGAGCTCAGAATTGGTGTCTAAAGCCTTGGAATGACGAGAATATTGTTTATGTTTACAATTTAGGAGGATTGGCTTTGGCGTGTTTTTTTGTGTGAATCAGTTAAAATGGTGGCGGTTCCAGTAAATACTTCTAAGCAAACTGTCTAATTGTGGTAAAACTGTTAAAATACACAATGAGAGTTCCCAGAAATGATTAAGAACGTGTAATAAACACCTCAAGTACACGTAAATAGATTCTAACTACATTTACTGTCGAATTTAATCACGGAGGTTTCGAGTGGAAAGCTGTGAAATGACGTAATTCTGGTAATGTTTACAAGTCCGGGTACTTTGGGTGGCGTTTTCACGGGACTGTGCTTTCAATTATTAAGAGTTCATGTTTACAGAGCTCAGATTTGGTGTCTAAAGCCTTGGAATGACGAGAATAGTTTTTATGTTTACAATTTAGGAGGATTGGCTTTGTCGTTTCTTTGTGTGAATCAGTTAAAATGGTGGCAGTTCCAGTAAATACTCCTAAGCAAACTGTCTAATTGTGGTTACACTCTTAAAATACACAATGATAGTCCCCAGAAATGATTAAGAACGTGTAATAAACACCTCAAGTACACGTAAATAGATTCTTACTACATTTACTGTCGAATTCAATCACGGAGGTTTCGAGTGGAAAGCTGTGAAATGCCGTAATTCTGGTAATGTTTACAAGTCGGGGTACTTTGTGTGGCGTTTTCACGGGACTGTGCTTTCAATTATTAAGAGTTCATGTTTACAGAGCTCAGATTTGGTGTCTAAAGCCTTGGAATGACGAGAATAGTTTTTATGTTTACAATTTAGGAGGATTGGCTTTGGCGTGTTTTTTGTGTGAATCAGTTAAAATGGTGGCGGTTCCAGTAAATACTTCTAAGCAAACTGTCTAATTGTGGTAAAACTGTTAAAATACACAATGAGAGTTACCAGAAATGATTAAGAACGTGTAATAAACACCTCAAGTACACGTAAATAGATTCTTACTACATTTACTGTCGAATTCAATCACGGAGGTTTCCCTTGGAAAGCTGTGAAATGACGAAAATAATGGTTATATTTACAACTCCGGGTACTTCGGGTGGCGTTTTCACGGGACTTTGCTTCCAAATATTAAGAGTTCATGTTTACAGAGCTCAGAATTGGTGTCTAAAGCCTTGGAATGACGAGAATAGTTTTTATGTTTACAATTTAGGAGGATTGGCTTTGGCGTGTTTTTTTGTGTGAATCAGTTAAAATGGTGGCGGTTCCAGTAAATACTTCTAAGCAAACTGTCTAATTGTGGTAAAACTGTTAAAATACACAATGAGAGTTACCTGAAATGATTAAGAACGTGTAATAAACACCCCAAGTACACATAAATAGATTCTTACTACATTTACTGTCGAATTTAATCACGGAGGTTTCGAGTGGAAAGCTGTGAAATAACGTAATTCTGGTAATGTTTACCAGTCCGGGTACTTTCGGTGGCGTTTTCACGGGACTGTGCTTTCAATTATTAAGAGTTCATGTTTACAGAGCTCAGATTTGGTGTCTAAAGCCTTGGAATGACGAGAATAGTTTATATGTTTACAATTAAGAGGATTGGCTTTGGCGTTTTTTTTGTGTGAATCAGTTAAAATGGTGGCGGTTACAGTAAATACTTCTAAGCAAACTGTCTAATTGTGGTTAAAATCTTAAAATACACAATGATAGTCCCCAGAAATGATTAAGAACGTGTATTGAACACCTCAAGTACACGTAAATAGATTCTTACTACATTTACTGTCGAATTCAATCACGGAGGTTTCCCTTGGAAAGCTGTGAAATGACGAAAATACTGGTTATATTTACAACTCCGGGTATTTCGGGTGGCGTTTTCACGGGACTTTGCTTTCAAATATTAAGAGTTCATGTTTACAGAGCTCAGAATTGGTGTCTAAAGCCTTGGAATGAGGAGAATATTGTTTATGTTTACAATTTAGGAGGATTGGCTTCGGCGCTTTTTTGTGCCTATCATTTAAAATGGTGAAGGTTCCAGGAACTACTTCTAAGCAAACTGTCTAATTGTGGTAAAACTGTTAAAATACACAATGAGAGTTCCCAGAAATGATTAAGAACGTTTAATAAACACCTCAAGGACCTCTAAATAGATTCTTACTACATTTACTGTCGAATTCAATCACGGAGGTTTCGAGTGGAAAGCTGTGAAATGCCGTAATTCTGGTAATGCTTACAAGTCGGGGCACTTTGTGTGGCGTTTTCACGGGACTGTGCTTTCAATTATTAAGAGTTCATGTTTACAGAGCTCAGATTTGGTGTCTAAAGCCTTGGAATGACGAGAATAGTTTTTATGTTTACAATTTAGGAGGATTGGCTTTGGCGTGTTTTTTGTGTGAATCAGTTAAAATGGTGGCGGTTCCAGTAAATACTTCTAAGCAAACTGTCTAATTGTGGTAAAACTGTTAAAATACACAATGAGAGTTACCAGAAATGATTAAGAACGTGTAATAAACACCTCAAGTACACGTAAATAGATTCTTACTACATTTACTGTCGAATTCAATCACGGAGGTTTCCCTTGGAAAGCTGTGAAATGACGAAAATAATGGTTATATTTACAACTCCGGGTACTTCGGGTGGCGTTTTCACGGGACTTTGCTTTCAAATATTAAGAGTTCATGTTTACAGAGCTCAGAATTGGTGTCTAAAGCCTTGGAATGACGAGAATAGTTTTTATGTTTACAATTTAGGAGGATTGGCTTTGGCGTTTCTTTGTGTGAATCAGTTAAAATGGTGGCGGTTCCAGTAAATACTTCTAAGCAAACTGTCTAATTGTGGTAAAACTGTTAAAATACACAATGAGAGTTCCCAGAAATGATTAAGAACGTTTAATAAACACCTCAAGGACCTGTAAATAGATTCTTACTACATTTACTGTCAAATTCAATCACGGAGGTTTCGAGTGGAAAGCTGTGAAATGCCGTAATTCTGGTTATGTTTACAAGTCCGGGTACTTTGGGTGGCGTTTTCACGGGACTGTGCTTTCAATTATTAAGAGTTCATGTTTACAGAGCTAAGAATTGGTGTCTAAAGCCTTGGAATGACGAGAATAGTTTTTATGTTTACAATTTAGGAGGATTGGCTTTGGCGTTTTTTTTGTGTGAATCAGTTAAAATGGTGGCGGTTCCAGTAAACAGTTCTAAGCAAACTGTCTAATTGTGGTAAAACTATTAACATACACAATGAGAGTTCCCGGAAATGATTAAGAACGTGTAATAAACATCTCAAGTACACGTAAATAGATTCTTACTTCATTTACTGTCGAATTCAATCACCGAGGTTTCCAGTGGAAAGCTGTGAAATGACGAAAATACTGGTAATGTTTACAAGTACGGGTACTTCTGGTGGCGTTTTCACGGGACTGTGCTTTCAAATATTAAGAGTTCATGTTTACAGAGCTCAGAATTGGTGTCTAAAGCCTTGGAATGACGAGAATAGTTTTTATGTTTACAATTTAGGAGGATTGGCTTTGGCGTTTTTTTTGTGTGAATCAGTTAAAATGGTGGCGGTTCCAGTAAATACTTCTAAGCAAACTGTCTAATTGTGGTTAAACTCTTAAAATACACAATGATAGTCCCCAGAAATGATTAAGAACGTGTAATGAACACCTGAAGTACACGTAAATAGATTCTTACTACATTTACTGTCGAATTCAATCACGGAGGTTTCCCTTGGAAAGCTGTGAAATGACGAAAATACTGGATATATTTAAAACTCCGGGTATTTCGGGTGGCGTTTTCACGGGACGGTGCTTTCAAATATTAAGAGTTCATGTTTACAGAGCTCAGAATTGGTGTCTAAAGCCTTGGAATGACGAGAATAGTTTTTATGTTTACAATTTAGGAGGATTGGCTTTGTCGTTTCTTTGTGTGAATCAGTTAAAATGGTGGCGGTTCCAGTAAATACTTCTAAGCAAACTGTCTAATTGTGGTAAAACTGTTAAAATACACAATGAGAGTTACCAGAAATGATTAAGAACGTGTAATAAACACCTCAAGTACACGTAAATAGATTCTTACTACATTTACTGTCGAATTCAATCACGGAAGTTTTGAGTGGAAAGCTGTGAAATGACGTAATTCTGGTAATGTTTACAAGTCCGGGTATTTTGGGTGGCGCTTTCACGGGACTGTGCTTTCAATTATTAAGAGTTCATGTTTACTGAGCTCAGATTTGGTGTCTAAAGCCTTGGAATGACGAGAATAGTTTTTATGTTTACAATTTAGGAGGATTGGCTTTGGCGTGTTTTTTGTGTGAATCAGTTAAAATGGTGGCGGTTCCAGTAAATACTTCTAAGCAAACTGTCTAATTGTGGTAAAACTGTTAAAATACACAATGAGAGTTACCAGAAATGATTAAGAACGTGTAATAAACACCTCAAGTACACGTAAATAGATTCTTACTACATTTACTGTCTAATTCAATCACGGAGGTTTCCCTTGGAAAGCTGTGAAATGCGAAAATAATGGTTATATTTACAACTCCGGGTACTTCGGGTGGCGTTTTCACGGGACTTTGCTTTCAAATATTAAGAGTTCATGTTTACAGAGCTCAGAATTGGTGTCTAAAGCCTTGGAATGACGAGAATAGTTTTTATGTTTACAATTTAGGAGGATTGGCTTTGGCGTTTCTTTTTGTGAATCAGTTAAAATGGTGGCGGTTCCAGTAAATACTTCTAAGCAAACTGTCTAATTGTGGTTAAACTCTTAAAATACACAATGATAGTCCCCAGAAATGATTAAGAACGTGTAATGAACACCTCAAGTACACGTAAATAGATTCTTTCTACCTTTACTTTCGAATTCAATCAGGGAGGTTTCCAGTGGAAAGCTGTGAAATGACGAAAATACTGGTAATGTTTACAAGTACGGGTACTTCTGGTGGCGTTTTCACGGGACTGTGCTTTCAAATATTAAGAGTTCATGTTTACAGAGCTCAGAATTGGTGTCTAAAGCCTTGGAATGACGAGAATAGTTTTTATGTTTACAATTTAGGAGGATTGGCTTTGTCGTTTCTTTGTGTGAATCAGTTAAAATGGTGGCGGTTCCAGTAAATACTTCTAAGCAAACTGTCTAATTGTGGCAAAACTGTTAAAATACACAATGAGAGTTACCAGAAATGATTAAGAACGTGTAATAAACACCTCAAGTACACGTAAATAGATTCTTACTACATTTACTGTCGAATTTAATCACGGAGGTTTCGAGTGGAAAGCTGTGAAATGACGTAATTCTGGTAATGTTTACCAGTCCGGGTACTTTCGGTGGCGTTTTCACGGGACTGTGCTTTCAATTATTAAGAGTTCATGTTTACAGAGCTCAGATTTGGTGTCTAAAGCCTTGGAATGAGGAGAATATTGTTTATGTTTACAATTTAGGAGGATTGGCTTCGGCGCTTTTTTGTGCGTATCATTTAAAATGGTGACGGTTCCAGGAACTACTTCTAAGCAAACTGTCTAATTGTGGTAAAACTGTTAAAATACACAATGAGAGTTCCCAGAAATGATTAAGAACGTTTAATAAACACCTCAAGGACCTGTAAATAGATTCTTACTACATTTACTGTCGAATTCAATCACGGAGGTTTCGAGTGGAAAGCTGTGAAATGCCGTAATTCTGGTAATGTTTACAAGTCCGGGTACTTTGGGTGGCGTTTTCACGGGACTGTGCTTTCAATTATTAAGAGTTCATGTTTACAGAGCTCAGATTTGGTGTCTAAAGCCTTGGAATGACGAGAATAGTTTTTATGTTTACAATTTAGGAGGATTGGCTTTGGCGTTTTTTTTGTGTGAATCAGTTAAAATGGTGGCGGTTCCAGTAAACAGTTCTAAGCAAACTGTCTAATTGTGGTAAAACTATTAACATACACAATGAGAGTTCCCGGAAATGATTAAGAACGTGTAATAAACATCTCAAGTACACGTAAATAGATTCTTACTTCATTTACTGTCGAATTCAATCACCGAGGTTTCCAGTGGAAAGCTGTGAAATGACGAAAATACTGGTAATGTTTACAAGTACGGGTACTTCTGGTGGCGTTTTCACGGGACTGTGCTTTCAAATATTAAGAGTTCATGTTTACAGAGCTCAGAATTGGTGTCTAAAGCCTTGGAATGACGAGAATAGTTTTTATGTTTACAATTTAGGAGGATTGGCTTTGGCGTTTTTTTTGTGTGAATCAGTTAAAATGGTGGCGGTTCCAGTAAATACTTCTAAGCAAACTGTCTAATTGTGGTTAAACTCTTAAAATACACAATGATAGTCCCCAGAAATGATTAAGAACGTGTAATGAACACCTCAAGTACACGTAAATAGATTCTTACTACATTTACTGTCGAATTCAATCACGGAGGTTTCCCTTGGAAAGCTGTGAAATGACGAAAATACTGGATATATTGAAAACTCCGGGTATTTCGGGTGGCGTTTTCACGGGACGGTGCTTTCAAATATTAAGAGTTCATGTTTACAGAGCTCAGAATTGGTGTCTAAAGCCTTGGAATGACGAGAATAGTTTTTATGTTTACAATTTAGGAGGATTGGCTTTGTCGTTTCTTTGTGTGAATCAGTAAAAATGGTGGCGGTTCCAGTAAATACTTCTAAGCAAACTGTCTAATTGTGGTAAAACTGTTAACATACACAATGAGAGTTCCCGGAAATGATTAAGAACGTGTAATAAACATCTCAAGTACACGTAAATAGATTCTTACTTCATTTACTGTCGAATTCAATCACCGAGGTTTCCAGTGGAAAGCTGTGAAATGACGAAAATACTGGTAATGTTTACAAGTACGGGTACTTCTGGTGGCGTTTTCACGGGACTGTGCTTTCAAATATTAAGAGTTCATGTTTACAGAGCTCAGAATTGGTGTCTAAAGCCTTGGAATGACGAGAATATTGTTTATGTTTACAATTTAGGAGGATTGGCTTTGGCGTGTTTTTTTGTGTGAATCAGTTAAAATGGTGGCGGTTCCAGTAAATACTTCTAAGCAAACTGTCTAATTGTGGTAAAACTGTTAAAATACACAATGAGAGTTCCCAGAAATGATTAAGAACGTGTAATAAACACCTCAAGTACACGTAAATAGATTCTAACTACATTTACTGTCGAATTTAATCACGGAGGTTTCGAGTGGAAAGCTGTGAAATGACGTAATTCTGGTAATGTTTACAAGTCCGGGTACTTTGGGTGGCGTTTTCACGGGACTGTGCTTTCAATTATTAAGAGTTCATGTTTACAGAGCTCAGATTTGGTGTCTAAAGCCTTGGAATGACGAGAATAGTTTTTATGTTTACAATTTAGGAGGATTGGCTTTGTCGTTTCTTTGTGTGAATCAGTTAAAATGGTGGCAGTTCCAGTAAATACTCCTAAGCAAACTGTCTAATTGTGGTTACACTCTTAAAATACACAATGATAGTCCCCAGAAATGATTAAGAACGTGTAATAAACACCTCAAGTACACGTAAATAGATTCTTACTACATTTACTGTCGAATTCAATCACGGAGGTTTCGAGTGGAAAGCTGTGAAATGCCGTAATTCTGGTAATGTTTACAAGTCGGGGTACTTTGTGTGGCGTTTTCACGGGACTGTGCTTTCAATTATTAAGAGTTCATGTTTACAGAGCTCAGATTTGGTGTCTAAAGCCTTGGAATGACGAGAATAGTTTTTATGTTTACAATTTAGGAGGATTGGCTTTGGCGTGTTTTTTGTGTGAATCAGTTAAAATGGTGGCGGTTCCAGTAAATACTTCTAAGCAAACTGTCTAATTGTGGTAAAACTGTTAAAATACACAATGAGAGTTACCAGAAATGATTAAGAACGTGTAATAAACACCTCAAGTACACGTAAATAGATTCTTACTACATTTACTGTCGAATTCAATCACGGAGGTTTCCCTTGGAAAGCTGTGAAATGACGAAAATAATGGTTATATTTACAACTCCGGGTACTTCGGGTGGCGTTTTCACGGGACTTTGCTTTCAAATATTAAGAGTTCATGTTTACAGAGCTCAGAATTGGTGTCTAAAGCCTTGGAATGACGAGAATAGTTTTTATGTTTACAATTTAGGAGGATTGGCTTTGGCGTTTCTTTGTGTGAATCAGTTAAAATGGTGGCGGTTCCAGTAAATACTTCTAAGCAAACTGTCTAATTGTGGTAAAACTGTTAAAATACACAATGAGATTTCCCAGAAATGATTAAGAACGTTTAATAAACACCTCAAGGACCTGTAAATAGATTCTTACTACATTTACTGTCGAATTCAATCACGGAGGTTTCGAGTGGAAAGCTGTGAAATGCCGTAATTCTGGTAATGTTTACAAGTCCGGGTACTTTGGGTGGCGTTTTCACGGGACTGTGCTTTCAATTATTAAGAGTTCATGTTTACAGAGCTCAGATTTGGTGTCTAAAGCCTTGGAATGACGAGAATAGTTTTTATGTTTACAATTTAGGAGGATTGGCTTTGGCGTTTTTTTTGTGTGAATCAGTTAAAATGGTGGCGGTTCCAGTAAACAGTTCTAAGCAAACTGTCTAATTGTGGTAAAACTATTAACATACACAATGAGAGTTCCCGGAAATGATTAAGAACGTGTAATAAACATCTCAAGTACACGTAAATAGATTCTTACTTCATTTACTGTCGAATTCAATCACCGAGGTTTCCAGTGGAAAGCTGTGAAATGACGAAAATACTGGTAATGTTTACAAGTACGGGTACTTCTGGTGGCGTTTTCACGGGACTGTGCTTTCAAATATTAAGAGTTCATGTTTACAGAGCTCAGAATTGGTGTCTAAAGCCTTGGAATGACGAGAATATCGTTTATGTTTACAATTTAGGAGGATTGGCTTTGGCGTGTTTTTTGTGTGAATCAGTTAAAATGGTGGCGGTTCCAGTAAATACTTCTAAGCAAACTGTCTAATTGTGGTAAAACTGTTAAAATACACAATGAGAGTTACCAGAAATGATTAAGAACGTGTAATAAACACCTCAAGTACACGTAAATAGATTCTAACTACATTTACTGTCGAATTTAATCACGGAGGTTTCGAGTGGAAAGCTGTGAAATGACGTAATTCTGGTAATGTTTACAAGTCCGGGTACTTTGGGTGGCGTTTTCACGGGACTTTGCTTTCAAATATTAAGAGTTCATGTTTACAGAGCTCAGAATTGGTGTCTAAAGCCTTGGAATGAGGAGAATATTGTTTATGTTTACAATTTAGGAGGATTGGCTTCGGCGCTTTTTTGTGTGAATCAGTTAAAATGGTGGCGGTTCCAGGAACTACTTCTAAGCAAACTGTCTAATTGTGGTAAAACTGTTAAAATACACAATGAGAGTTACCAGAAATGATTAAGAACGTTTAATAAACACCTCAAGGACCTGTAAATAGATTCTTACTACATTTACTGTCGAATTCAATCACGGAGGTTTCGAGTGGAAAGCTGTGAAATGCCGTAATTCTGGTAATGTTTACAAGTCCGGGTACTTTGTGTGGCGTTTTCACGGGACTGTGCTTTCAATTATTAAGAGTTCATGTTTACAGAGCTCAGAATTGGTGTCTAAAGCCTTGGAATCACGAGAATAGTTTTTATGTTTACAATTTAGGAGGATTGGCTTTGGCGTTTTTTTTGTGTGAATCAGTTAAAATGGTGGCAGTTCCAGTAAATACTTCTAAGCAAACTGTCAAATCGTGGTAAAACTGTTAAAATACACAATGAGAGTTCCCAGAAATGATTAAGAACGTGTAATAAACATCTCAAGTGCACGTAAATAGATTCTTACTACATTTACTGTCGAATTCAATCACGGAGGTTTCCAGTGGAAAGCTGTGAAATGACGAAATTCTGGTAATGTTCTCAACTCCGGGTACTGCGGGTGGATTTTCACGGGACTGTGCTTTCAATTATTAAGAGTTCATGTTTACAGAGCCCAGAATTGGTGTCTAAAGCCTTGGAATGACGAGAATAGTTTTTATGTTTACAATTTAGGAGGAAGTGCTTTTGCGTTTTTTTGTGTGAATCAGTTAAAATGGTGGCGGTTCCAGTAAATACTTCTAAGCAAACTGTCTAATTGTGGTAAAACTGTTAAAATACACAATGAGAGTTCCCAGAAA
Source organism: Myotis daubentonii (assembly GCF_963259705.1). NCBI lineage: Eukaryota > Metazoa > Chordata > Mammalia > Chiroptera > Vespertilionidae > Myotis > Myotis daubentonii. The sequence continues at coordinate 54,161 of NW_026775484.1, read as the reverse complement.
TGATTAAGAACGTGTAATAAACATCTCAAGTACACGTAAATAGATTCTTACTACATTTACTGTCGAATTCAATCACGGAGGTTTCGAGTGGAAAGCTGTGAAATGACGAAAATACTGGTAATGTTTACAAGTACGGGTACTTCGGGTGGCGTTTTCACGGGTCTGCGCTTACAATTATTATGAGTTCATGTTTACAGAGCCCAGAATTGGTGTCTAAAGCCTTGGAATCACGAGAGTAGTTTTTATGTTTAGAATTTAGGAGGATTGGCTTTGGCGTTTCTTTTTGTGAATCAGTTAAAATGGTGGCGGTTCCAGTAAATACTTCTAAGCAAACTGTCTAATTGTGGTTAAACTCTTAAAATACACAATGATAGTCCCCAGAAATGATTAAGAACGTGTAATGAACACCTCAAGTACACGTAAATAGATTCTTTCTACCTTTACTTTCGAATTCAATCACGGAGGTTTCCAGTGGAAAGCTGTGAAATGACGAAAATACTGGTAATGTTTACAAGTACGGGTACTTCTGGTGGCGTTTTCACGGGACTGTGCTTTCAAATATTAAGAGTTCATGTTTACAGAGCTCAGAATTGGTGTCTAAAGCCTTGGAATGACGAGAATAGTTTTTATGTTTACAATTTAGGAGGATTGGCTTTGTCGTTTCTTTGTGTGAATCAGTTAAAATGGTGGCGGTTCCAGTAAATACTTCTAAGCAAACTGTCTAATTGTGGTAAAACTGTTAAAATACACAATGAGAGTTACCAGAAATGATTAAGAACGTGTAATAAACACCTCAAGTACACGTAAATAGATTCTTACTACATTTACTGTCGAATTTAATCACGGAGGTTTCGAGTGGAAAGCTGTGAAATGACGTAATTCTGGTAATGTTTACCAGTCCGGGTACTTTCGGTGGCGTTTTCACGGGACTGTGCTTTCAATTATTAAGAGTTCATGTTTACAGAGCTCAGATTTGGTGTCTAAAGCCTTGGAATGAGGAGAATATTGTTTATGTTTACAATTTAGGAGGATTGGCTTCGGCGCTTTTTTGTGCGTATCATTTAAAATGGTGACGGTTCCAGGAACTACTTCTAAGCAAACTGTCTAATTGTGGTAAAACTGTTAAAATACACAATGAGAGTTCCCAGAAATGATTAAGAACGTTTAATAAACACCTCAAGGACCTGTAAATAGATTCTTACTACATTTACTGTCGAATTCAATCACGGAGGTTTCGAGTGGAAAGCTGTGAAATGACGAAAATACTGGTAATGTTTACAAGTACGGGTACTTCTGGTGGCGTTTTCACGGGACTGTGCTTTCAAATATTAAGAGTTCATGTTTACAGAGCTCAGAATTGGTGTCTAAAGCCTTGGAATGACGAGAATATTGTTTATGTTTACAATTTAGGAGGATTGGCTTTGGCGTGTTTTTTTGTGTGAATCAGTTAAAATGGTGGCGGTTCCAGTAAATACTTCTAAGCAAACTGTCTAATTGTGGTAAAACTGTTAAAATACACAATGAGAGTTCCCAGAAATGATTAAGAACGTGTAATAAACACCTCAAGTACACGTAAATAGATTCTAACTACATTTACTGTCGAATTTAATCACGGAGGTTTCGAGTGGAAAGCTGTGAAATGACGTAATTCTGGTAATGTTTACAAGTCCGGGTAGTTTGGGTGGCGTTTTCACGGGACTGTGCTTTCAATTATTAAGAGTTCATGTTTACAGAGCTCAGATTTGGTGTCTAAAGCCTTGGAATGACGAGAATAGTTTTTATGTTTACAATTTAGGAGGATTGGCTTTGTCGTTTCTTTGTGTGAATCAGTTAAAATGGTGGCAGTTCCAGTAAATACTCCTAAGCAAACTGTCTAATTGTGGTTACACTCTTAAAATACACAATGATAGTCCCCAGAAATGATTAAGAACGTGTAATAAACACCTCAAGTACACGTAAATAGATTCTTACTACATTTACTGTCGAATTCAATCACGGAGGTTTCGAGTGGAAAGCTGTGAAATGCCGTAATTCTGGTAATGTTTACAAGTCGGGGTACTTTGTGTGGCGTTTTCACGGGACTGTGCTTTCAATTATTAAGAGTTCATGTTTACAGAGCTCAGATTTGGTGTCTAAAGCCTTGGAATGACGAGAATAGTTTTTATGTTTACAATTTAGGAGGATTGGCTTTGGCGTGTTTTTTGTGTGAATCAGTTAAAATGGTGGAGGTTCCAGTAAATACTTCTAAGCAAACTGTCTAATTGTGGTAAAACTGTTAAAATACACAATGAGAGTTACCAGAAATGATTAAGAACGTGTAATAAACACCTCAAGTACACGTAAATAGATTCTTACTACATTTACTGTCGAATTCAATCACGGAGGTTTCCCTTGGAAAGCTGTGAAATGACGAAAATAATGGTTATATTTACAACTCCGGGTACTTCGGGTGGCGTTTTCACGGGACTTTGCTTTCAAATATTAAGAGTTCATGTTTACAGAGCTCAGAATTGGTGTCTAAAGCCTTGGAATGACGAGAATAGTTTTTATGTTTACAATTTAGGAGGATTGGCTTTGGCGTTTCTTTGTGTGAATCAGTTAAAATGGTGGCGGTTCCAGTAAATACTTCTAAGCAAACTGTCTAATTGTGGTAAAACTGTTAAAATACACAATGAGATTTCCCAGAAATGATTAAGAACGTTTAATAAACACCTCAAGGACCTGTAAATAGATTCTTACTACATTTACTGTCGAATTCAATCACGGAGGTTTCGAGTGGAAAGCTGTGAAATGCCGTAATTCTGGTAATGTTTACAAGTCCGGGTACTTTGGGTGGCGTTTTCACGGGACTGTGCTTTCAATTATTAAGAGTTCATGTTTACAGAGCTCAGATTTGGTGTCTAAAGCCTTGGAATGACGAGAATAGTTTTTATGTTTACAATTTAGGAGGATTGGCTTTGGCGTTTTTTTTGTGTGAATCAGTTAAAATGGTGGCGGTTCCAGTAAACAGTTCTAAGCAAACTGTCTAATTGTGGTAAAACTATTAACATACACAATGAGAGTTCCCGGAAATGATTAAGAACGTGTAATAAACATCTCAAGTACACGTAAATAGATTCTTACTTCATTTACTGTCGAATTCAATCACCGAGGTTTCCAGTGGAAAGCTGTGAAATGACGAATATACTGGTAATGTTTACAAGTACGGGTACTTCTGGTGGCGTTTTCACGGGACTGTGCTTTCAAATATTAAGAGTTCATGTTTACAGAGCTCAGAATTGGTGTCTAAAGCCTTGGAATGACGAGAATATCGTTTATGTTTACAATTTAGGAGGATTGGCTTTGGCGTGTTTTTTGTGTGAATCAGTTAAAATGGTGGCGGTTCCAGTAAATACTTCTAAGCAAACTGTCTAATTGTGGTAAAACTGTTAAAATACACAATGAGAGTTACCAGAAATGATTAAGAACGTGTAATAAACACCTCAAGTACACGTAAATAGATTCTAACTACATTTACTGTCGAATTTAATCACGGAGGTTTCGAGTGGAAAGCTGTGAAATGACGTAATTCTGGTAATGTTTACAAGTCCGGGTACTTTGGGTGGCGTTTTCACGGGACTGTGCTTTCAATTATTAAGAGTTCATGTTTACAGAGCTCAGATTTGGTGTCTAAAGCCTTGGAATGACGAGAATAGTTTTTATGTTTACAATTTAGGAGGATTGGCTTTGTCGTTTCTTTGTGTGAATCAGTTAAAATGGTGGCAGTTCCAGTAAATACTCCTAAGCAAACTGTCTAATTGTGGTTACACTCTTAAAATACACAATGATAGTCCCCAGAAATGATTAAGAACGTGTAATGAACACCTCAAGTACACGTAAATAGATTCTTACTACCTTTACTGTCGAATTCAATCACGGAGGTTTCCAGTGGAAAGCTGTGAAATGACGAAAATACTGGTAATGTTTACAAGTACGGGTACTTCTGGTGGTGTTTTCACGGGACTGTGCTTTCAAATATTAAGAGTTCACGTTTACAGAGCTCAGAATTGGTGTCTAAAGCCTTGGAATGACGAGAATAGTTTTTATGTTTACAATTTAGGAGGATTGGCTTTGGCGTGTTTTTTGTGTGAATCAGTTAAAATGGTGGCGGTTCCAGTAAATACTTCTAAGCAAACTGTCTAATTGTGGTAAAACTGTTAAAATACACAATGAGAGTTACCAGAAATGATTAAGAACGTGTAATAAACACCTCAAGTACACGTAAATAGATTCTTACTACATTTACTGTCGAATTCAATCACGGAGGTTTCCTTTGGAAAGCTGTGAAATGACGAAAATACTGGTTATATTTACAACTCCGGGTACTTCGGGTGGCGTTTTCACGGGACTTTGCTTTCAAATATTAAGAGTTCATGTTTACAGAGCTCAGAATTGGTGTCTAAAGCCTTGGAATGACGAGAATAGTTTTTATGTTTACAATTTAGGAGGATTGGCTTTGGCGTTTTTTTTGTGTGAATCAGTTAAAATGGTGGCGGTTCCAGTAAACAGTTCTAAGCAAACTGTCTAATTGTGGTAAAACTATTAACATACACAATGATAGTTCCCAGAAATGATTAAGAACGTGTAATAAACACCTCAAGTACACGTAAATAGATTCTTACTACATTTACTGTCGAATTCAATCACGGAGGTTTCCCTTGGAAAGCTGTGAAATGACGAAAATACTGGTTATATTTACAACTCCGTGTACTTCGGGTGGCGTTTTCACGGGACTTTGCTTTCAAATATTAAGAGTTCATGTTTACAGAGCTCAGAATTGGTGTCTAAAGCCTTGGAATGAGGAGAATATTGTTTATGTTTACACTTTAGGAGGATTGGCTTTGGCGTGTTTTTTGTGCGAATCAGTTAAAATGGTGGCGGTTCCAGTAAATACTTCTAAGCAAACTGTCTAATTGTGGTAAAACTGTTAAAATACACAATGATAGTTCCCTGAAATGATTAAGAACGTGTAATAAACACCTCAAGTACACGTAAATAGATTCTTACTACATTTACTGTCGAATTCAATCACGGAGGTTTCCCTTGGAAAGCTGTGAAATGACGAAAATACTGGTTATATTTACAACTCCGGGTACTTCTGGTGGCGTTTTCACGGGACTTTGCTTTCAAATATTAAGAGTTCATGTTTACAGAGCTCAGAATTGGTGTCTAAAGCCTTGGAATGAGGAGAATATTGTTTATGTTTACAATTTAGGAGGATTGGCTTCGGCGCTTTTTTGTGTGAATCAGTTAAAATGGTGGCGGTTCCAGGAACTACTTCTAAGCAAACTGTCTAATTGTGGTAAAACTGTTAAAATACACAATGAGAGTTACCAGAAATGATTAAGAACGTTTAATAAACACCTCAAGGACCTGTAAATAGATTCTTACTACATTTACTGTCGAATTCAATCACGGAGGTTTCGAGTGGAAAGCTGTGAAATGCCGTAATTCTGGTAATGTTTACAAGTCCGGGTACTTTGTGTGGCGTTTTCACGGGACTGTGCTTTCAATTATTAAGAGTTCATGTTTACAGAGCTCAGAATTGGTGTCTAAAGCCTTGGAATGAGGAGAATATTGTTTATGTTTACAATTTAGGAGGATTGGCTTTGGCGTGTTTTTTGTGTGAATCAGTTAAAATGGTGGCGGTTCCAGTAAACAGTTCTAAGCAAACTGTCTAATTGTGGTAAAACTATTAACATACACAATGAGAGTTCCCAGAAATGATTAAGAACGTGTAATAAACACCTCAAGTACACGTAAATAGATTCTAACTACATTTACTGTCGAATTTAATCACGGAGGTTTCGAGTGGAAAGCTGTGAAATGACGTAATTCTGGTAATGTTTACAAGTCCGGGTACTTTGGGTGGCGTTTTCACGGGACTGTGCTTTCAATTATTAAGAGTTCATGTTTACAGAGCTCAGATTTGGTGTCTAAAGCCTTGGAATGACGAGAATAGTTTTTATGTTTACAATTTAGGAGGATTGGCTTTGTCGTTTCTTTGTGTGAATCAGTTAAAATGGTGGCAGTTCCAGTAAATACTCCTAAGCAAACTGTCTAATTGTGGTTACACTCTTAAAATACACAATGATAGTCCCCAGAAATGATTAAGAACGTGTAATAAACACCTCAAGTACACGTAAATAGATTCTTACTACATTTACTGTCGAATTCAATCACGGAGGTTTCGAGTGGAAAGCTGTGAAATGCCGTAATTCTGGTAATGTTTACAAGTCGGGGTACTTTGTGTGGCGTTTTCACGGGACTGTGCTTTCAATTATTAAGAGTTCATGTTTACAGAGCTCAGATTTGGTGTCTAAAGCCTTGGAATGACGAGAATAGTTTTTATGTTTACAATTTAGGAGGATTGGCTTTGGCGTGTTTTTTGTGTGAATCAGTTAAAATGGTGGCGGTTCCAGTAAATACTTCTAAGCAAACTGTCTAATTGTGGTAAAACTGTTAAAATACACAATGAGAGTTACCAGAAATGATTAAGAACGTGTAATAAACACCTCAAGTACACGTAAATAGATTCTTACTACATTTACTGTCGAATTCAATCACGGAGGTTTCCCTTGGAAAGCTGTGAAATGACGAAAATAATGGTTATATTTACAACTCCGGGTACTTCGGGTGGCGTTTTCACGGGACTTTGCTTTCAAATATTAAGAGTTCATGTTTACAGAGCTCAGAATTGGTGTCTAAAGCCTTGGAATGACGAGAATAGTTTTTATGTTTACAATTTAGGAGGATTGGCTTTGGCGTTTCTTTGTGTGAATCAGTTAAAATGGTGGCGGTTCCAGTAAATACTTCTAAGCAAACTGTCTAATTGTGGTAAAACTGTTAAAATACACAATGAGATTTCCCAGAAATGATTAAGAACGTTTAATAAACACCTCAAGGACCTGTAAATAGATTCTTACTACATTTACTGTCGAATTCAATCACGGAGGTTTCGAGTGGAAAGCTGTGAAATGCCGTAATTCTGGTAATGTTTACAAGTCCGGGTACTTTGGGTGGCGTTTTCACGGGACTGTGCTTTCAATTATTAAGAGTTCATGTTTACAGAGCTCAGATTTGGTGTCTAAAGCCTTGGAATGACGAGAATAGTTTTTATGTTTACAATTTAGGAGGATTGGCTTTGGCGTTTTTTTTGTGTGAATCAGTTAAAATGGTGGCGGTTCCAGTAAACAGTTCTAAGCAAACTGTCTAATTGTGGTAAAACTATTAACATACACAATGAGAGTTCCCGGAAATGATTAAGAACGTGTAATAAACATCTCAAGTACACCTAAATAGATTCTTACTTCATTTACTGTCGAATTCAATCACCGAGGTTTCCAGTGGAAAGCTGTGAAATGACGAAAATACTGGTAATGTTTACAAGTACGGGTACTTCTGGTGGCGTTTTCACGGGACTGTGCTTTCAAATATTAAGAGTTCATGTTTACAGAGCTCAGAATTGGTGTCTAAAGCCTTGGAATGACGAGAATATCGTTTATGTTTACAATTTAGGAGGATTGGCTTTGGCGTGTTTTTTGTGTGAATCAGTTAAAATGGTGGCGGTTCCAGTAAATACTTCTAAGCAAACTGTCTAATTGTGGTAAAACTGTTAAAATACACAATGAGAGTTACCAGAAATGATTAAGAACGTGTAATAAACACCTCAAGTACACGTAAATAGATTCTAACTACATTTACTGTCGAATTTAATCACGGAGGTTTCGAGTGGAAAGCTGTGAAATGACGTAATTCTGGTAATGTTTACAAGTCCGGGTACTTTGGGTGGCGTTTTCACGGGACTGTGCTTTCAATTATTAAGAGTTCATGTTTACAGAGCTCAGATTTGGTGTCTAAAGCCTTGGAATGACGAGAATAGTTTTTATGTTTACAATTTAGGAGGATTGGCTTTGTCGTTTCTTTGTGTGAATCAGTTAAAATGGTGGCAGTTCCAGTAAATACTCCTAAGCAAACTGTCTAATTGTGGTTACACTCTTAAAATACACAATGATAGTCCCCAGAAATGATTAAGAACGTGTAATGAACACCTCAAGTACACGTAAATAGATTCTTACTACCTTTACTGTCGAATTCAATCACGGAGGTTTCCAGTGGAAAGCTGTGAAATGACGAAAATACTGGTAATGTTTACAAGTACGGGTACTTCTGGTGGTGTTTTCACGGGACTGTGCTTTCAAATATTAAGAGTTCACGTTTACAGAGCTCAGAATTGGTGTCTAAAGCCTTGGAATGACGAGAATAGTTTTTATGTTTACAATTTAGGAGGATTGGCTTTGGCGTGTTTTTTGTGTGAATCAGTTAAAATGGTGGCGGTTCCAGTAAATACTTCTAAGCAAACTGTCTAATTGTGGTAAAACTGTTAAAATACACAATGAGAGTTACCAGAAATGATTAAGAACGTGTAATAAACACCTCAAGTACACGTAAATAGATTCTTACTACATTTACTGTCGAATTCAATCACGGAGGTTTCCTTTGGAAAGCTGTGAAATGACGAAAATACTGGTTATATTTACAACTCCGGGTACTTCGGGTGGCGTTTTCACGGGACTTTGCTTTCAAATATTAAGAGTTCATGTTTACAGAGCTCAGAATTGGTGTCTAAAGCCTTGGAATGACGAGAATAGTTTTTATGTTTAAAATTTAGGAGGATTGGCTTTGGCGTTTTTTTTGTGTGAATCAGTTAAAATGGTGGCGGTTCCAGTAAACAGTTCTAAGCAAACTGTCTAATTGTGGTAAAACTATTAACATACACAATGATAGTTCCCAGAAATGATTAAGAACGTGTAATAAACACCTCAAGTACACGTAAATAGATTCTTACTACATTTACTGTCGAATTCAATCACGGAGGTTTCCCTTGGAAAGCTGTGAAATGACGAAAATACTGGTTATATTTACAACTCCGTGTACTTCGGGTGGCGTTTTCACGGGACTTTGCTTTCAAATATTAAGAGTTCATGTTTACAGAGCTCAGAATTGGTGTCTAAAGCCTTGGAATGAGGAGAATATTGTTTATGTTTACACTTTAGGAGGATTGGCTTTGGCGTGTTTTTTGTGCGAATCAGTTAAAATGGTGGCGGTTCCAGTAAATACTTCTAAGCAAACTGTCTAATTGTGGTAAAACTGTTAAAATACACAATGATAGTTCCCTGAAATGATTAAGAACGTGTAATAAACACCTCAAGTACACGTAAATAGATTCTTACTACATTTACTGTCGAATTCAATCACGGAGGTTTCCCTTGGAAAGCTGTGAAATGACGAAAATACTGGTTATATTTACAACTCCGGGTACTTCTGGTGGCGTTTTCACGGGACTTTGCTTTCAAATATTAAGAGTTCATGTTTACAGAGCTCAGAATTGGTGTCTAAAGCCTTGGAATGAGGAGAATATTGTTTATGTTTACAATTTAGGAGGATTGGCTTCGGCGCTTTTTTGTGTGAATCAGTTAAAATGGTGGCGGTTCCAGGAACTACTTCTAAGCAAACTGTCTAATTGTGGTAAAACTGTTAAAATACACAATGAGAGTTACCAGAAATGATTAAGAACGTTTAATAAACACCTCAAGGACCTGTAAATAGATTCTTACTACATTTACTGTCGAATTCAATCACGGAGGTTTCGAGTGGAAAGCTGTGAAATGCCGTAATTCTGGTAATGTTTACAAGTCCGGGTACTTTGTGTGGCGTTTTCACGGGACTGTGCTTTCAATTATTAAGAGTTCATGTTTACAGAGCTCAGAATTGGTGTCTAAAGCCTTGGAATGAGGAGAATATTGTTTATGTTTACAATTTAGGAGGATTGGATTTGGCGTGTTTTTTGTGTGAATCAGTTAAAATGGTGGCGGTTCCAGTAAACAGTTCTAAGCAAACTGTCTAATTGTGGTAAAACTATTAACATACACAATGAGAGTTCCCGGAAATGATTAAGAACGTGTAATAAACATCTCAAGTACACGTAAATAGATTCTTACTTCATTTACTGTCGAATTCAATCACCGAGGTTTCCAGTGGAAAGCTGTGAAATGACGAAAATACTGGTAATGTTTACAAGTACGGGTACTTCTGGTGGCGTTTTCACGGGACTGTGCTTTCAAATATTAAGAGTTCATGTTTACAGAGCTCAGAATTGGTGTCTAAAGCCTTGGAATGACGAGAATATTGTTTATGTTTACAATTTAGGAGGATTGGCTTTGGCGTGTTTTTTTGTGTGAATCAGTTAAAATGGTGGCGGTTCCAGTAAATACTTCTAAGCAAACTGTCTAATTGTGGTAAAACTGTTAAAATACACAATGAGAGTTCCCAGAAATGATTAAGAACGTGTAATAAACACCTCAAGTACACGTAAATAGATTCTAACTACATTTACTGTCGAATTTAATCACGGAGGTTTCGAGTGGAAAGCTGTGAAATGACGTAATTCTGGTAATGTTTACAAGTCCGGGTACTTTGGGTGGCGTTTTCACGGGACTGTGCTTTCAATTATTAAGAGTTCATGTTTACAGAGCTCAGATTTGGTGTCTAAAGCCTTGGAATGACGAGAATAGTTTTTATGTTTACAATTTAGGAGGATTGGCTTTGTCGTTTCTTTGTGTGAATCAGTTAAAATGGTGGCAGTTCCAGTAAATACTCCTAAGCAAACTGTCTAATTGTGGTTACACTCTTAAAATACACAATGATAGTCCCCAGAAATGATTAAGAACGTGTAATGAACACCTGAAGTACACGTAAATAGATTCTTACTACCTTTACTGTCGAATTCAATCACGGAGGTTTCCCTTGGAAAGCTGTGAAATGACGAAAATACTGGATATATTTAAAACTCCGGGTATTTCGGGTGGCGTTTTCACGGGACGGTGCTTTCAAATATTAAGAGTTCATGTTTACAGAGCTCAGAATTGGTGTCTAAAGCCTTGGAATGACGAGAATAGTTTTTATGTTTACAATTTAGGAGGATTGGCTTTGTCGTTTCTTTGTGTGAATCAGTTAAAATGGTGGCGGTTCCAGTAAATACTTCTAAGCAAACTGTCTAATTGTGGTAAAACTGTTAAAATACACAATGAGAGTTACCAGAAATGATTAAGAACGTGTAATAAACACCTCAAGTACACGTAAATAGATTCTTACTACATTTACTGTCGAATTCAATCACGGAAGTTTTGAGTGGAAAGCTGTGAAATGACGTAATTCTGGTAATGTTTACAAGTCCGGGTATTTTGGGTGGCGCTTTCACGGGACTGTGCTTTCAATTATTAAGAGTTCATGTTTACTGAGCTCAGATTTGGTGTCTAAAGCCTTGGAATGACGAGAATAGTTTTTATGTTTACAATTTAGGAGGATTGGCTTTGGCGTGTTTTTTGTGTGAATCAGTTAAAATGGTGGCGGTTCCAGTAAATACTTCTAAGCAAACTGTCTAATTGTGGTAAAACTGTTAAAATACACAATGAGAGTTCCCAGAAATGATTAAGAACGTGTAATATACACCTCAAGTACACGTAAATAGATTCTTACTACATTTACTGTCTAATTCAATCACGGAGGTTTCCCTTGGAAAGCTGTGAAATGCGAAAATAATGGTTATATTTACAACTCCGGGTACTTCGGGTGGCGTTTTCACGGGACTTTGCTTTCAAATATTAAGAGTTCATGTTTACAGAGCTCAGAATTGGTGTCTAAAGCCTTGGAATGACGAGAATAGTTTTTATGTTTACAATTTAGGAGGATTGCCTTTGGCCTTTCTTTTTGTGAATCAGTTAAAATGGTGGCGGTTCCAGTAAATACTTCTAAGCAAACTGTCTAATTGTGGTTAAACTCTTAAAATACACAATGATAGTCCCCAGAAATGATTAAGAACGTGTAATGAACACCTCAAGTACACGTAAATAGATTCTTTCTACCTTTACTTTCGAATTCAATCAGGGAGGTTTCCAGTGGAAAGCTGTGAAATGACGAAAATACTGGTAATGTTTACAAGTACGGGTACTTCTGGTGGCGTTTTCACGGGACTGTGCTTTCAAATATTAAGAGTTCATGTTTACAGAGCTCAGAATTGGTGTCTAAAGCCTTGGAATGACGAGAATAGTTTTTATGTTTACAATTTAGGAGGATTGGCTTTGTCGTTTCTTTGTGTGAATCAGTTAAAATGGTGGCGGTTCCAGTAAATACTTCTAAGCAAACTGTCTAATTGTGGTAAAACTGTTAAAATACACAATGAGAGTTACCAGAAATGATTAAGAACGTGTAATAAACACCTCAAGTACACGTAAATAGATTCTTACTACATTTACTGTCGAATTCAATCACGGAGGTTTCCCTTGGAAAGCTGTGAAATGACGAAAATACTGGTTATATTTACAACTCCGTGTACTTCGGGTGGCGTTTTCACGGGACTTTGCTTTCAAATATTAAGAGTTCATGTTTACAGAGCTCAGAATTGGTGTCTAAAGCCTTGGAATGAGGAGAATATTGTTTATGTTTACACTTTAGGAGGATTGGCTTTGGCGTGTTTTTTGTGCGAATCAGTTAAAATGGTGGCGGTTCCAGTAAATACTTCTAAGCAAACTGTCTAATTGTGGTAAAACTGTTAAAATACACAATGATAGTTCCCTGAAATGATTAAGAACGTGTAATAAACACCTCAAGTACACGTAAATAGATTCTTACTACATTTACTGTCGAATTCAATCACGGAGGTTTCCCTTGGAAAGCTGTGAAATGACGAAAATACTGGTTATATTTACAACTCCGGGTACTTCTGGTGGCGTTTTCACGGGACTTTGCTTTCAAATATTAAGAGTTCATGTTTACAGAGCTCAGAATTGGTGTCTAAAGCCTTGGAATGAGGAGAATATTGTTTATGTTTACAATTTAGGAGGATTGGCTTCGGCGCTTTTTTGTGTGAATCAGTTAAAATGGTGGCGGTTCCAGGAACTACTTCTAAGCAAACTGTCTAATTGTGGTAAAACTGTTAAAATACACAATGAGAGTTACCAGAAATGATTAAGAACGTTTAATAAACACCTCAAGGACCTGTAAATAGATTCTTACTACATTTACTGTCGAATTCAATCACGGAGGTTTCGAGTGGAAAGCTGTGAAATGCCGTAATTCTGGTAATGTTTACAAGTCCGGGTACTTTGTGTGGCGTTTTCACGGGACTGTGCTTTCAATTATTAAGAGTTCATGTTTACAGAGCTCAGAATTGGTGTCTAAAGCCTTGGAATGAGGAGAATATTGTTTATGTTTACAATTTAGGAGGATTGGCTTTGGCGTGTTTTTTGTGTGAATCAGTTAAAATGGTGGCGGTTCCAGTAAACAGTTCTAAGCAAACTGTCTAATTGTGGTAAAACTATTAACATACACAATGAGAGTTCCCGGAAATGATTAAGAACGTGTAATAAACATCTCAAGTACACGTAAATAGATTCTTACTTCATTTACTGTCGAATTCAATCACCGAGGTTTCCAGTGGAAAGCTGTGAAATGACGAAAATACTGGTAATGTTTACAAGTACGGGTACTTCTGGTGGCGTTTTCACGGGACTGTGCTTTCAAATATTAAGAGTTCATGTTTACAGAGCTCAGAATTGGTGTCTAAAGCCTTGGAATGACGAGAATATTGTTTATGTTTACAATTTAGGAGGATTGGCTTTGGCGTGTTTTTTTGTGTGAATCAGTTAAAATGGTGGCGGTTCCAGTAAATACTTCTAAGCAAACTGTCTAATTGTGGTAAAACTGTTAAAATACACAATGAGAGTTCCCAGAAATGATTAAGAACGTGTAATAAACACCTCAAGTACACGTAAATAGATTCTAACTACATTTACTGTCGAATTTAATCACGGAGGTTTCGAGTGGAAAGCTGTGAAATGACGTAATTCTGGTAATGTTTACAAGTCCGGGTACTTTGGGTGGCGTTTTCACGGGACTGTGCTTTCAATTATTAAGAGTTCATGTTTACAGAGCTCAGATTTGGTGTCTAAAGCCTTGGAATGACGAGAATAGTTTTTATGTTTACAATTTAGGAGGATTGGCTTTGTCGTTTCTTTGTGTGAATCAGTTAAAATGGTGGCAGTTCCAGTAAATACTCCTAAGCAAACTGTCTAATTGTGGTTACACTCTTAAAATACACAATGATAGTCCCCAGAAATGATTAAGAACGTGTAATGAACACCTGAAGTACACGTAAATAGATTCTTACTACCTTTACTGTCGAATTCAATCACGGAGGTTTCCCTTGGAAAGCTGTGAAATGACGAAAATACTGGATATATTTAAAACTCCGGGTATTTCGGGTGGCGTTTTCACGGGACGGTGCTTTCAAATATTAAGAGTTCATGTTTACAGAGCTCAGAATTGGTGTCTAAAGCCTTGGAATGACGAGAATAGTTTTTATGTTTACAATTTAGGAGGATTGGCTTTGTCGTTTCTTTGTGTGAATCAGTTAAAATGGTGGCGGTTCCAGTAAATACTTCTAAGCAAACTGTCTAATTGTGGTAAAACTGTTAAAATACACAATGAGAGTTACCAGAAATGATTAAGAACGTGTAATAAACACCTCAAGTACACGTAAATAGATTCTTACTACATTTACTGTCGAATTCAATCACGGAAGTTTTGAGTGGAAAGCTGTGAAATGACGTAATTCTGGTAATGTTTACAAGTCCGGGTATTTTGGGTGGCGCTTTCACGGGACTGTGCTTTCAATTATTAAGAGTTCATGTTTACAGAGCTCAGATTTGGTGTCTAAAGCCTTGGAATGACGAGAATAGTTTTTATGTTTACAATTTAGGAGGATTGGCTTTGGCGTGTTTTTTGTGTGAATCAGTTAAAATGGTGGCGGTTCCAGTAAATACTTCTAAGCAAACTGTCTAATTGTGGTAAAACTGTTAAAATACACAATGAGAGTTCCCAGAAATGATTAAGAACGTGTAATATACACCTCAAGTACACGTAAATAGATTCTTACTACATTTACTGTCTAATTCAATCACGGAGGTTTCCCTTGGAAAGCTGTGAAATGCGAAAATAATGGTTATATTTACAACTCCGGGTACTTCGGGTGGCGTTTTCACGGGACTTTGCTTTCAAATATTAAGAGTTCATGTTTACAGAGCTCAGAATTGGTGTCTAAAGCCTTGGAATGACGAGAATAGTTTTTATGTTTACAATTTAGGAGGATTGCCTTTGGCCTTTCTTTTTGTGAATCAGTTAAAATGGTGGCGGTTCCAGTAAATACTTCTAAGCAAACTGTCTAATTGTGGTTAAACTCTTAAAATACACAATGATAGTCCCCAGAAATGATTAAGAACGTGTAATGAACACCTCAAGTACACGTAAATAGATTCTTTCTACCTTTACTTTCGAATTCAATCAGGGAGGTTTCCAGTGGAAAGCTGTGAAATGACGAAAATACTGGTAATGTTTACAAGTACGGGTACTTCTGGTGGCGTTTTCACGGGACTGTGCTTTCAAATATTAAGAGTTCATGTTTACAGAGCTCAGAATTGGTGTCTAAAGCCTTGGAATGACGAGAATAGTTTTTATGTTTACAATTTAGGAGGATTGGCTTTGTCGTTTCTTTGTGTGAATCAGTTAAAATGGTGGCGGTTCCAGTAAATACTTCTAAGCAAACTGTCTAATTGTGGTAAAACTGTTAAAATACACAATGAGAGTTACCAGAAATGATTAAGAACGTGTAATAAACACCTCAAGTACACGTAAATAGATTCTTACTACATTTACTGTCGAATTTAATCACGGAGGTTTCGAGTGGAAAGCTGTGAAATGACGTAATTCTGGTAATGTTTACCAGTCCGGGTACTTTCGGTGGCGTTTTCACGGGACTGTGCTTTCAATTATTAAGAGTTCATGTTTACAGAGCTCAGATTTGGTGTCTAAAGCCTTGGAATGAGGAGAATATTGTTTATGTTTACAATTTAGGAGGATTGGCTTCGGCGCTTTTTTGTGCGTATCATTTAAAATGGTGACGGTTCCAGGAACTACTTCTAAGCAAACTGTCTAATTGTGGTAAAACTGTTAAAATACACAATGAGAGTTCCCAGAAATGATTAAGAACGTTTAATAAACACCTCAAGGACCTGTAAATAGATTCTTACTACATTTACTGTCGAATTCAATCACGGAGGTTTCGAGTGGAAAGCTGTGAAATGCCGTAATTCTGGTAATGTTTACAAGTCCGGGTACTTTGGGTGGCGTTTTCACGGGACTGTGCTTTCAATTATTAAGAGTTCATGTTTACAGAGCTCAGAATTGGTGTCTAAAGCCTTGGAATCACGAGAATAGTTTTTATGTTTACAATTTAGGAGGATTGGCTTTGGCGTTTTTTTTGTGTGAATCAGTTAAAATGGTGGCGGTTCCAGTAAACAGTTCTAAGCAAACTGTCTAATTGTGGTAAAACTATTAACATACACAATGAGAGTTCCCGGAAATGATTAAGAACGTGTAATAAACATCTCAAGTACACGTAAATAGATTCTTACTTCATTTACTGTCGAATTCAATCACCGAGGTTTCCAGTGGAAAGCTGTGAAATGACGAAAATACTGGTAATGTTTACAAGTACGGGTACTTCTGGTGGCGTTTTCACGGGACTGTGCTTTCAAATATTAAGAGTTCATGTTTACAGAGCTCAGAATTGGTGTCTAAAGCCTTGGAATGACGAGAATATTGTTTATGTTTACAATTTAGGAGGATTGGCTTTGGCGTGTTTTTTTGTGTGAATCAGTTAAAATGGTGGCGGTTCCAGTAAATACTTCTAAGCAAACTGTCTAATTGTGGTAAAACTGTTAAAATACACAATGAGAGTTCCCAGAAATGATTAAGAACGTGTAATAAACACCTCAAGTACACGTAAATAGATTCTAACTACATTTACTGTCGAATTTAATCACGGAGGTTTCGAGTGGAAAGCTGTGAAATGACGTAATTCTGGTAATGTTTACAAGTCCGGGTACTTTGGGTGGCGTTTTCACGGGACTGTGCTTTCAATTATTAAGAGTTCATGTTTACAGAGCTCAGATTTGGTGTCTAAAGCCTTGGAATGACGAGAATAGTTTTTATGTTTACAATTTAGGAGGATTGGCTTTGTCGTTTCTTTGTGTGAATCAGTTAAAATGGTGGCAGTTCCAGTAAATACTCCTAAGCAAACTGTCTAATTGTGGTTACACTCTTAAAATACACAATGATAGTCCCCAGAAATGATTAAGAACGTGTAATGAACACCTGAAGTACACGTAAATAGATTCTTACTACATTTACTGTCGAATTCAATCACGGAGGTTTCCCTTGGAAAGCTGTGAAATGACGAAAATACTGGATATATTTAAAACTCCGGGTATTTCGGGTGGCGTTTTCACGGGACGGTGCTTTCAAATATTAAGAGTTCATGTTTACAGAGCTCAGAATTGGTGTCTAAAGCCTTGGAATGACGAGAATAGTTTTTATGTTTACAATTTAGGAGGATTGGCTTTGTCGTTTCTTTGTGTGAATCAGTTAAAATGGTGGCGGTTCCAGTAAATACTTCTAAGCAAACTGTCTAATTGTGGTAAAACTGTTAAAATACACAATGAGAGTTACCAGAAATGATTAAGAACGTGTAATAAACACCTCAAGTACACGTAAATAGATTCTTACTACATTTACTGTCGAATTCAATCACGGAAGTTTTGAGTGGAAAGCTGTGAAATGACGTAATTCTGGTAATGTTTACAAGTCCGGGTATTTTGGGTGGCGCTTTCACGGGACTGTGCTTTCAATTATTAAGAGTTCATGTTTACTGAGCTCAGATTTGGTGTCTAAAGCCTTGGAATGACGAGAATAGTTTTTATGTTTACAATTTAGGAGGATTGGCTTTGGCGTGTTTTTTGTGTGAATCAGTTAAAATGGTGGCGGTTCCAGTAAATACTTCTAAGCAAACTGTCTAATTGTGGTAAAACTGTTAAAATACACAATGAGAGTTACCAGAAATGATTAAGAACGTGTAATATACACCTCAAGTACACGTAAATAGATTCTTACTACATTTACTGTCTAATTCAATCACGGAGGTTTCCCTTGGAAAGCTGTGAAATGCGAAAATAATGGTTATATTTACAACTCCGGGTACTTCGGGTGGCGTTTTCACGGGACTTTGCTTTCAAATATTAAGAGTTCATGTTTACAGAGCTCAGAATTGGTGTCTAAAGCCTTGGAATGACGAGAATAGTTTTTATGTTTACAATTTAGGAGGATTGGCTTTGGCGTTTCTTTTTGTGAATCAGTTAAAATGGTGGCGGTTCCAGTAAATACTTCTAAGCAAACTGTCTAATTGTGGTTAAACTCTTAAAATACACAATGATAGTCCCCAGAAATGATTAAGAACGTGTAATGAACACCTCAAGTACACGTAAATAGATTCTTTCTACCTTTACTTTCGAATTCAATCAGGGAGGTTTCCAGTGGAAAGCTGTGAAATGACGAAAATACTGGTAATGTTTACAAGTACGGGTACTTCTGGTGGCGTTTTCACGGGACTGTGCTTTCAAATATTAAGAGTTCATGTTTACAGAGCTCAGAATTGGTGTCTAAAGCCTTGGAATGACGAGAATAGTTTTTATGTTTACAATTTAGGAGGATTGGCTTTGTCGTTTCTTTGTGCGTATCATTTAAAATGGTGACGGTTCCAGGAACTACTTCTAAGCAAACTGTCTAATTGTGGTAAAACTGTTAAAATACACAATGAGAGTTCCCAGAAATGATTAAGAACGTTTAATAAACACCTCAAGGACCTGTAAATAGATTCTTACTACATTTACTGTCGAATTCAATCACGGAGGTTTCGAGTGGAAAGCTGTGAAATGCCGTAATTCTGGTAATGTTTACAAGTCCGGGTACTTTGGGTGGCGTTTTCACGGGACTGTGCTTTCAATTATTAAGAGTTCATGTTTACAGAGCTCAGAATTGGTGTCTAAAGCCTTGGAATCACGAGAATAGTTTTTATGTTTACAATTTAGGAGGATTGGCTTTGGCGTTTTTTTTGTGTGAATCAGTTAAAATGGTGGCGGTTCCAGTAAACAGTTCTAAGCAAACTGTCTAATTGTGGTAAAACTATTAACATACACAATGAGAGTTCCCGGAAATGATTAAGAACGTGTAATAAACATCTCAAGTACACGTAAATAGATTCTTACTTCATTTACTGTCGAATTCAATCACCGAGGTTTCCAGTGGAAAGCTGTGAAATGACGAAAATACTGGTAATGTTTACAAGTACGGGTACTTCTGGTGGCGTTTTCACGGGACTGTGCTTTCAAATATTAAGAGTTCATGTTTACAGAGCTCAGAATTGGTGTCTAAAGCCTTGGAATGACGAGAATATTGTTTATGTTTACAATTTAGGAGGATTGGCTTTGGCGTGTTTTTTTGTGTGAATCAGTTAAAATGGTGGCGGTTCCAGTAAATACTTCTAAGCAAACTGTCTAATTGTGGTAAAACTGTTAAAATACACAATGAGAGTTCCCAGAAATGATTAAGAACGTGTAATAAACACCTCAAGTACACGTAAATAGATTCTAACTACATTTACTGTCGAATTTAATCACGGAGGTTTCGAGTGGAAAGCTGTGAAATGACGTAATTCTGGTAATGTTTACAAGTCCGGGTACTTTGGGTGGCGTTTTCACGGGACTGTGCTTTCAATTATTAAGAGTTCATGTTTACAGAGCTCAGATTTGGTGTCTAAAGCCTTGGAATGACGAGAATAGTTTTTATGTTTACAATTTAGGAGGATTGGCTTTGTCGTTTCTTTGTGTGAATCAGTTAAAATGGTGGCAGTTCCAGTAAATACTCCTAAGCAAACTGTCTAATTGTGGTTACACTCTTAAAATACACAATGATAGTCCCCAGAAATGATTAAGAACGTGTAATGAACACCTGAAGTACACGTAAATAGATTCTTACTACCTTTACTGTCGAATTCAATCACGGAGGTTTCCCTTGGAAAGCTGTGAAATGACGAAAATACTGGATATATTTAAAACTCCGGGTATTTCGGGTGGCGTTTTCACGGGACGGTGCTTTCAAATATTAAGAGTTCATGTTTACAGAGCTCAGAATTGGTGTCTAAAGCCTTGGAATGACGAGAATAGTTTTTATGTTTACAATTTAGGAGGATTGGCTTTGTCGTTTCTTTGTGTGAATCAGTTAAAATGGTGGCGGTTCCAGTAAATACTTCTAAGCAAACTGTCTAATTGTGGTAAAACTGTTAAAATACACAATGAGAGTTACCAGAAATGATTAAGAACGTGTAATAAACACCTCAAGTACACGTAAATAGATTCTTACTACATTTACTGTCGAATTCAATCACGGAAGTTTTGAGTGGAAAGCTGTGAAATGACGTAATTCTGGTAATGTTTACAAGTCCGGGTATTTTGGGTGGCGCTTTCACGGGACTGTGCTTTCAATTATTAAGAGTTCATGTTTACTGAGCTCAGATTTGGTGTCTAAAGCCTTGGAATGACGAGAATAGTTTTTATGTTTACAATTTAGGAGGATTGGCTTTGGCGTGTTTTTTGTGTGAATCAGTTAAAATGGTGGCGGTTCCAGTAAATACTTCTAAGCAAACTGTCTAATTGTGGTAAAACTGTTAAAATACACAATGAGAGTTCCCAGAAATGATTAAGAACGTGTAATATACACCTCAAGTACACGTAAATAGATTCTTACTACATTTACTGTCTAATTCAATCACGGAGGTTTCCCTTGGAAAGCTGTGAAATGCGAAAATAATGGTTATATTTACAACTCCGGGTACTTCGGGTGGCGTTTTCACGGGACTTTGCTTTCAAATATTAAGAGTTCATGTTTACAGAGCTCAGAATTGGTGTCTAAAGCCTTGGAATGACGAGAATAGTTTTTATGTTTACAATTTAGGAGGATTGGCTTTGGCGTTTCTTTTTGTGAATCAGTTAAAATGGTGGCGGTTCCAGTAAATACTTCTAAGCAAACTGTCTAATTGTGGTTAAACTCTTAAAATACACAATGATAGTCCCCAGAAATGATTAAGAACGTGTAATGAACACCTCAAGTACACGTAAATAGATTCTTTCTACCTTTACTTTCGAATTCAATCAGGGAGGTTTCCAGTGGAAAGCTGTGAAATGACGAAAATACTGGTAATGTTTACAAGTACGGGTACTTCTGGTGGCGTTTTCACGGGACTGTGCTTTCAAATATTAAGAGTTCATGTTTACAGAGCTCAGAATTGGTGTCTAAAGCCTTGGAATGACGAGAATAGTTTTTATGTTTACAATTTAGGAGGATTGGCTTTGTCGTTTCTTTGTGTGAATCAGTTAAAATGGTGGCGGTTCCAGTAAATACTTCTAAGCAAACTGTCTAATTGTGGTAAAACTGTTAAAATACACAATGAGAGTTACCAGAAATGATTAAGAACGTGTAATAAACACCTCAAGTACACGTAAATAGATTCTTACTACATTTACTGTCGAATTTAATCACGGAGGTTTCGAGTGGAAAGCTGTGAAATGACGTAATTCTGGTAATGTTTACCAGTCCGGGTACTTTCGGTGGCGTTTTCACGGGACTGTGCTTTCAATTATTAAGAGTTCATGTTTACAGAGCTCAGATTTGGTGTCTAAAGCCTTGGAATGAGGAGAATATTGTTTATGTTTACAATTTAGGAGGATTGGCTTCGGCGCTTTTTTGTGCGTATCATTTAAAATGGTGACGGTTCCAGGAACTACTTCTAAGCAAACTGTCTAATTGTGGTAAAACTGTTAAAATACACAATGAGAGTTCCCAGAAATGATTAAGAATGTTTAATAAACACCTCAAGGACCTGTAAATAGATTCTTACTACATTTACTGTCGAATTCAATCACGGAGGTTTCGAGTGGAAAGCTGTGAAATGCCGTAATTCTGGTAATGTTTACAAGTCCGGGTACTTTGGGTGGCGTTTTCACGGGACTGTGCTTTCAATTATTAAGAGTTCATGTTTACAGAGCTCAGAATTGGTGTCTAAAGCCTTGGAATCACGAGAATAGTTTTTATGTTTACAATTTAGGAGGATTGGCTTTGGCGTTTTTTTTGTGTGAATCAGTTAAAATGGTGGCGGTTCCAGTAAACAGTTCTAAGCAAACTGTCTAATTGTGGTAAAACTATTAACATACACAATGAGAGTTCCTGGAAATGATTAAGAACGTGTAATAAACATCTCAAGTACACGTAAATAGATTCTTACTTCATTTACTGTCGAATTCAATCACCGAGGTTTCCAGTGGAAAGCTGTGAAATGACGAAAATACTGGTAATGTTTACAAGTACGGGTACTTCTGGTGGCGTTTTCACGGGACTGTGCTTTCAAATATTAAGAGTTCATGTTTACAGAGCTCAGAATTGGTGTCTAAAGCCTTGGAATGACGAGAATATTGTTTATGTTTACAATTTAGGAGGATTGGCTTTGGCGTGTTTTTTTGTGTGAATCAGTTAAAATGGTGGCGGTTCCAGTAAATACTTCTAAGCAAACTGTCTAATTGTGGTAAAACTGTTAAAATACACAATGAGAGTTCCCAGAAATGATTAAGAACGTGTAATAAACACCTCAAGTACACGTAAATAGATTCTAACTACATTTACTGTCGAATTTAATCACGGAGGTTTCGAGTGGAAAGCTGTGAAATGACGTAATTCTGGTAATGTTTACAAGTCCGGGTACTTTGGGTGGCGTTTTCACGGGACTGTGCTTTCAATTATTAAGAGTTCATGTTTACAGAGCTCAGATTTGGTGTCTAAAGCCTTGGAATGACGAGAATAGTTTTTATGTTTACAATTTAGGAGGATTGGCTTTGTCGTTTCTTTGTGTGAATCAGTTAAAATGGTGGCAGTTCCAGTAAATACTCCTAAGCAAACTGTCTAATTGTGGTTACACTCTTAAAATACACAATGATAGTCCCCAGAAATGATTAAGAACGTGTAATGAACACCTGAAGTACACGTAAATAGATTCTTACTACATTTACTGTCGAATTCAATCACGGAGGTTTCCCTTGGAAAGCTGTGAAATGACGAAAATACTGGATATATTTAAAACTCCGGGTATTTCGGGTGGCGTTTTCACGGGACGGTGCTTTCAAATATTAAGAGTTCATGTTTACAGAGCTCAGAATTGGTGTCTAAAGCCTTGGAATGACGAGAATAGTTTTTATGTTTACAATTTAGGAGGATTGGCTTTGTCGTTTCTTTGTGTGAATCAGTTAAAATGGTGGCGGTTCCAGTAAATACTTCTAAGCAAACTGTCTAATTGTGGTAAAACTGTTAAAATACACAATGAGAGTTACCAGAAATGATTAAGAACGTGTAATAAACACCTCAAGTACACGTAAATAGATTCTTACTACATTTACTGTCGAATTCAATCACGGAAGTTTTGAGTGGAAAGCTGTGAAATGACGTAATTCTGGTAATGTTTACAAGTCCGGGTATTTTGGGTGGCGCTTTCACGGGACTGTGCTTTCAATTATTAAGAGTTCATGTTTACTGAGCTCAGATTTGGTGTCTAAAGCCTTGGAATGACGAGAATAGTTTTTATGTTTACAATTTAGGAGGATTGGCTTTGGCGTGTTTTTTGTGTGAATCAGTTAAAATGGTGGCGGTTCCAGTAAATACTTCTAAGCAAACTGTCTAATTGTGGTAAAACTGTTAAAATACACAATGAGAGTTACCAGAAATGATTAAGAACGTGTAATATACACCTCAAGTACACGTAAATAGATTCTTACTACATTTACTGTCTAATTCAATCACGGAGGTTTCCCTTGGAAAGCTGTGAAATGCGAAAATAATGGTTATATTTACAACTCCGGGTACTTCGGGTGGCGTTTTCACGGGACTTTGCTTTCAAATATTAAGAGTTCATGTTTACAGAGCTCAGAATTGGTGTCTAAAGCCTTGGAATGACGAGAATAGTTTTTATGTTTACAATTTAGGAGGATTGGCTTTGGCGTTTCTTTTTGTGAATCAGTTAAAATGGTGGCGGTTCCAGTAAATACTTCTAAGCAAACTGTCTAATTGTGGTTAAACTCTTAAAATACACAATGATAGTCCCCAGAAATGATTAAGAACGTGTAATGAACACCTCAAGTACACGTAAATAGATTCTTTCTACCTTTACTTTCGAATTCAATCAGGGAGGTTTCCAGTGGAAAGCTGTGAAATGACGAAAATACTGGTAATGTTTACAAGTACGGGTACTTCTGGTGGCGTTTTCACGGGACTGTGCTTTCAAATATTAAGAGTTCATGTTTACAGAGCTCAGAATTGGTGTCTAAAGCCTTGGAATGACGAGAATAGTTTTTATGTTTACAATTTAGGAGGATTGGCTTTGTCGTTTCTTTGTGCGTATCATTTAAAATGGTGACGGTTCCAGGAACTACTTCTAAGCAAACTGTCTAATTGTGGTAAAACTGTTAAAATACACAATGAGAGTTCCCAGAAATGATTAAGAACGTTTAATAAACACCTCAAGGACCTGTAAATAGATTCTTACTACATTTACTGTCGAATTCAATCACGGAGGTTTCGAGTGGAAAGCTGTGAAATGCCGTAATTCTGGTAATGTTTACAAGTCCGGGTACTTTGGGTGGCGTTTTCACGGGACTGTGCTTTCAATTATTAAGAGTTCA
Organism: Myotis daubentonii; assembly: GCF_963259705.1. Classification (NCBI taxonomy): domain Eukaryota; kingdom Metazoa; phylum Chordata; class Mammalia; order Chiroptera; family Vespertilionidae; genus Myotis; species Myotis daubentonii. Next base: position 29,394 of record NW_026775484.1, on the reverse strand, counting down.
TGTTTACAGAGCTCAGAATTGGTGTCTAAAGCCTTGGAATCACGAGAATAGTTTTTATGTTTACAATTTAGGAGGATTGGCTTTGGCGTTTTTTTTGTGTGAATCAGTTAAAATGGTGGCGGTTCCAGTAAACAGTTCTAAGCAAACTGTCTAATTGTGGTAAAACTATTAACATACACAATGAGAGTTCCCGGAAATGATTAAGAACGTGTAATAAACATCTCAAGTACACGTAAATAGATTCTTACTTCATTTACTGTCGAATTCAATCACCGAGGTTTCCAGTGGAAAGCTGTGAAATGACGAAAATACTGGTAATGTTTACAAGTACGGGTACTTCTGGTGGCGTTTTCACGGGACTGTGCTTTCAAATATTAAGAGTTCATGTTTACAGAGCTCAGAATTGGTGTCTAAAGCCTTGGAATGACGAGAATATTGTTTATGTTTACAATTTAGGAGGATTGGCTTTGGCGTGTTTTTTTGTGTGAATCAGTTAAAATGGTGGCGGTTCCAGTAAATACTTCTAAGCAAACTGTCTAATTGTGGTAAAACTGTTAAAATACACAATGAGAGTTCCCAGAAATGATTAAGAACGTGTAATAAACACCTCAAGTACACGTAAATAGATTCTAACTACATTTACTGTCGAATTTAATCACGGAGGTTTCGAGTGGAAAGCTGTGAAATGACGTAATTCTGGTAATGTTTACAAGTCCGGGTACTTTGGGTGGCGTTTTCACGGGACTGTGCTTTCAATTATTAAGAGTTCATGTTTACAGAGCTCAGATTTGGTGTCTAAAGCCTTGGAATGACGAGAATAGTTTTTATGTTTACAATTTAGGAGGATTGGCTTTGTCGTTTCTTTGTGTGAATCAGTTAAAATGGTGGCAGTTCCAGTAAATACTCCTAAGCAAACTGTCTAATTGTGGTTACACTCTTAAAATACACAATGATAGTCCCCAGAAATGATTAAGAACGTGTAATGAACACCTGAAGTACACGTAAATAGATTCTTACTACATTTACTGTCGAATTCAATCACGGAGGTTTCCCTTGGAAAGCTGTGAAATGACGAAAATACTGGATATATTTAAAACTCCGGGTATTTCGGGTGGCGTTTTCACGGGACGGTGCTTTCAAATATTAAGAGTTCATGTTTACAGAGCTCAGAATTGGTGTCTAAAGCCTTGGAATGACGAGAATAGTTTTTATGTTTACAATTTAGGAGGATTGGCTTTGTCGTTTCTTTGTGTGAATCAGTTAAAATGGTGGCGGTTCCAGTAAATACTTCTAAGCAAACTGTCTAATTGTGGTAAAACTGTTAAAATACACAATGAGAGTTACCAGAAATGATTAAGAACGTGTAATAAACACCTCAAGTACACGTAAATAGATTCTTACTACATTTACTGTCGAATTCAATCACGGAAGTTTTGAGTGGAAAGCTGTGAAATGACGTAATTCTGGTAATGTTTACAAGTCCGGGTATTTTGGGTGGCGCTTTCACGGGACTGTGCTTTCAATTATTAAGAGTTCATGTTTACTGAGCTCAGATTTGGTGTCTAAAGCCTTGGAATGACGAGAATAGTTTTTATGTTTACAATTTAGGAGGATTGGCTTTGGCGTGTTTTTTGTGTGAATCAGTTAAAATGGTGGCGGTTCCAGTAAATACTTCTAAGCAAACTGTCTAATTGTGGTAAAACTGTTAAAATACACAATGAGAGTTACCAGAAATGATTAAGAACGTGTAATATACACCTCAAGTACACGTAAATAGATTCTTACTACATTTACTGTCTAATTCAATCACGGAGGTTTCCCTTGGAAAGCTGTGAAATGCGAAAATAATGGTTATATTTACAACTCCGGGTACTTCGGGTGGCGTTTTCACGGGACTTTGCTTTCAAATATTAAGAGTTCATGTTTACAGAGCTCAGAATTGGTGTCTAAAGCCTTGGAATGACGAGAATAGTTTTTATGTTTACAATTTAGGAGGATTGGCTTTGGCGTTTCTTTTTGTGAATCAGTTAAAATGGTGGCGGTTCCAGTAAATACTTCTAAGCAAACTGTCTAATTGTGGTTAAACTCTTAAAATACACAATGATAGTCCCCAGAAATGATTAAGAACGTGTAATGAACACCTCAAGTACACGTAAATAGATTCTTTCTACCTTTACTTTCGAATTCAATCAGGGAGGTTTCCAGTGGAAAGCTGTGAAATGACGAAAATACTGGTAATGTTTACAAGTACGGGTACTTCTGGTGGCGTTTTCACGGGACTGTGCTTTCAAATATTAAGAGTTCATGTTTACAGAGCTCAGAATTGGTGTCTAAAGCCTTGGAATGACGAGAATAGTTTTTATGTTTACAATTTAGGAGGATTGGCTTTGTCGTTTCTTTGTGCGTATCATTTAAAATGGTGACGGTTCCAGGAACTACTTCTAAGCAAACTGTCTAATTGTGGTAAAACTGTTAAAATACACAATGAGAGTTCCCAGAAATGATTAAGAACGTTTAATAAACACCTCAAGGACCTGTAAATAGATTCTTACTACATTTACTGTCGAATTCAATCACGGAGGTTTCGAGTGGAAAGCTGTGAAATGCCGTAATTCTGGTAATGTTTACAAGTCCGGGTACTTTGGGTGGCGTTTTCACGGGACTGTGCTTTCAATTATTAAGAGTTCATGTTTACAGAGCTCAGAATTGGTGTCTAAAGCCTTGGAATCACGAGAATAGTTTTTATGTTTACAATTTAGGAGGATTGGCTTTGGCGTTTTTTTTGTGTGAATCAGTTAAAATGGTGGCGGTTCCAGTAAACAGTTCTAAGCAAACTGTCTAATTGTGGTAAAACTATTAACATACACAATGAGAGTTCCCGGAAATGATTAAGAACGTGTAATAAACATCTCAAGTACACGTAAATAGATTCTTACTTCATTTACTGTCGAATTCAATCACCGAGGTTTCCAGTGGAAAGCTGTGAAATGACGAAAATACTGGTAATGTTTACAAGTACGGGTACTTCTGGTGGCGTTTTCACGGGACTGTGCTTTCAAATATTAAGAGTTCATGTTTACAGAGCTCAGAATTGGTGTCTAAAGCCTTGGAATGACGAGAATATTGTTTATGTTTACAATTTAGGAGGATTGGCTTTGGCGTGTTTTTTTGTGTGAATCAGTTAAAATGGTGGCGGTTCCAGTAAATACTTCTAAGCAAACTGTCTAATTGTGGTAAAACTGTTAAAATACACAATGAGAGTTCCCAGAAATGATTAAGAACGTGTAATAAACACCTCAAGTACACGTAAATAGATTCTAACTACATTTACTGTCGAATTTAATCACGGAGGTTTCGAGTGGAAAGCTGTGAAATGACGTAATTCTGGTAATGTTTACAAGTCCGGGTACTTTGGGTGGCGTTTTCACGGGACTGTGCTTTCAATTATTAAGAGTTCATGTTTACAGAGCTCAGATTTGGTGTCTAAAGCCTTGGAATGACGAGAATAGTTTTTATGTTTACAATTTAGGAGGATTGGCTTTGTCCTTTCTTTGTGTGAATCAGTTAAAATGGTGGCAGTTCCAGTAAATACTCCTAAGCAAACTGTCTAATTGTGGTTACACTCTTAAAATACACAATGATAGTCCCCAGAAATGATTAAGAACGTGTAATAAACACCTCAAGTACACGTAAATAGATTCTTACTACATTTACTGTCGAATTCAATCACGGAGGTTTCGAGTGGAAAGCTGTGAAATGCCGTAATTCTGGTAATGTTTACAAGTCGGGGTACTTTGTGTGGCGTTTTCACGGGACTGTGCTTTCAATTATTAAGAGTTCATGTTTACAGAGCTCAGATTTGGTGTCTAAAGCCTTGGAATGACGAGAATAGTTTTTATGTTTACAATTTAGGAGGATTGGCTTTGTCGTTTCTTTGTGTGAATCAGTTAAAATGGTGGCGGTTCCAGTAAATACTTCTAAGCAAACTGTCTAATTGTGGTAAAACTGTTAAAATACACAATGAGAGTTACCAGAAATGATTAAGAACGTGTAATAAACACCTCAAGTACACGTAAATAGATTCTTACTACATTTACTGTCGAATTCAATCACGGAGGTTTCCCTTGGAAAGCTGTGAAATGACGAAAATAATGGTTATATTTACAACTCCGGGTACTTCGGGTGGCGTTTTCACGGGACTTTGCTTTCAAATATTAAGAGTTCATGTTTACAGAGCTCAGAATTGGTGTCTAAAGCCTTGGAATGACGAGAATAGTTTTTATGTTTACAATTTAGGAGGATTGGCTTTGGCGTTTCTTTGTGTGAATCAGTTAAAATGGTGGCGGTTCCAGTAAATACTTCTAAGCAAACTGTCTAATTGTGGTAAAACTGTTAAAATACACAATGAGATTTCCCAGAAATGATTAAGAACGTTTAATAAACACCTCAAGGACCTGTAAATAGATTCTTACTACATTTACTGTCGAATTCAATCACGGAGGTTTCGAGTGGAAAGCTGTGAAATGCCGTAATTCTGGTAATGTTTACAAGTCCGGGTACTTTGGGTGGCGTTTTCACGGGACTGTGCTTTCAATTATTAAGAGTTCATGTTTACAGAGCTCAGATTTGGTGTCTAAAGCCTTGGAATGACGAGAATAGTTTTTATGTTTACAATTTAGGAGGATTGGCTTTGGCGTTTTTTTTGTGTGAATCAGTTAAAATGGTGGCGGTTCCAGTAAACAGTTCTAAGCAAACTGTCTAATTGTGGTAAAACTATTAACATACACAATGAGAGTTCCCGGAAATGATTAAGAACGTGTAATAAACATCTCAAGTACACGTAAATAGATTCTTACTTCATTTACTGTCGAATTCAATCACCGAGGTTTCCAGTGGAAAGCTGTGAAATGACGAAAATACTGGTAATGTTTACAAGTACGGGTACTTCTGGTGGCGTTTTCACGGGACTGTGCTTTCAAATATTAAGAGTTCATGTTTACAGAGCTCAGAATTGGTGTCTAAAGCCTTGGAATGACGAGAATATCGTTTATGTTTACAATTTAGGAGGATTGGCTTTGGCGTGTTTTTTGTGTGAATCAGTTAAAATGGTGGCGGTTCCAGTAAATACTTCTAAGCAAACTGTCTAATTGTGGTAAAACTGTTAAAATACACAATGAGAGTTACCAGAAATGATTAAGAACGTGTAATAAACACCTCAAGTACACGTAAATAGATTCTAACTACATTTACTGTCGAATTTAATCACGGAGGTTTCGAGTGGAAAGCTGTGAAATGACGTAATTCTGGTAATGTTTACAAGTCCGGGTACTTTGGGTGGCGTTTTCACGGGACTGTGCTTTCAATTATTAAGAGTTCATGTTTACAGAGCTCAGATTTGGTGTCTAAAGCCTTGGAATGACGAGAATAGTTTTTATGTTTACAATTTAGGAGGATTGGCTTTGTCGTTTCTTTGTGTGAATCAGTTAAAATGGTGGCAGTTCCAGTAAATACTCCTAAGCAAACTGTCTAATTGTGGTAAAACTGTTAAAATACACAATGAGATTTCCCAGAAATGATTAAGAACGTTTAATAAACACCTCAAGTACACGTAAATAGATTCTTATTACATTTACTGTCGAATTCAATCACGGAGGTTTCCTTTGGAAAGCTGTGAAATGACGAAAATACTGGTTATATTTACAACTCCGGGTACTTCGGGTGGCGTTTTCACGGGACTTTGCTTTCAAATATTAAGAGTTCATGTTTACAGAGCTCAGAATTGGTGTCTAAAGCCTTGGAATGACGAGAATAGTTTTTATGTTTACAATTTAGGAGGATTGGCTTTGGCGTTTTTTTTGTGTGAATCAGTTAAAATGGTGGCGGTTCCAGTAAACAGTTCTAAGCAAACTGTCTAATTGTGGTAAAACTATTAACATACACTATGATAGTTCCCAGAAATGATTAAGAACGTGTAATAAACACCTCAAGTACACGTAAATAGATTCTTACTACATTTACTGTCGAATTCAATCACGGAGGTTTCCCTTGGAAAGCTGTGAAATGACGAAAATACTGGTTATATTTACAACTCCGTGTACTTCGGGTGGCGTTTTCACGGGACTTTGCTTTCAAATATTAAGAGTTCATGTTTACAGAGCTCAGAATTGGTGTCTAAAGCCTTGGAATGAGGAGAATATTGTTTATGTTTACACTTTAGGAGGATTGGCTTTGGCGTGTTTTTTGTGCGAATCAGTTAAAATGGTGGCGGTTCCAGTAAATACTTCTAAGCAAACTGTCTAATTGTGGTAAAACTGTTAAAATACACAATGATAGTTCCCTGAAATGATTAAGAACGTGTAATAAACACCTCAAGTACACGTAAATAGATTCTTACTACATTTACTGTCGAATTCAATCACGGAGGTTTCCCTTGGAAAGCTGTGAAATGACGAAAATACTGGTTATATTTACAACTCCGGGTACTTCTGGTGGCGTTTTCACGGGACTTTGCTTTCAAATATTAAGAGTTCATGTTTACAGAGCTCAGAATTGGTGTCTAAAGCCTTGGAATGAGGAGAATATTGTTTATGTTTACAATTTAGGAGGATTGGCTTCGGCGCTTTTTTGTGTGAATCAGTTAAAATGGTGGCGGTTCCAGGAACTACTTCTAAGCAAACTGTCTAATTGTGGTAAAACTGTTAAAATACACAATGAGAGTTACCAGAAATGATTAAGAACGTTTAATAAACACCTCAAGGACCTGTAAATAGATTCTTACTACATTTACTGTCGAATTCAATCACGGAGGTTTCGAGTGGAAAGCTGTGAAATGCCGTAATTCTGGTAATGTTTACAAGTCCGGGTACTTTGTGTGGCGTTTTCACGGGACTGTGCTTTCAATTATTAAGAGTTCATGTTTACAGAGCTCAGAATTGGTGTCTAAAGCCTTGGAATGAGGAGAATATTGTTTATGTTTACAATTTAGGAGGATTGGCTTTGGCGTGTTTTTTGTGCGAATCAGTTAAAATGGTGGCGGTTCCAGTAAATACTTCTAAGCAAACTGTCTAATTGTGGTAAAACTGTTAAAATACACAATGATAGTTCCCAGAAATGATTAAGAACGTGTAATAAACACCTCAAGTACACGTAAATAGATTCTTACTACATTTACTGTCGAATTCAATCACGGAGGTTTCCCTTGGAAAGCTGTGAAATGACGAAAATACTGGTTATATTTACAACTCCGGGTACTTCTGGTGGCGTTTTCACGGGACTTTGCTTTCAAATATTAAGAGTTCATGTTTACAGAGCTCAGAATTGGTGTCTAAAGCCTTGGAATGAGGAGAATATTGTTTATGTTTACAATTTAGGAGGATTGGCTTCGGCGCTTTTTTGTGTGAATCAGTTAAAATGGTGGCGGTTCCAGGAACTACTTCTAAGCAAACTGTCTAATTGTGGTAAAACTGTTAAAATACACAATGAGAGTTACCAGAAATGATTAAGAACGTTTAATAAACACCTCAAGGACCTGTAAATAGATTCTTACTACATTTACTGTCGAATTCAATCACGGAGGTTTCGAGTGGAAAGCTGTGAAATGCCGTAATTCTGGTAATGTTTACAAGTCCGGGTACTTTGTGTGGCGTTTTCACGGGACTGTGCTTTCAATTATTAAGAGTTCATGTTTACAGAGCTCAGAATTGGTGTCTAAAGCCTTGGAATCACGAGAATAGTTTTTATGTTTACAATTTAGGAGGATTGGCTTTGGCGTTTTTTTTGTGTGAATCAGTTAAAATGGTGGCAGTTCCAGTAAATACTTCTAAGCAAACTGTCAAATCGTGGTAAAACTGTTAAAATACACAATGAGAGTTCCCAGAAATGATTAAGAACGTGTAATAAACATCTCAAGTGCACGTAAATAGATTCTTACTACATTTACTGTCGAATTCAATCACGGAGGTTTCCAGTGGAAAGCTGTGAAATGACGAAATTCTGGTAATGTTCACAACTCCGGGTACTGCGGGTGGATTTTCACGGGACTGTGCTTTCAATTATTAAGAGTTCATGTTTACAGAGCCCAGAATTGGTGTCTAAAGCCTTGGAATGACGAGAATAGTTTTTATGTTTACAATTTAGGAGGAAGTGCTTTTGCGTTTTTTTGTGTGAATCAGTTAAAATGGTGGCGGTTCCAGTAAATACTTCTAAGCAAACTGTCTAATTGTGGTAAAACTGTTAAAATACACAATGAGAGTTCCCAGAAATGATTAAGAACGTGTAATAAACATCTCAAGTACACGTAAATAGATTCTTACTACATTTACTGTCGAATTCAATCACGGAGGTTTCGAGTGGAAAGCTGTGAAATGACGAAAATACTGGTAATGTTTACAAGTACGGGTACTTCGGGTGGCGTTTTCACGGGTCTGCGCTTACAATTATTATGAGTTCATGTTTACAGAGCCCAGAATTGGTGTCTAAAGCCTTGGAATCACGAGAGTAGTTTTTATGTTTAGAATTTAGGAGGATTGGCTTTGGCGTTTCTTTTTGTGAATCAGTTAAAATGGTGGCGGTTCCAGTAAATACTTCTAAGCAAACTGTCTAATTGTGGTTAAACTCTTAAAATACACAATGATAGTCCCCAGAAATGATTAAGAACGTGTAATGAACACCTCAAGTACACGTAAATAGATTCTTTCTACCTTTACTTTCGAATTCAATCACGGAGGTTTCCAGTGGAAAGCTGTGAAATGACGAAAATACTGGATATATTTAAAACTCCGGGTATTTCGGGTGGCCTTTTCACGGGACTGTGCTTTCAAATATTAAGAGTTCATGTTTACAGAGCTCAGAATTGGTGTCTAAAGCCTTGGAATGACGAGAATATTGTTTATGTTTACAATTTAGGAGGATTGGCTTTGGCGTGTTTTTTTGTGTGAATCAGTTAAAATGGTGGCGGTTCCAGTAAATACTTCTAAGCAAACTGTCTAATTGTGGTAAAACTGTTAAAATACACAATGAGAGTTCCCAGAAATGATTAAGAACGTGTAATAAACACCTCAAGTACACGTAAATAGATTCTAACTACATTTACTGTCGAATTTAATCACGGAGGTTTCGAGTGGAAAGCTGTGAAATGACGTAATTCTGGTAATGTTTACAAGTCCGGGTACTTTGGGTGGCGTTTTCACGGGACTGTGCTTTCAATTATTAAGAGTTCATGTTTACAGAGCTCAGATTTGGTGTCTAAAGCCTTGGAATGACGAGAATAGTTTTTATGTTTACAATTTAGGAGGATTGGCTTTGTCGTTTCTTTGTGTGAATCAGTTAAAATGGTGGCAGTTCCAGTAAATACTCCTAAGCAAACTGTCTAATTGTGGTTACACTCTTAAAATACACAATGATAGTCCCCAGAAATGATTAAGAACGTGTAATAAACACCTCAAGTACACGTAAATAGATTCTTACTACATTTACTGTCGAATTCAATCACGGAGGTTTCGAGTGGAAAGCTGTGAAATGCCGTAATTCTGGTAATGTTTACAAGTCGGGGTACTTTGTGTGGCGTTTTCACGGGACTGTGCTTTCAATTATTAAGAGTTCATGTTTACAGAGCTCAGATTTGGTGTCTAAAGCCTTGGAATGACGAGAATAGTTTTTATGTTTACAATTTAGGAGGATTGGCTTTGGCGTGTTTTTTGTGTGAATCAGTTAAAATGGTGGCGGTTCCAGTAAATACTTCTAAGCAAACTGTCTAATTGTGGTAAAACTGTTAAAATACACAATGAGAGTTACCAGAAATGATTAAGAACGTGTAATAAACACCTCAAGTACACGTAAATAGATTCTTACTACATTTACTGTCGAATTCAATCACGGAGGTTTCCCTTGGAAAGCTGTGAAATGACGAAAATAATGGTTATATTTACAACTCCGGGTACTTCGGGTGGCGTTTTCACGGGACTTTGCTTTCAAATATTAAGAGTTCATGTTTACAGAGCTCAGAATTGGTGTCTAAAGCCTTGGAATGACGAGAATAGTTTTTATGTTTACAATTTAGGAGGATTGGCTTTGGCGTTTCTTTGTGTGAATCAGTTAAAATGGTGGCGGTTCCAGTAAATACTTCTAAGCAAACTGTCTAATTGTGGTAAAACTGTTAAAATACACAATGAGATTTCCCAGAAATGATTAAGAACGTTTAATAAACACCTCAAGGACCTGTAAATAGATTCTTACTACATTTACTGTCGAATTCAATCACGGAGGTTTCGAGTGGAAAGCTGTGAAATGCCGTAATTCTGGTAATGTTTACAAGTCCGGGTACTTTGGGTGGCGTTTTCACGGGACTGTGCTTTCAATTATTAAGAGTTCATGTTTACAGAGCTCAGATTTGGTGTCTAAAGCCTTGGAATGACGAGAATAGTTTTTATGTTTACAATTTAGGAGGATTGGCTTTGGCGTTTTTTTTGTGTGAATCAGTTAAAATGGTGGCGGTTCCAGTAAACAGTTCTAAGCAAACTGTCTAATTGTGGTAAAACTATTAACATACACAATGAGAGTTCCCGGAAATGATTAAGAACGTGTAATAAACATCTCAAGTACACGTAAATAGATTCTTACTTCATTTACTGTCGAATTCAATCACCGAGGTTTCCAGTGGAAAGCTGTGAAATGACGAAAATACTGGTAATGTTTACAAGTACGGGTACTTCTGGTGGCGTTTTCACGGGACTGTGCTTTCAAATATTAAGAGTTCATGTTTACAGAGCTCAGAATTGGTGTCTAAAGCCTTGGAATGATGAGAATATCGTTTATGTTTACAATTTAGGAGGATTGGCTTTGGCGTGTTTTTTGTGTGAATCAGTTAAAATGGTGGCGGTTCCAGTAAATACTTCTAAGCAAACTGTCTAATTGTGGTAAAACTGTTAAAATACACAATGAGAGTTACCAGAAATGATTAAGAACGTGTAATAAACACCTCAAGTACACGTAAATAGATTCTAACTACATTTACTGTCGAATTTAATCACGGAGGTTTCGAGTGGAAAGCTGTGAAATGACGTAATTCTGGTAATGTTTACAAGTCCGGGTACTTTGGGTGGCGTTTTCACGGGACTGTGCTTTCAATTATTAAGAGTTCATGTTTACAGAGCTCAGATTTGGTGTCTAAAGCCTTGGAATGACGAGAATAGTTTTTATGTTTACAATTTAGGAGGATTGGCTTTGTCGTTTCTTTGTGTGAATCAGTTAAAATGGTGGCAGTTCCAGTAAATACTCCTAAGCAAACTGTCTAATTGTGGTTACACTCTTAAAATACACAATGATAGTCCCCAGAAATGATTAAGAACGTGTAATGAACACCTCAAGTACACGTAAATAGATTCTTACTACCTTTACTGTCGAATTCAATCACGGAGGTTTCCAGTGGAAAGCTGTGAAATGACGAAAATACTGGTAATGTTTACAAGTACGGGTACTTCTGGTGGTGTTTTCACGGGACTGTGCTTTCAAATATTAAGAGTTCCTGTTTACAGAGCTCAGAATTGGTGTCTAAAGCCTTGGAATGAGGAGAATATTGTTTATGTTTACACTTTAGGAGGATTGGCTTTGGCGTGTTTTTTGTGCGAATCAGTTAAAATGGTGGCGGTTCCAGTAAATACTTCTAAGCAAACTGTCTAATTGTGGTAAAACTGTTAAAATACACAATGATAGTTCCCTGAAATGATTAAGAACGTGTAATAAACACCTCAAGTACACGTAAATAGATTCTTACTACATTTACTGTCGAATTCAATCACGGAGGTTTCCCTTGGAAAGCTGTGAAATGACGAAAATACTGGTTATATTTACAACTCCGGGTACTTCTGGTGGCGTTTTCACGGGACTTTGCTTTCAAATATTAAGAGTTCATGTTTACAGAGCTCAGAATTGGTGTCTAAAGCCTTGGAATGAGGAGAATATTGTTTATGTTTACAATTTAGGAGGATTGGCTTCGGCGCTTTTTTGTGTGAATCAGTTAAAATGGTGGCGGTTCCAGGAACTACTTCTAAGCAAACTGTCTAATTGTGGTAAAACTGTTAAAATACACAATGAGAGTTACCAGAAATGATTAAGAACGTTTAATAAACACTTCAAGGACCTGTAAATAGATTCTTACTACATTTACTGTCGAATTCAATCACGGAGGTTTCGAGTGGAAAGCTGTGAAATGCCGTAATTCTGGTAATGTTTACAAGTCCGGGTACTTTGTGTGGCGTTTTCACGGGACTGTGCTTTCAATTATTAAGAGTTCATGTTTACAGAGCTCAGAATTGGTGTCTAAAGCCTTGGAATGAGGAGAATATTGTTTATGTTTACAATTTAGGAGGATTGGCTTTGGCGTGTTTTTTGTGTGAATCAGTTAAAATGGTGGCGGTTCCAGTAAACAGTTCTAAGCAAACTGTCTAATTGTGGTAAAACTATTAACATACACAATGAGAGTTCCCGGAAATGATTAAGAACGTGTAATAAACATCTCAAGTACACGTAAATAGATTCTTACTTCATTTACTGTCGAATTCAATCACCGAGGTTTCCAGTGGAAAGCTGTGAAATGACGAAAATACTGGTAATGTTTACAAGTACGGGTACTTCTGGTGGCGTTTTCACGGGACTGTGCTTTCAAATATTAAGAGTTCATGTTTACAGAGCTCAGAATTGGTGTCTAAAGCCTTGGAATGACGAGAATATTGTTTATGTTTACAATTTAGGAGGATTGGCTTTGGCGTGTTTTTTTGTGTGAATCAGTTAAAATGGTGGCGGTTCCAGTAAATACTTCTAAGCAAACTGTCTAATTGTGGTAAAACTGTTAAAATACACAATGAGAGTTCCCAGAAATGATTAAGAACGTGTAATAAACACCTCAAGTACACGTAAATAGATTCTAACTACATTTACTGTCGAATTTAATCACGGAGGTTTCGAGTGGAAAGCTGTGAAATGACGTAATTCTGGTAATGTTTACAAGTCCGGGTACTTTGGGTGGCGTTTTCACGGGACTGTGCTTTCAATTATTAAGAGTTCATGTTTACAGAGCTCAGATTTGGTGTCTAAAGCCTTGGAATGACGAGAATAGTTTTTATGTTTACAATTTAGGAGGATTGGCTTTGTCGTTTCTTTGTGTGAATCAGTTAAAATGGTGGCAGTTCCAGTAAATACTCCTAAGCAAACTGTCTAATTGTGGTTACACTCTTAAAATACACAATGATAGTCCCCAGAAATGATTAAGAACGTGTAATGAACACCTGAAGTACACGTAAATAGATTCTTACTACCTTTACTGTCGAATTCAATCACGGAGATTTCCCTTGGAAAGCTGTGAAATGACGAAAATACTGGATATATTTAAAACTCCGGGTATTTCGGGTGGCGTTTTCACGGGACGGTGCTTTCAAATATTAAGAGTTCATGTTTACAGAGCTCAGAATTGGTGTCTAAAGCCTTGGAATGACGAGAATAGTTTTTATGTTTACAATTTAGGAGGATTGGCTTTGTCGTTTCTTTGTGTGAATCAGTTAAAATGGTGGCGGTTCCAGTAAATACTTCTAAGCAAACTGTCTAATTGTGGTAAAACTGTTAAAATACACAATGAGAGTTACCAGAAATGATTAAGAACGTGTAATAAACACCTCAAGTACACGTAAATAGATTCTTACTACATTTACTGTCGAATTCAATCACGGAAGTTTTGAGTGGAAAGCTGTGAAATGACGTAATTCTGGTAATGTTTACAAGTCCGGGTATTTTGGGTGGCGCTTTCACGGGACTGTGCTTTCAATTATTAAGAGTTCATGTTTACTGAGCTCAGATTTGGTGTCTAAAGCCTTGGAATGACGAGAATAGTTTTTATGTTTACAATTTAGGAGGATTGGCTTTGGCGTGTTTTTTGTGTGAATCAGTTAAAATGGTGGCGGTTCCAGTAAATACTTCTAAGCAAACTGTCTAATTGTGGTAAAACTGTTAAAATACACAATGAGAGTTCCCAGAAATGATTAAGAACGTGTAATATACACCTCAAGTACACGTAAATAGATTCTTACTACATTTACTGTCTAATTCAATCACGGAGGTTTCCCTTGGAAAGCTGTGAAATGCGAAAATAATGGTTATATTTACAACTCCGGGTACTTCGGGTGGCGTTTTCACGGGACTTTGCTTTCAAATATTAAGAGTTCATGTTTACAGAGCTCAGAATTGGTGTCTAAAGCCTTGGAATGACGAGAATAGTTTTTATGTTTACAATTTAGGAGGATTGGCTTTGGCGTTTCTTTTTGTGAATCAGTTAAAATGGTGGCGGTTCCAGTAAATACTTCTAAGCAAACTGTCTAATTGTGGTTAAACTCTTAAAATACACAATGATAGTCCCCAGAAATGATTAAGAACGTGTAATGAACACCTCAAGTACACGTAAATAGATTCTTTCTACCTTTACTTTCGAATTCAATCAGGGAGGTTTCCAGTGGAAAGCTGTGAAATGACGAAAATACTGGTAATGTTTACAAGTACGGGTACTTCTGGTGGCGTTTTCACGGGACTGTGCTTTCAAATATTAAGAGTTCATGTTTACAGAGCTCAGAATTGGTGTCTAAAGCCTTGGAATGACGAGAATAGTTTTTATGTTTACAATTTAGGAGGATTGGCTTTGTCGTTTCTTTGTGTGAATCAGTTAAAATGGTGGCGGTTCCAGTAAATACTTCTAAGCAAACTGTCTAATTGTGGTAAAACTGTTAAAATACACAATGAGAGTTACCAGAAATGATTAAGAACGTGTAATAAACACCTCAAGTACACGTAAATAGATTCTTACTACATTTACTGTCGAATTTAATCACGGAGGTTTCGAGTGGAAAGCTGTGAAATGACGTAATTCTGGTAATGTTTACCAGTCCGGGTACTTTCGGTGGCGTTTTCACGGGACTGTGCTTTCAATTATTAAGAGTTCATGTTTACAGAGCTCAGATTTGGTGTCTAAAGCCTTGGAATGACGAGAATAGTTTTTATGTTTACAATTTAGGAGGATTGGCTTTGGCGTTTTTTTTGTGTGAATCAGTTAAAATGGTGGCGGTTCCAGTAAACAGTTCTAAGCAAACTGTCTAATTGTGGTAAAACTATTAACATACACAATGAGAGTTCCCGGAAATGATTAAGAACGTGTAATAAACATCTCAAGTACACGTAAATAGATTCTTACTTCATTTACTGTCGAATTCAATCACCGAGGTTTCCAGTGGAAAGCTGTGAAATGACGAAAATACTGGTAATGTTTACAAGTACGGGTACTTCTGGTGGCGTTTTCACGGGACTGTGCTTTCAAATATTAAGAGTTCATGTTTACAGAGCTCAGAATTGGTGTCTAAAGCCTTGGAATGACGAGAATATCGTTTATGTTTACAATTTAGGAGGATTGGCTTTGGCGTGTTTTTTGTGTGAATCAGTTAAAATGGTGGCGGTTCCAGTAAATACTTCTAAGCAAACTGTCTAATTGTGGTAAAACTGTTAAAATACACAATGAGAGTTACCAGAAATGATTAAGAACGTGTAATAAACACCTCAAGTACACGTAAATAGATTCTAACTACATTTACTGTCGAATTTAATCACGGAGGTTTCGAGTGGAAAGCTGTGAAATGACGTAATTCTGGTAATGTTTACAAGTCCGGGTACTTTGGGTGGCGTTTTCACGGGACTGTGCTTTCAATTATTAAGAGTTCATGTTTACAGAGCTCAGATTTGGTGTCTAAAGCCTTGGAATGACGAGAATAGTTTTTATGTTTACAATTTAGGAGGATTGGCTTTGTCGTTTCTTTGTGTGAATCAGTTAAAATGGTGGCAGTTCCAGTAAATACTCCTAAGAAAACTGTCTAATTGTGGTTACACTCTTAAAATACACAATTATAGTCCCCAGAAATGATTAAGAACGTGTAATGAACACCTCAAGTACACGTAAATAGATTCTTACTACCTTTACTGTCGAATTCAATCACGGAGGTTTCCAGTGGAAAGCTGTGAAATGACGAAAATACTGGTAATGTTTACAAGTACGGGTACTTCTGGTGGTGTTTTCACGGGACTGTGCTTTCAAATATTAAGAGTTCACGTTTACAGAGCTCAGAATTGGTGTCTAAAGCCTTGGAATGACGAGAATAGTTTTTATGTTTACAATTTAGGAGGATTGGCTTTGGCGTGTTTTTTGTGTGAATCAGTTAAAATGGTGGCGGTTCCAGTAAATACTTCTAAGCAAACTGTCTAATTGTGGTAAAACTGTTAAAATACACAATGAGAGTTACCAGAAATGATTAAGAACATGTAATAAACACCTCAAGTACACGTAAATAGATTCTTACTACATTTACTGTCGAATTCAATCACGGAGGTTTCCTTTGGAAAGCTGTGAAATGACGAAAATACTGGTTATATTTACAACTCCGGGTACTTCGGGTGGCGTTTTCACGGGACTTTGCTTTCAAATATTAAGAGTTCATGTTTACAGAGCTCAGAATTGGTGTCTAAAGCCTTGGAATGACGAGAATAGTTTTTATGTTTACAATTTAGGAGGATTGGCTTTGGCGTTTTTTTTGTGTGAATCAGTTAAAATGGTGGCGGTTCCAGTAAACAGTTCTAAGCAAACTGTCTAATTGTGGTAAAACTATTAACATACACAATGATAGTTCCCAGAAATGATTAAGAACGTGTAATAAACACCTCAAGTACACGTAAATAGATTCTTACTACATTTACTGTCGAATTCAATCACGGAGGTTTCCCTTGGAAAGCTGTGAAATGACGAAAATACTGGTTATATTTACAACTCCGTGTACTTCGGGTGGCGTTTTCACGGGACTTTGCTTTCAAATATTAAGAGTTCATGTTTACAGAGCTCAGAATTGGTGTCTAAAGCCTTGGAATGAGGAGAATATTGTTTATGTTTACACTTTAGGAGGATTGGCTTTGGCGTGTTTTTTGTGCGAATCAGTTAAAATGGTGGCGGTTCCAGTAAATACTTCTAAGCAAACTGTCTAATTGTGGTAAAACTGTTAAAATACACAATGATAGTTCCCTGAAATGATTAAGAACGTGTAATAAACACCTCAAGTACACGTAAATAGATTCTTACTACATTTACTGTCGAATTCAATCACGGAGGTTTCCCTTGGAAAGCTGTGAAATGACGAAAATACTGGTTATATTTACAACTCCGGGTACTTCTGGTGGCGTTTTCACGGGACTTTGCTTTCAAATATTAAGAGTTCATGTTTACAGAGCTCAGAATTGGTGTCTAAAGCCTTGGAATGAGGAGAATATTGTTTATGTTTACAATTTAGGAGGATTGGCTTCGGCGCTTTTTTGAGTGAATCAGTTAAAATGGTGGCGGTTCCAGGAACTACTTCTAAGCAAACTGTCTAATTGTGGTAAAACTGTTAAAATACACAATGAGAGTTACCAGAAATGATTAAGAACGTTTAATAAACACCTCAAGGACCTGTAAATAGATTCTTACTACATTTACTGTCGAATTCAATCACGGAGGTTTCGAGTGGAAAGCTGTGAAATGCCGTAATTCTGGTAATGTTTACAAGTCCGGGTACTTTGTGTGGCGTTTTCACGGGACTGTGCTTTCAATTATTAAGAGTTCATGTTTACAGAGCTCAGAATTGGTGTCTAAAGCCTTGGAATGAGGAGAATATTGTTTATGTTTACAATTTAGGAGGATTGGCTTTGGCGTGTTTTTTGTGCGAATCAGTTAAAATGGTGGCGGTTCCAGTAAATACTTCTAAGCAAACTGTCTAATTGTGGTAAAACTGTTAAAATACACAATGATAGTTCCCAGAAATGATTAAGAACGTGTAATAAACACCTCAAGTACACGTAAATAGATTCTTACTACATTTACTGTCGAATTCAATCACGGAGGTTTCCCTTGGAAAGCTGTGAAATGACGAAAATACTGGTTATATTTACAACTCCGGGTACTTCTGGTGGCGTTTTCACGGGACTTTGCTTTCAAATATTAAGAGTTCATGTTTACAGAGCTCAGAATTGGTGTCTAAAGCCTTGGAATGAGGAGAATATTGTTTATGTTTACAATTTAGGAGGATTGGCTTCGGCGCTTTTTTGTGTGAATCAGTTAAAATGGTGGCGGTTCCAGGAACTACTTCTAAGCAAACTGTCTAATTGTGGTAAAACTGTTAAAATACACAATGAGAGTTACCAGAAATGATTAAGAACGTTTAATAAACACCTCAAGGACCTGTAAATAGATTCTTACTACATTTACTGTCGAATTCAATCACGGAGGTTTCGAGTGGAAAGCTGTGAAATGCCGTAATTCTGGTAATGTTTACAAGTCCGGGTACTTTGTGTGGCGTTTTCACGGGACTGTGCTTTCAATTATTAAGAGTTCATGTTTACAGAGCTCAGAATTGGTGTCTAAAGCCTTGGAATCACGAGAATAGTTTTTATGTTTACAATTTGGAGGATTGGCTTTGGCGTTTTTTTTGTGTGAATCAGTTAAAATGGTGGCAGTTCCAGTAAATACTTCTAAGCAAACTGTCAAATCGTGGTAAAACTGTTAAAATACACAATGAGAGTTCCCAGAAATGATTAAGAACGTGTAATAAACATCTCAAGTGCACGTAAATAGATTCTTACTACATTTACTGTCGAATTCAATCACGGAGGTTTCCAGTGGAAAGCTGTGAAATGACGAAATTCTGGTAATGTTCACAACTCCGGGTACTGCGGGTGGATTTTCACGGGACTGTGCTTTCAATTATTAAGAGTTCATGTTTACAGAGCCCAGAATTGGTGTCTAAAGCCTTGGAATGACGAGAATAGTTTTTATGTTTACAATTTAGGAGGAAGTGCTTTTGCGTTTTTTTGTGTGAATCAGTTAAAATGGTGGCGGTTCCAGTAAATACTTCTAAGCAAACTGTCTAATTGTGGTAAAACTGTTAAAATACACAATGAGAGTTCCCAGAAATGATTAAGAACGTGTAATAAACATCTCAAGTACACGTAAATAGATTCTTACTACATTTACTGTCGAATTCAATCACGGAGGTTTCGAGTGGAAAGCTGTGAAATGACGAAAATACTGGTAATGTTTACAAGTACGGGTACTTCGGGTGGCGTTTTCACGGGTCTGCGCTTACAATTATTATGAGTTCATGTTTACAGAGCCCAGAATTGGTGTCTAAAGCCTTGGAATCACGAGAGTAGTTTTTATGTTTAGAATTTAGGAGGATTGGCTTTGGCGTTTCTTTTTGTGAATCAGTTAAAATGGTGGCGGTTCCAGTAAATACTTCTAAGCAAACTGTCTAATTGTGGTTAAACTCTTAAAATACACAATGATAGTCCCCAGAAATGATTAAGAACGTGTAATGAACACCTCAAGTACACGTAAATAGATTCTTTCTACCTTTACTTTCGAATTCAATCACGGAGGTTTCCAGTGGAAAGCTGTGAAATGACGAAAATACTGGTAATGTTTACAAGTACGGGTACTTCTGGTGGCGTTTCCACGGGACTGTGCTTTCAAATATTAAGAGTTCATGTTTACAGAGCTCAGAATTGGTGTCTAAAGCCTTGGAATGACGAGAATAGTTTTTATGTTTACAATTTAGGAGGATTGGCTTTGTCGTTTCTTTGTGTGAATCAGTTAAAATGGTGGCGGTTCCAGTAAATACTTCTAAGCAAACTGTCTAATTGTGGTAAAACTGTTAAAATACACAATGAGAGTTACCAGAAATGATTAAGAACGTGTAATAAACACCTCAAGTACACGTAAATAGATTCTTACTACATTTACTGTCGAATTTAATCACGGAGGTTTCGAGTGGAAAGCTGTGAAATGACGTAATTCTGGTAATGTTTACCAGTCCGGGTACTTTCGGTGGCGTTTTCACGGGACTGTGCTTTCAATTATTAAGAGTTCATGTTTACAGAGCTCAGATTTGGTGTCTAAAGCCTTGGAATGAGGAGAATATTGTTTATGTTTACAATTTAGGAGGATTGGCTTCGGCGCTTTTTTGTGCGTATCATTTAAAATGGTGACGGTTCCAGGAACTACTTCTAAGCAAACTGTCTAATTGTGGTAAAACTGTTAAAATACACAATGAGAGTTCCCAGAAATGATTAAGAACGTTTAATAAACACCTCAAGGACCTGTAAATAGATTCTTACTACATTTACTGTCGAATTCAATCACGGAGGTTTCGAGTGGAAAGCTGTGAAATGCCGTAATTCTGGTAATGTTTACAAGTCCGGGTACTTTGGGTGGCGTTTTCACGGGACTGTGCTTTCAATTATTAAGAGTTCATGTTTACAGAGCTCAGATTTGGTGTCTAAAGCCTTGGAATGACGAGAATAGTTTTTATGTTTACAATTTAGGAGGATTGGCTTTGGCGTTTTTTTTGTGTGAATCAGTTAAAATGGTGGCGGTTCCAGTAAACAGTTCTAAGCAAACTGTCTAATTGTGGTAAAACTATTAACATACACAATGAGAGTTCCCGGAAATGATTAAGAACGTGTAATAAACATCTCAAGTACACGTAAATAGATTCTTACTTCATTTACTGTCGAATTCAATCACCGAGGTTTCCAGTGGAAAGCTGTGAAATGACGAAAATACTGGTAATGTTTACAAGTACGGGTACTTCTGGTGGCGTTTTCACGGGACTGTGCTTTCAAATATTAAGAGTTCATGTTTACAGAGCTCAGAATTGGTGTCTAAAGCCTTGGAATGACGAGAATATTGTTTATGTTTACAATTTAGGAGGATTGGCTTTGGCGTGTTTTTTTGTGTGAATCAGTTAAAATGGTGGCGGTTCCAGTAAATACTTCTAAGCAAACTGTCTAATTGTGGTAAAACTGTTAAAATACACAATGAGAGTTCCCAGAAATGATTAAGAACGTGTAATAAACACCTCAAGTACACGTAAATAGATTCTAACTACATTTACTGTCGAATTTAATCACGGAGGTTTCGAGTGGAAAGCTGTGAAATGACGTAATTCTGGTAATGTTTACAAGTCCGGGTACTTTGGGTGGCGTTTTCACGGGACTGTGCTTTCAATTATTAAGAGTTCATGTTTACAGAGCTCAGATTTGGTGTCTAAAGCCTTGGAATGACGAGAATAGTTTTTATGTTTACAATTTAGGAGGATTGGCTTTGTCGTTTCTTTGTGTGAATCAGTTAAAATGGTGGCAGTTCCAGTAAATACTCCTAAGCAAACTGTCTAATTGTGGTTACACTCTTAAAATACACAATGATAGTCCCCAGAAATGATTAAGAACGTGTAATAAACACCTCAAGTACACGTAAATAGATTCTTACTACATTTACTGTCGAATTCAATCACGGAGGTTTCGAGTGGAAAGCTGTGAAATGCCGTAATTCTGGTAATGTTTACAAGTCGGGGTACTTTGTGTGGCGTTTTCACGGGACTGTGCTTTCAATTATTAAGAGTTCATGTTTACAGAGCTCAGATTTGGTGTCTAAAGCCTTGGAATGACGAGAATAGTTTTTATGTTTACAATTTAGGAGGATTGGCTTTGGCGTGTTTTTTGTGTGAATCAGTTAAAATGGTGGCGGTTCCAGTAAATACTTCTAAGCAAACTGTCTAATTGTGGTAAAACTGTTAAAATACACAATGAGAGTTACCAGACATGATTAAGAAGGTGTAATAAACACCTCAAGTACACGTAAATAGATTCTTACTACATTTACTGTCGAATTCAATCACGGAGGTTTCCCTTGGAAAGCTGTGAAATGACGAAAATAATGGTTATATTTACAACTCCGGGTACTTCGGGTGGCGTTTTCACGGGACTTTGCTTTCAAATATTAAGAGTTCATGTTTACAGAGCTCAGAATTGGTGTCTAAAGCCTTGGAATGATGAGAATAGTTTTTATGTTTACAATTTAGGAGGATTGGCTTTGGCGTTTCTTTGTGTGAATCAGTTAAAATGGTGGCGGTTCCAGTAAATACTTCTAAGCAAACTGTCTAATTGTGGTAAAACTGTTAAAATACACAATGAGATTTCCCAGAAATGATTAAGAACGTTTAATAAACACCTCAAGGACCTGTAAATAGATTCTTACTACATTTACTGTCGAATTCAATCACGGAGGTTTCGAGTGGAAAGCTGTGAAATGCCGTAATTCTGGTAATGTTTACAAGTCCGGGTACTTTGGGTGGCGTTTTCACGGGACTGTGCTTTCAATTATTAAGAGTTCATGTTTACAGAGCTCAGATTTGGTGTCTAAAGCCTTGGAATGACGAGAATAGTTTTTATGTTTACAATTTAGGAGGATTGGCTTTGGCGTTTTTTTTGTGTGAATCAGTTAAAATGGTGGCGGTTCCAGTAAACAGTTCTAAGCAAACTGTCTAATTGTGGTAAAACTATTAACATACACAATGAGAGTTCCCGGAAATGATTAAGAACGTGTAATAAACATCTCAAGTACACGTAAATAGATTCTTACTTCATTTACTGTCGAATTCAATCACCGAGGTTTCCAGTGGAAAGCTGTGAAATGACGAAAATACTGGTAATGTTTACAAGTACGGGTACTTCTGGTGGCGTTTTCACGGGACTGTGCTTTCAAATATTAAGAGTTCATGTTTACAGAGCTCAGAATTGGTGTCTAAAGCCTTGGAATGACGAGAATATCGTTTATGTTTACAATTTAGGAGGATTGGCTTTGGCGTGTTTTTTGTGTGAATCAGTTAAAATGGTGGCGGTTCCAGTAAATACTTCTAAGCAAACTGTCTAATTGTGGTAAAACTGTTAAAATACACAATGAGAGTTACCAGAAATGATTAAGAACGTGTAATAAACACCTCAAGTACACGTAAATAGATTCTAACTACATTTACTGTCGAATTTAATCACGGAGGTTTCGAGTGGAAAGCTGTGAAATGACGTAATTCTGGTAATGTTTACAAGTCCGGGTACTTTGGGTGGCGTTTTCACGGGACTGTGCTTTCAATTATTAAGAGTTCATGTTTACAGAGCTCAGATTTGGTGTCTAAAGCCTTGGAATGACGAGAATAGTTTTTATGTTTACAATTTAGGAGGATTGGCTTTGTCGTTTCTTTGTGTGAATCAGTTAAAATGGTGGCAGTTCCAGTAAATACTCCTAAGCAAACTGTCTAATTGTGGTTACACTCTTAAAATACACAATGATAGTCCCCAGAAATGATTAAGAACGTGTAATGAACACCTCAAGTACACGTAAATAGATTCTTACTACCTTTACTGTCGAATTCAATCACGGAGGTTTCCAGTGGAAAGCTGTGAAATGACGAAAATACTGGTAATGTTTACAAGTACGGGTACTTCTGGTGGTGTTTTCACGGGACTGTGCTTTCAAATATTAAGAGTTCACGTTTACAGAGCTCAGAATTGGTGTCTAAAGCCTTGGAATGACGAGAATAGTTTTTATGTTTACAATTTAGGAGGATTGGCTTTGGCGTGTTTTTTGTGTGAATCAGTTAAAATGGTGGCGGTTCCAGTAAATACTTCTAAGCAAACTGTCTAATTGTGGTAAAACTGTTAAAATACACAATGAGAGTTACCAGAAATGATTAAGAACGTGTAATAAACACCTCAAGTACACGTAAATAGATTCTTACTACATTTACTGTCGAATTCAATCACGGAGGTTTCCCTTGGAAAGCTGTGAAATGACGAAAATACTGGTTATATTTACAACTCCGTGTACTTCGGGTGGCGTTTTCACGGGACTTTGCTTTCAAATATTAAGAGTTCATGTTTACAGAGCTCAGAATTGGTGTCTAAAGCCTTGGAATGAGGAGAATATTGTTTATGTTTACAATTTAGGAGGATTGGCTTTGGCGTGTTTTTTGTGCGAATCAGTTAAAATGGTGGCGGTTCCAGTAAATACTTCTAAGCAAACTGTCTAATTGTGGTAAAACTGTTAAAATACACAATGATAGTTCCCAGAAATGATTAAGAACGTGTAATAAACACCTCAAGTACACGTAAATAGATTCTTACTACATTTACTGTCGAATTCAATCACGGAGGTTTCCCTTGGAAAGCTGTGAAATGACGAAAATACTGGTTATATTTACAACTCCGGGTACTTCTGGTGGCGTTTTCACGGGACTTTGCTTTCAAATATTAAGAGTTCATGTTTACAGAGCTCAGAATTGGTGTCTAAAGCCTTGGAATGAGGAGAATATTGTTTATGTTTACAATTTAGGAGGATTGGCTTCGGCGCTTTTTTGTGTGAATCAGTTAAAATGGTGGCGGTTCCAGGAACTACTTCTAAGCAAACTGTCTAATTGTGGTAAAACTGTTAAAATACACAATGAGAGTTACCAGAAATGATTAAGAACGTTTAATAAACACCTCAAGGACCTGTAAATAGATTCTTACTACATTTACTGTCGAATTCAATCACGGAGGTTTCGAGTGGAAAGCTGTGAAATGCCGTAATTCTGGTAATGTTTACAAGTCCGGGTACTTTGTGTGGCGTTTTCACGGGACTGTGCTTTCAATTATTAAGAGTTCATGTTTACAGAGCTCAGAATTGGTGTCTAAAGCCTTGGAATCACGAGAATAGTTTTTATGTTTACAATTTAGGAGGATTGGCTTTGGCGTTTTTTTTGTGTGAATCAGTTAAAATGGTGGCAGTTCCAGTAAATACTTCTAAGCAAACTGTCAAATCGTGGTAAAACTGTTAAAATACACAATGAGAGTTCCCAGAAATGATTAAGAACGTGTAATAAACATCTCAAGTGCACGTAAATAGATTCTTACTACATTTACTGTCGAATTCAATCACGGAGGTTTCCAGTGGAAAGCTGTGAAATGACGAAATTCTGGTAATGTTCACAACTCCGGGTACTGCGGGTGGATTTTCACGGGACTGTGCTTTCAATTATTAAGAGTTCATGTTTACAGAGCCCAGAATTGGTGTCTAAAGCCTTGGAATGACGAGAATAGTTTTTATGTTTACAATTTAGGAGGAAGTGCTTTTGCGTTTTTTTGTGTGAATCAGTTAAAATGGTGGCGGTTCCAGTAAATACTTCTAAGCAAACTGTCTAATTGTGGTAAAACTGTTAAAATACACAATGAGAGTTCCCAGAAATGATTAAGAACGTGTAATAAACATCTCAAGTACACGTAAATAGATTCTTACTACATTTACTGTCGAATTCAATCACGGAGGTTTCGAGTGGAAAGCTGTGAAATGACGAAAATACTGGTAATGTTTACAAGTACGGGTACTTCGGGTGGCGTTTTCACGGGTCTGCGCTTACAATTATTATGAGTTCATGTTTACAGAGCCCAGAATTGGTGTCGAAAGCCTTGGAATCACGAGAGTAGTTTTTATGTTAAGAATTTAGGAGGATTGGCTTTGGCGTTTTTTTTGTGTGTGAATCAGTTAAAATGGTGGAGGTTCCAGTAAACAGTTCTAAGCAAACTGTCTAATTGTGGTAAAACTGTTAAAATACACAATGAGAGTTCCCAGAAATGATTAAGAACGTTTAATAAACACCTCAAGTACACGTAAATAGATTCTTACTACATTTACTGTCGAATTCAATCACGGAGGTTTCCAGTGGAAAGCTGTGAAATGATGAAAATACTGGTAATGTTTACAAGTCCGGGTACTTCGGGTGGCGTTTTCACGGGACTGTGCTTTCAATTATTAAGAGTTCATGTTTACAGAGCCCAGAATTGGTGTCTAAAGCCTTGGAATGACGAGAATAGTTTTTATGTTTACAATTTAGGAGGAAGTGCTTTTGCATTTTTTTGTGTGAATCGGTTAAAATGGTGGCGGTTCCAGTAAATACTTGTAAGCAAACTGTGTAATTGTGGTAAAACTGTTAAAATACACAATGAGAGTTCCCAGAAATGATTAAGAACGTGTAATAAACACCTCAAGTACACGTAAATAGATTCTTACTACATTTACTGTCGAATTCAATCACGGAGGTTTCGAGTGGAAAGCTGTGAAATGACGAAAATACTGGTAATGTTTACAAGTACGGGTACTTCGGGTGGCGTTTTCACGGGTCTGCGCTTACAATTATTATGAGTTCATGTTTACAGAGCCCAGAATTGGTGTCTAAAGCCTTGGAATCACGAGAATTGTTTTTATGTTTAGAATTTAGGAGGATTGGCTTTGGCGTTTTTTTTTGTGAGAATCAGTTAAAATGGTGGTGGTTCCAGTAAACAGTTCTAAGCAAACTGTTTAATTTTGGAAAAACTGTTAAAACACACAACGAGAGTTCCTAGAAATAATTAGGAACGTGTAATAAACACCTCAAGTACACATAAATAGATTCTTACTACATTTACTGTCGAATTCAATCACAGAGGTTTCCCGTGGAAAGCTGTGAAATGACGAAAATACTGGTAATATTTACAACTCCGGGTACTTCGCGTGGCGTTTTCACGGGACTGTGCTTTGAAATATCAAAAGTTTATGTTTACAGAGCTCAGAATTGGTGTCTAAAGCCTTGGAATGAGGAGAATAGTGTTTATGTTTACAATTTAGCAAGATTGGCTTTGGCGTTTCTATGTGTGAATCAGTTAAAATGGTGGCGGTTCCAGTAAACACTTTAAGCAAACTGTCTAATTGTGGTAAAAATATTAAAATACACAATGAGAGTTCCCAGAAATGATTAAGAACGTGTCAGAATCACTTCAAGTGCTGGCATCCGGTCCATCCTTGCTGCTTGACACAGTCACTGCAGGAAAGAAACATCTGCATAGGATATGTTTCAAGGGACCTGGCGTATATAGCATAGTGTTCTTAATATGTTTGCTCTCCTTAGCGCTGTTTGTTTTAACCGTGGTCACCTCTCCAAGAAAGG